>NW_023425603.1:268355-775451 GCF_014108245.1 Pipistrellus kuhlii
TCTCGCGTTCCCTGTGGGTGAATTCACCTCCTGGCTGACATGCATTGTCGCCCCCACATCGGTCCCCATGGCCTCTCAGGGGCCTGTGCAGTGGGGGAGACACGGGGGTTGCCTGACGTGCACATTTGCAGCTGCGGTTGAACAGGCCTCTGACTCCTGCCTGTTTCAGCTCTCACACTGCAAACGAGTGTCCCTTCCACGCTCCATTGAGGATCATGGGCTCTATTTTCGTGCTTTTCGGTGGCGATGTCGCCGTGTGAAATGGCCCCGAATGCAGTGCTGCACGGCTATCTAGTGTCCCCAAGTGCAAGCTGCGCTGGGCCTTGGGGAAAATATCCGAGTGGCACCTGAGGGTCCTTCAGGCCCGAGGTATGGTGCTGTTGGCTGTGAGCATAGTGACCAAAGCGTCTTTAGGTCTTGAATGGTCGACAAAAATGTGGCCAGAGACTCCAGGAACAGTTGGGACAGTTGCAGTTACACTGACTCAGTGCTCGCAGTGGCTTCGTAGGACATTATCCTGTGAATCGTGAGAATTGACTGCGCTATTATCCTTTTCCCCCCATAAAGATGAGGAAACGGGCTCTGAGAGAGTAACTAAGATGTTCTGGTCAATCCTGGGGTTAGTGGCCAGTCAGGATTCAAATCCAGGTCTTATCTCATCCCAGAGGCGTGACCACAGGAAGCCTTCCTGTGCGCAGCCTTGTTGGACTAGATATTGGGGCTACAAACTCAGGTGCCTGCGGGGGCAGGCAGGTCCAGCAGGTGGGGGAGGAGTGTCAGCCAGAGGCCAGGCCTCCTGGAGAATGCACACCCTCTGAAAGCTGTCAGCTAGAGGCAGGCCCGCGCTGCCGGTCATCCTTTTGTTTCTGCTTTATAAGAAAAAGTTAATCCTCATCTCAGGATAATTTTTGCACTGCCCTTCAGAGAGAGTGAAAGGAAGGGAGGGAGTGGGCAAGAGAGGAACAGCGATGCGAGAGACACTTCTCCTGGCTGCCTACAGCACACACCCCTCTATGCCACAGAGCAATCCCACCGCCAGGTGCATGGCCCTGACTGGGAATCCAACCCGAGGCGGTTCCGTACACAGGCGGACGCTGTCTCTGCGGAGCCACACCTGCCGGGGCCTTTGCTTTATGCTTTCTCCCACCCTCCGAGAAGGGCGGTAGCTGAGAGTTGATGTGAAACTTGACATTTTAAAATATTAACTAATTAACTAACTTAAATTAAATAATAAAGCTGTGTGGGCCAAACAGGGGCCCTCTGTGTTCACATTGAGTCTGTGAGCCTCTGGGCATTGAGATTTCAGGTATAACCCTTTGCCCCAGAAAGCCAGTCGGGTAATTATGACAGTGATGATGATGATGATGATGATGATGATGATGTCAGTGGCTTTACATAATGCTCCAGAATCTCACAGTTTATTTGTGTCAGGAGTTGAAATCAGAAAGGGACTTGGCCTGGGGAGAAGAACTGGGCAAAGACAGTTTCAGAGCAAAGATGTTCTGATTCCATGTTTTCCAAAAGTGTTTGAGTGCAAGAACCGTTTTCCAAGGAGGCGGCTCTGCAGAGCCTTCCATGGGAAGGGCTGTCACAGGCTGCTCTGTTGGAGTGTCTGAGCCTGCCTGTCCTGTGTCCCCAGCCCACAGGACGCAACTGGGTGGCCACATAGAACCCCAGCGGACACAGTTGGAGAAGCACTGACTGTGCTCAGCCCTCATTTACAGGGGACACCCTGAGGCCCTGAGGGGTGGTGGGTGTGATGGAGGCGCACCCCTGGGATGGAGGCTGGGAGTGCTCAGCCCTGGGCCCTGTGGCTGTCCACCCGCAGACTGACCTCCTGGACCGAGCAGCTGCAGGCGAGGCAGGAGGAGCTGCTCACCAAGAACGAGGAACTGCAGGCCTCCTTAGAGAACGAGCAGCAGAGTGTCCAGAGCTTTCATAAATTGTACCACAAGATGATGGAGGAGCAACGCTCTAAAGAAATTGATCTGCCACAGCTCAGCGCCCAGTGCGAGGTGAGGCCCACCGGCCCCAGGACACCGAGCCTGAGCCCTGAGCTGACAGCGGGGGCTCAGCCAGGTCCGCATGGGTCCTCATTGGCGTCTGTGCCCAAACACTGTGTGTGAATGTCACCCACAGGCCGGGAGGCAGCCAGAGGTGTTCAACGGGCACAAGCACCTTGGCTGGTGGGATGTGTCAGAAAAGACCTTTCAGCGGACCTTTGCTGTTTTCTTTTTTAAGCACATTTTTTTTTTTTAATTTGAGAGAGAACAAGGGAGAGGGAGAAAGAGATAGAAACATCAATGATGACAGGGAAGCATCATTCAGCTGCCTTCTACACCACCCCTGCGGGATACCGCCCACAACCTAGGCATATGCCCTTGACCGGAAAGGAACCCAGGGCCCTTTAGTACGAGGTCCGATGCTCTATCCACTGCACTAAACTGGTTAGGGCCTGACCTTTGCTCTTGCAGGGTCAGGGCGGTGCATGGAAATAGCCAAGTGCCGTTTTCTCTGTCCTCTGGGCTGAGCTCTGTGCTCTGTGCTCCCGTGTCATCGCATTGAATTCTCGCGATGCCTTTGTGAGCCGGGGGCCTGTACTCAGACCTCTGAGGCAGAGGGTCTGGACTCGGTTTGATTGAAGCCAGAGCTTGGGCTTTCCTGCCCCTCCCACCTCAGCCCGAAATTCCTATCCAGCCCGTCATTTGTTTTATTGATGTCAGAGAGAGGAAGGGAGAGGGCGAGAGGGATGGAAACATCAGTGATGAGAGAGAATCTGTGATGGCTTCCTCTGCACGCCCCCTCCTGGGGATCAACAGCTCCTCCCGGGGCATGTTGCTTGAATAGGCATCTCACCAGTGAACTCCTGGTGCCTGGGAGGCCCCTCCACCCACTGCTGGGCAGCTTATTAATGAGATCGTTTACGTTTCTTTTGAAAATGGCTGTGAAGTCCCCAGAACCTGCTGTACATTTTGCACTTAGGCGCCTCTCAGCTCAGACTGGCTGCGTTTCAGTGCTGAGCGGCCACACGTGGGCAGTGGCCGCCCGATTGGCCGGTGCACTTGTCCTCCCCATGTCACTGGCTGTGTTGGTCCTGAGGACAGGTGTGGCTCCTACCGAAAAGGCCCTCTTGTGCACGTGGCCTTTCTTCTCTGGGAGCAGTTTCCCAGCAGTGGAGCCACAGGGGCCGTGGTGGGGGACACATTGTTGATCTCTGTTTCAGTCGCTCACCCTCTTGACTAAGGAGTTGAAGGAGGAAAGAAGGCAATTGTCGAGCGAAATTAACACGGTGCAACAGCTGAGCAGGACTCTCCTGGAAGAGCATGCGGGGGCCTGGCCTCAGAATAAGTAAGCGGGTGGGGTGACCGACGCCTGTCCCCAGGGCTCCGGGCTTCCCGCTCCACGCCCAGCCTCCACATTCAGGGCAGAGAGCCCCCTGGCGCACTGGCGTCCCCAGGGCAGGGCAAGGGGACAGACCATCTTCCCAGAGCCCTCGCCTCTCCTTTCCCAGGAATGGTCTAGATTTCTGCAAGGAGGGGTGGTTGCATTTTGCTGGCTTCCAAGACATGGCCCACTGCCAGCCCCTTCTTCCTCTGCTTTTGAGTTAAGCTCCGTTTAAAAAATATGAGAGGTGAAGAGAGGCACCTAGGAGAGAGATCCAGGATCACGGGATGAGCCCTTTCTGTGTCTGACTTCCCCCGAGTGATCTGGAGGGGGGGTTGTGGGTGATCCGTGATTGTCCTCCCTCTGCGGACATGACAAGGACATGATGTGGCATAGACACTGCAAGGGACACAGGACCTGTGACCCGGTGGCCACGCACCAGGAGGGGTGATGGGATGTGAGCGGTGTGTGCACAGCAGACAGATTGTGAGGAGCTCCATGGAGGTGTAGAAGGAAGCGTGGTGGTGAGCATCGGGGTTCTGCTGCTGACCCGGATGGAGCCAGGGCCAGCCAGTGGGGCGGGACGTGGGGGGGCGTGAAGATGGAGCAGGGGTGGTCTGGGTGCAGGGAAGGCGCACCCAGTGGCAGGAGGGAAAGCCGGAGCAGAGGGCAATGAGATGTGGAAGGCGTCCATGCCTCACTAAGGGGTGGGATTCACTAGGAGTGAGTGTTTATGGGAGGCTGGTCTAGAGGCCGAGGGAGCTGCCTGAAATGAGGCAGGAGGGAGCGGCTCGGTGCTGGAAACCTGGTGGTTGGAAGTCAAGTAACCCGAGAGGCATCTGGTGGGCCCAGGGTGGCCTTCACCCCTCGGTCCTAGTGCTGCTGGACTGTCCTTCCTTGTGGTGGGGTATGGCTGGCCCTGAGGGACAGGGACAAGGTCACAGTGACCACAGGGTCCTGTCCCAGCACCCCGGGGTCAGGGTGCTGCTTCACCGTTCTCCCGGATTCTTCTGCTCAGCTCCAGCCGGCTCGCCACCCACTCAGGATGGCTGACCTGGAAAGCCACATCGTAGTTTGGGGCAGAAAGGACTGTGGCCTGAGTTGGCTCTCTGTAACGCAGTGGGTACAAATGACCAGCGGAGGTTGGGAAGGTGCCAACTAGTAGCGTCGGGCTTTGGTACCCAGGGGATGATGTGGTGATGGTTTGCATTAGACAGTGTCTGCAGGAGGCCAGGGAGTTGGCTGGCTTCCTGAACTGCTCCGAGGGGAGTCCTCCCAGCCCAGGGAGGGTTGTGGGGCCTGTGCTCCCTGAGATTGTGTGCCTAGTGGTGGGGGTCTGTCTAGCATAAGGCCGAGGAGCACGACTGTGGGAGGAGAACACAGACTGGAAGAGCAGATGCTGAGCCAAGGGCGCTGGGAACCCAGCGGGTTCGGTGGGCCTAGGCCCAGCAGTTTGTGAGGTATCACTTTTCACTCTGCCTACTTTATGGGGAGCTCTCAGAAAAGCCCCGGATTAGGAGGGACCTGAGCAGCCTTTTGGCCAAAGGAGCCTGAGCTGCTGCCTCAATCCGGGGGACTCATATTCCAGCAAGGAAACCAGGGTGTGAGCTCTCAAAGCCCACGGATGTGGGATCCTGAGTTTCACATGGTTCGGGCTTTGCTCTCTTGAGATGAGGTCCAGCCTGATCCTTGGGGCTTTAGTAGGTCTCCTCGCGTGTTAGGTTCCCAGGCCCACGCCACATGCTTCCATCTCCATATCCCCATGTGGCGAGCATGACGGTCCGGGACGTCAGTTGTTCTGAGCGGCAGTAACGTAGACACGGAACAGAAAGGTGCCCTGTCAGAGTGGGGAAAGCCACCTGGAGCAGGGGCCAGGTCGGTGGGCCCAGGCCACTTGCTTCCATCCCCGTATTTAAACGTGGCGAGCATGACAGTCATGAGCTCCGTGATGTCTGAGTCCCAGGGAATTGCTGGCCATTCTGGGCCAGGTCCCAGCCTGTGCTCATTAGTCAATATACACATTTTATTTAACATCAAAATGTTGCCGAAACCGATTTGGCTCAGTGGATAGAGCCTGGGCCTGTGGACTGAAAGGTCCCTGGTTTGATTACGGTCAAGGGCATGTACCTCGGTTGCAAGCACATCTCCAGTAGTGGGTGTGCAGGACGAGGCTGATCGATGATTCTCTCATCGATGTCTCTAACTCTCTATCCCTCTCTTCCTCTCTGTAAAAAATCAATAACTATATTTTGAAAAAATAAATAAAAATAAATCAAATTGTTTTCTCCTTCTCCGCTGTTTACAGAAACTCACTGAAACCAGTGCCTACAGGAAATGCGGAGGGGGAGGAGGACGATGACTTAATAACTGAAGCTAAAGATGGCCAGGAACCTGCTGCCGAGATGTGAGTTGTTCTCAGGGGCGGTAACTTAAACTCAGAACAGAGAACTGCCCTGTCACGAGTGGGGAAAGCCACCTGGAGCAGGGGCCAGGTCGGTGGGCCCACGCCACTTGCTTCCATCCCCGTATTTAAACGTGGCGAGCATGACAGTCATGAGCTCGGTGATGTCTGAGTCCCAGGGAATTGCTGGCCATTCTGGGCCAGGTCCCAGCCTGTGCTCATTAGTCAATATACACATTTTATTTAACATCAAAATGTTGCCGAAACCGATTTGGCTCAGTGGATAGAGCCTGGGCCTGTGGACTAAAAGGTCCCTGGTTTGATTACGATCAAGGGCATGTACCTCGGTTGCAAGCACATCTCCAGTAGTGGGTGTAAAAGACGAGGCTGATCGATGATTCTCTCATCGATGTCTTTAACTCTCTATCCCTCTCTTCCTCTCTGTAAAAAATCAATAACTATATTTTGAAAAAATAAATAAAAATAAATCAAATTGTTTTCTCCTTCTCCGCTGTTTACTGAAGCTCACTGAAACCAGTGCCTACAGGAAATGCGGAGGAGGAGGACGACGACGACTTAATGACTGAAGATAAAGATGGCCAGGAACCTGCTGACGAAATGTGAGTGGTTCTCAGGGGCGGTAACTTAAACTCAGAACAGTTAACTGCCCTGTCACGAGTGGGGAAAGCCACCTGGAGCAGTGGCCAGGTCGGTGGGCCCACGCCACTTGCTTCCATCCCCGTATTTAAACGTGGCGAGCATGACAGTCATGAGCTCGGTGATGTCTGAGTCCCAGGGAATTGCTTGCCATTCGGGGCAGGTCCCAGCCTGTGCTCATTAGTCAATATACACATTTTATTTAACATCAAAATGTTGCCGAAACCGATTTGGCTCAGTGGATAGAGCCTGGGCCTGTGGACTGAAAGGTCCCTGGTTCGATTACAGTCAAGTGCATATACCTCGATTGCAGGCACATCTCCAGTAGTGGGTGTGAAGACCAAGCTGACCCATGATTCTCTGATCGATGTCTCTAACTCTCTATCCCTCTCTTCCTCTCTGTAAAAAATTAATAAATATATTTTGAAAAAATAAAAATAAATCAAATTGTTTTCTTCTTCTCTGCTGTTTACAGAAGCTCATTGAAACCAGTGCCTACAGGAAATGCAGAGGAGGAGGAGGACGATGACTTAATAACTGAAGCTAAAGATGCCCAGGAACCTACTGCCGGGATGTGAGTTGTTCTCAGGGGCGGTAACTTAAACTCAGAACAGAGAGCTGCTCTGTCAGGAGTGGGGAAAGCCACCTGGATCAGGGGCCTGTTTGGTGGGGCCTCCACCTTCCCTTCCGTGGCATGTCCCCTGTGCGAATGTCCCTCCCAGCTCTGAAAGAATGGAGTTTCTTTCTGTCCCGCCCTCGGGGGCATCCTCGGAGGGATGGGAATGCAGCTGGCCTTGAGCCTGTGCGAGGCGCCTGGAGTCTGTGGTTTAGGGCCACTGAAGTGGACTGTCAGGCTGTGTCTCCAGGTTTCAGGACCTGGAACGCCGTGCTTCTGTTTGAGGAAGGAAGCGGGGGCCGGACACCTGGGCCAGCACCTATGGCCTTCAGTCTTCCCTCTTGGGCTTCCCTACATTCCTCTGGAGTCTCTGGGCCTCAGGGTGGCTCACCATCATGTACCCTTCTGCAGAGCAGCAGCCCAGCGGGGGACCAGCTTGATCCCTGAGACTGCCAGGCTCAATCCAGCAGGCCTTCCCCTGGGCCCGGGCCTGAGCCCCAAGAGCTGGGCCTTCAGGTTGTCCTGCCCCAGCCCAGCCTTGGGGTCAAATCACCATGAATCCCTCAAGGCCTCCTGTGGACATCCCAGAAGCTCAGCATTTCCCAGCCTCCGCCTGGCCCTGGCGTGGAGAGCACATCAGGGCATCAGTGGGGAAAGGGAGGGAGCTGAGGAAGCACAGTGCTGCTCCGCTGCAGAGCCGGGATTGAACCAGATGCGGTTCTTCTTGTGACATGAGAATGCCATTTGAAGTTAGCTGCAATGATTACCCTTTAAGTTCACTGCTTCCATTTATTTATTTTTATTTCATTTTATTTATTCTCTATAATAACAGGCTAATATGCAACTTGTGCCCTCACCGGGAGTTTGACCAGGGAACGGGGACAGCCAGCCAACGGCCTGTGGTCCCTCCTCCAGGCAGGCCAGGCCAGATGGGGCCCGGTATCGGGTTGGGCCGGCCAAACCCCACCCATGCACCAATTGGTGCACTGAGCCTCTAGTCTAGATATTTGGAAAAACATTTTTATTGTTTTCAGAGAGGAAGGGAGAGAGAGAAACATCAATGATGAGAGCGAATCATTAATTGGCTGCCTCCTGCACGTCCCACATGGGGAATTAAGGCCGAAACCCGGGCAAGTGCCCTTGACCAGAATGGAACTCAGGACCCTTCAGTCCAGAGACCATCACTCTATCCACTGAGCACAACAGGCTAGGGCTATTTTAAGTTTTTTTTAAACATCACCTGGGGGTGGGAAAGAGGGAGAGAGAGACCTCAATATGAGAGAGACACATTGAGTGGTTGCCAGCCCACACCCCCCTACTGGGCCCAGGGAGAAATCTGTAACCCAGGTATATGCCCTTGACCCAGAATCAAACCCTTGACCCTTGGGTGCTCATGCCAGTGCTCTAACCCCTGAGGCACGCCAGCCAGTGTTCACTCTTTTTCATCCAAATGGCCCACTGGGCCTGCCCTCCTGCCCCCTCACGCCAATTCCTCAGTGCCGGGAAGGGGCAAAGTCTGCCCGCCTGTCCCACGTAGTATTAGCTCTAGCCGGAAATGAGGAGGTCCTGCTCTTATGGAAATGGCCCTTGGATGCACAATTGCCAGCACAGCTAGATGAGCACGGCACCTGTTCCGGTGCCTCCCAGGACCCAGAGTGGAGGCTGCATGTGAAGTTCTGGTTCCCGAGAGAGAGGCTAGTGTGGTTTCTGCCACCGGGAACGCTTCTCCCCTCCCTGGGTCTGTGCGAATGAACTGCAAATGTGTCCCATGCCCTGAGGCCACATGCGATGGTCATGGTGCTGGTGACACACGTTCGTGGGAACCTGGTGCTGAAGCCCCAGTTAACGGCCACTTTCCCGGTTGAAGGGGCAGCGAGGGTTGGCATGTCCTGAACCTCTGCTTCTAATAGGAAAAAGCGCAGGAGTCACCTGAGAGCCTTCCTCAGATTCTTCCAACGCCAGAGACATGGCTCAAGAGGACAAGCCACGTCACCCGCAGAGAGCGTTCCCGGGTCCCCGGAGGCCCCCCCAGCCGGCTCGGGCCGACTGGAAGACGGAGACACCGGCAGTGAGCCCCTGCCAAAAGGTAGGAGGCGCTGGCCTGGCTGCAGGAGGGCAGTGAACGGGAGGATGGCAGGCCTCCCTCGTGGGCAGGGCGGAAGCATCGAGAAGCCAGCTGGGTGTGCACACGTGTGCTTGGAGTCTGAAAGGGGTGCTCCGCACACACACACCCACGTCGGGCCCCTTACGTGTGTGGACACCCAGGTAGAGAATGTGAACCCCCGTCTCTGTTGTGGTGGTTTCGTCCCAGAACCGTTTAGTATCTTCAGCATGAGAAGCCTCTCCATCACGCACACTGTGGTGGGTCCTCGAGTATCCAGAGCGGATCTCCCGACAGTTACCGCAGAGACAAGCTCAGGAGAGTACGTTTGTGGGCTTCCTGGTCTGTGCCAGGCCTCGGATTAGCCATTTCTGTAGGGAGATCCCACGCATGTAACACGTCATGGACATCTGCCGGGTCTTCAGCAAGGCTCGGGCTCTGCTCTTCCCGGGCCTCTAAAAGCAGGTGGGGTTCTCCTCTCCCCCTGACCCGGCCCTGAGTCCTCCCACCAGGGGGCGCGCATTTACAACTGTGGCGGGCATGAGCCAGAGGTGCCAGGGGTTTTCTAGCTGCATGTGCTGCTTGCGTTTCCTGGGACCTAAGAGGCTGGCAGCTGTGAGCTGCCCCATTTCGTGCTCATAAAAAGAAAATGAATGGGCGGTGGCAGTGACGGTTTTGTCAGCTTGCTGACAGTGACTGTGAGAGTGCCCCGACTGCATCCTGGTTTCAGAGAAGTGAGGCGTGGTGGTGGTGGTGGTGGTGGGGATGGGGGTTGTTCATCTTACAACCGACTGAAGAGAGCCATCGCCTTAAAGGTGGTTTAGTTTTCAAATTCACTTGGAAATATCATTTTATTGGTTATTCTATCTAATTAAAGAGTGATATGCAAATTGATGTATCTCTGCCACACCAACAAGCCATGCCCACCATCCTATCAGGATCGAGTATGCAAATTAACCCAACCAAGGTGGCTGCGGCCACAGAGAGAGCAGAAGGCTTGGGTTTCTCCGGCAATGGAGGAAATCAAGCTTTCTGCCTGCCATGGTCTGCCTTGGCTTCTGCCAATGCCTACAAAGTTTCAATTATAGAAGATGCATAAATGCCAGCAAAAATGGTTGCAGCCACAGAGTGAGCAGGAGGCTTGGCTCTGCTCAAGGCTACAAAGTTTCCATTATAGAGGATAAATGAATGGCAGATACCAGGACCTCCTCTTGGGTTGATAGGGGGCTTGGCCTGCATGCAAACCACAAAAGGCCCCTGGCCCAGGCCACCTCACACCTCAAGGGAACCACCACCCTGGTCCAAGGCACCCTTCAGGGCAAACCAGCTGGCCCCCACCCATTCACCAGGCCTCCACCTATCTAATCCTCTTATCTAATAAATGAATAATATGAAAATTGACCGTCACGCCAACATTCAAAATGGCTGCCCCATTGTGGTCAAAGATCACTGATCTCATGTGGACACAAGATGGCCACAACAAGATGGCCATCAGGGGAGGGCAGTTGGGAGGGACCAGGTCTGCAAGGGAGGGCCGTTGGGGGCATTGAAGACTGTAGGAGAGGGCAGTTAGGCGTGACCAGGCCAGCAGAGGAGGGAAGTTGGGGGCAACTGGAGGAAAGGGCAATTGGGTGGGGGGGGGGGGGGACCTAAGCCTGCAGGGGAAAGCAGTTGTGAGCGTTAGGCATCAATCCGGCTCACAGGGGAGTGGTTGGTGGTGATTTGGCTGGCAGGCAGAAGCAGTTGGGGGCAATCAGGAAGGAAGGCAGGCAAGAAGTTGGGAGCCAGCAATCCTGGATTGTGAGAGGGATGTCCGACTGCCCATTTAGGCCTGATCCCGGTAGGCAGTCGAACATCTTCAGATTGGAGAGGTGCAGGCTGGGCTGGGGGACACCCCGCCCCCTGTGCACGAATTTTATGCACCGGGCCTCTAGTTCACCTATAAACCCGCCAAACGTGCGCCCTGGGAAAGTGCAATTTGCTGAAGGACTCCAGGACTTTCTGAAGACGGGGCCAGGCCTGAGACTCGTGCGCTCCCAGGGGCTGGCGTTACAGGACCCGACAGGACCCAGGGCCTGGGACAAGCCGCCCTGTGAGCGTGACTGGCGCACCAGCCGTTCCAGGGGGCCGTCACCACTTCAGGTCCTGCTGTGTGGCTCGAGATGCAGCCATGAAGTGTTTGCTCCCGGACCCACTGTCTGGGGACTGGTGCTTGCATTCCCAGCCTCTCAGGAGGCGAATTGGGTGAAACACTCACGTGCAGGTAAATGATCATGAAGCTTATTGACTTATTGACATTGTTTTCTCTAGAGGGTTCTGTAGCCTCAGGTTTTCATACTGGCCCTTCAAACTCTTTGACATGTATCACGTCAACTCCTGGGATTGGCTAAGTTGATCAGTGAGCTGTAATCAGCCTAATTGAGTTAGCAACACTTTGTGAGAAAGAACTGCGTGACAGATCCAGCTGTGGTTGGATCCATGAGTGAGCAGGTCTGTGGTTGATGTTAGTAACAGCAGCCGCGCGATGGTGCTTTCTGGGCTCCGCGGCCTTTCTGTAGGTGACCTGCCTAATCCGTCTCCTTGAGTCTAACTGCAGGGTGAGCTGGGCACGCTTCTTGTCCCCTGTTCAGAGCCGGGAAGGTGAGGCTTGACAAGGGTAAGCACTGGCCCAGAGGACAAGTGTTGGAGCTGGGTTCCGAACCGGGCCTGCCAGATTACGGGCCCGAGCTCTTAACCTCTGTGAGCAGGGCCTGCACTTCAAGCTTCTTTGGTCCCTGAAGATGCTACACCATCTTGGGGCACCAGCACTGAATAGTGGGTCCATTTTCCTTTGGTGTGAGCTATGGCCAGCAGGTGGTGCTGTGGGGGCAGAAATAACAGAGGTGCAGCCCTGCACTTGAATCCTCAGGGAGAACTGGGAGAAATCCCTTCTATTCATCCATGTACATGACGAGTTGAGGAAGTCAGACCACTCGCCTGCTCTCATGAGACTATGATTTGAAGGTTGTGAAGGGCAAACCTAGAGGAGAGGATGTGTCGGGATCTAAGCTGCGATGATCCTTGATTTTGAGGGTGTTTGGGTATGAAATAGAGGTAGACATTTTCTTTTTTCTTTTCTTTTTTAAAAATATATTTTATTGATTTTTTTATAGAAAAGAAGAGAGAGGGATAGAGAGTTAGAAACATTGATGAGAGAGAGTCACCGATCAGCCGCCTTCTGCACACCCGCACTGGGGATGTGCCCGCAACCAAGGTACATACATGCCCTTGACCGGAATCCAACCCGGGACCTTTCAGTCCGCAGACCGACGCTCTACCACTGAGCCAAACCAGTTTCGGCAGGAAAATATATTTTTAAAATAAATTTGTAAAAAAATAAAAAGAATCCTGAGTGAGCCCTACCCATGTGGCTCAGTGCTGATAGCATCACAGGAGCAAAGGGGCACAACTTTGCTTTCCAGTCAGGCGCACATACCTCGGTTGCAGGATTGATCCACAAACGCGTTTGGGGTTTGTGAGAGAGGCAACCAGTGGATGTATCTCGCTCACATCCATGTTTCCCTCTCTCTCTCCCTCCCTCCACCTATGTCCTCCCTTCCACTCTCACTAAAGATCAATGAAAACAATACCCTCCCGTGAGGACTTTTTAAAAAGAAGTATTATGACTGAGTAGTTCGGGTGGACTACGTCACTGCATGCAGCAGGCCAGAGACATGCCCTAAGTGTGCCAAGGTCTTTGCGGAGGGGCAGGAGTTGGTTGTGTGTGAGCCAAGTTGTCAGGGAGCCTGTCACTAACAGGGATGAGTAAGCCCAGCTGGTGAGGCTGCGATGGTTGAGCATCGTCCCGTGAACCAGGAGAACACCTTCTGATTCCCGGTCAGGGCGCAGGCCCGGGATGCGGGCTCCATCCCCAGTAAGGGGCGTGCAGAAGACAGTCGATCCATCTTTCTCATCATTGATGTTTCTACCTCCCTCTCCCTCCCCCTCTCTGACAATCAATAAAAACACATTGGACCAAAACATGGAGGAGTAAGAAAAGCCGAGCCCTAAATCGATAAACACCTTGTTTAATAACGTCACCCGGTGACATGGGAAAGCGGTCTGACGCGTCGTCTCCTCCAGCAACACAGAGTTCTCCCCTGGAGCTCCGCAGAGCACCGGCTCCAGGCGCCACTCCGCGGGCTCAGTGGAGTCAGAGCACAAGTGACTCACGGAGTCCTGGTTCGGGGTGGGCCGTGGGGAATGTGGCATCTCTCCTGGGCCGGACAGGATTCTGATTGTCCAAGTACATTTAGCGAACGTAGCGTCATTGGTCATTATTCAATTCATTCATTTGCTATTTTCTGTGTTTTTTATCTTTCCTCCCTTGGCTTAACAATTTAGCAAGCGGGCAACAAAAGCGTGCCTTTTGGAGCAGGAAGAAGAAGGACAAAGTCAAAGACCAGCCTCCCAGGGCCAGCTCGACTTTGTTTAACCTCATATGTTGCTGCAACTGTTAAAGTGCCCCCTCCACCCCCTAACTAGCCTCTCCCTTTTTTCCAACCCCGAAGATTTATTATCCTTCCCCTTTATCCCTGTCTTGACCATATACCCTTTATTTCTGAAAAATTTTTAAAAAAAAGACAAAGTCAACAACAACAAACAAGCCCAAAGAAAATCAGTACTTATGGAAAAAAAAAAAAAGATCCAGTAGCAAATGTAAACCTCTATCGCCATGACAACAAGGCCACATCAAAGCCAAGGAGCCGCCATCGGTGTGTCCCACTAACTTCTGTGTCATCTACTTGGACTCCGGCACTGGCCCCGCTTCCTGGGCTGCCACGGCCTGCTCCTGCCTCCGCCAGGCTCCCGTAGGCGCACTGGGAAACGAGAAGTGACTCTGGCTTGGCTGCTGTCTGTCCATCTCCGCCTCGCTCTCCCCATGGTGAGTTCACGCACTGGATGCCTGATTTCAAGTGGTAACACGAAGTGCTTCCGACCTCATGGTGTGTGTACACCTTAAGGAGCTGAGGGGCAGGGGGCAGGTCCTGGCAGAGTGAGGAGAGGGCCTGCAATCCGGACAGTGGGAGGGCTCTGGGCCCACAGCCCCCGGGCTGCCTGGAGCCGGACGCTGTGCAAAACAGCCTTGTCCTCCTGCTCCTGGACCTCCAGCCGCGTGCATTTGCCACTGGGGTTTGGAGAGCACATCTTGTCCCAGTGCGAGGTAGCTGGACACCTTTTAGGGGTTTTTCCTTCATGGTTTCTTAAAATTAGGGTTCTGTTTGCCTTTGATAAGAGTATTGTTCACGACTAAATGCACAGATTGCAGAAAAGCACAAAACACAAGGTGAGCTCCTTGTGCAGTGAAGGCACCATGCGGAGATGAGGACTTCTTAAGCCCACGGCTGTTGGGGTGGCCACCCACTTGGTTGTCAAGTCCTCAGAGTGCCGTCCTGGCCCGTGAGGGCCCGGCCCACAGGTCTCGGTGGTCCTGAGCGGACACGGGTCAGGGATCGAGGACACAGCGTCACACAGCAGCTGTGCCCAGGACTTCCTGTGCTGGCCTTGTGCCGACATTTGGTGGAGCCTCGTGAGTTGGTCCTTCCCGTTCTCCCAGCTGCTCAGGGCCCGTGCTATGAGCGAGGGTTAGAGCGAGGGCCGGCCTCCCAGGGCCTTGGTTCAGGTCTGCGGCCAGGGCCTCCCGCTCAGACCACGGCCGTGAGGCACAGCCCCGCTTTTGTCCTGGGCTCCGTGTGCCCTGCTGCCTCTGCTCTAGGCCTCGGTGTGGTCCCCCACCTTGGCATGGGATGTGGCAGCCCATTTCTCACCGTCCTTCTCTGCCCCAGGCCCTGGGCACCTAATACTGACGGGAGCCCCCCGCCTTCCGGGGAGGCAGCCTGGACTGCACACATGCCTCTGCTGACCCAGCCCCAGCCCTGGCGTCCTAGCCCAGGCGCTGTGTGTGCTGGGGCCACGCTGGGCTGTGAGCAGGCCCTGCAGGAGCGGGAACTTTGGGGCTGGCCATGTGGCCTGCGCAGGGGCCGCCCTGGGGGGGAGGGCTCTCCGAGGACCCTCCTGTCCTCACTCCCGCCTCTCTGTCCTGTTCTCTTCTCTCTAGGAAACGCCCAGTTGCCTGATAACCTTCCAAGGTGCCTGGTCAGAACCACCACACTCTCCCTACCACTGGCCACCGGAGGCCAGCAGGCCCAGCTGCCAGGAGAGGAGGGAGGACGCCTCCAGCTCTGTGCCCGCAGAAGGACTGCCAGCACCTCCGGGGAGCTGCTGGAGGGGGGCAGCATGTAAAGCCCGGCTTGAGACCTGCTGAGGCCGAGGCCCACCCAGTGCACCTGAGGCAGCCCGCCTCCCAGAGCCTGTTTCTGGGCAGAGCCTGACGCCATGCGGCTGCCCGACCGCCCACACAGCGGCCCGCGGGCGCTTCCCTGAACAGGTTCTTCAGCCTGGCCTCGGCCCGGCTGCTTGGGGCCCGCGGGCCAGAGGCCTGCAAACAGGAGTCTCCCTGCAGCCGGAGGTTCTGAGGCCTTGGGGGGCAGTGAACCAGCCAGCCACCCCCTGCCTCTCCTCCTTCAGCTCCTTCAGGGCCTGGGCCCCACTGCTGACCCCTGGACAGGAGGTCCTTCTCCCTGGCTCCCCCAAAAGAAGAGAGGCTGGCTCCCCTTCTGCCCTCCGCCACAGCCCACCATGGCCACAGGAGGAGGTGGCTCCAGCCCAGCATCGCGCAGCCCCGGCTGCCGGGACCAGCCCCAGCCCTGACACTCAGGGCAAGTGGCTCGTGGCCCCTTCCCAGCGGACCTCAACCTCTCCGAGGAGACGGGTCCAGGGCAGGAGCACAGAGAGGGGCTCCCTGCCACTAGATCATACAGGGATTCCGACATGGCTCCCCGCCAACGGCCCCTGAGAACATGGGTCCTGGGAACAACAGGCGGCAGAGAGCAGGCGGCAGCCCCACAGCAGCGTGGGCCCGGCAGACGGTGTCTGAGGATGGAGCGTGGCCGTGGTGACTCGTCTCCTGGCCCCGCAGCTCCTGAACCTTTCGAACCCCGACCAGCCTTCTCACCACCTGGGCCCCCTCTCCCATCCACCTGAGGGGCCGGGATCACCATCAGAACGAGGAAGGGTTTCCCCTGCTTCCATGCATCTGTTAGTGACAGCGCTGTGCCAGCCCCAGGGTCACCCTCCCACCATGGCAGCACGGGCCTGCCCCTCAGCCACTGTGCTTTAAGGTGTCCCCCCAAATGTATGTAGTACAGGCTGTTCCCCAAATGTATGGTACTACAGGGTGTTTCCCAAATACTACATGCACCCAGCGTGTCCCCCCAAATGTACACACAGTTTAACAGCTGATACCTCCATTTTCACTCCTTTTCAGGTTAACGGATTTGACGGGATGGGTGACACCAGACTAAGCTTTGAATAAAGAACATATATCCTCTGGACTTTCTTTTGGGGACACATACAGGGTGAAGGGTCTGGACCCGCCCGGGCCACACTGCAGGCATCCAGGGCCGTTGTGGACAGAGGATGCGCAGAAACACGAACACAGCGATTCTCGGTGTTTGCGGTTCCATTGCTTCCTTAGCAGCAGCGCCTGGACCAGACTACCACAGCCATGGAGTCCAAACATCAAGAATCGCTCCTTCGGTTCGGGGTTTGTGCGCATCTCTTCCAGCAGCTGCCCTGGATTTTTCGCCTGCTGGGCGTGGGTCCCTAAACTTTAACTTGTGTGTGTCCCCGAAGAAAGCCTCACGGAGAAATGTTCTTCATCCAAATCTTAGTCTGTCTTCACCCATTTCTTCAAGTCGGTTAAACCTGAAAAGGAGTGACAATTAAGTGCTTTAGCAGTTGTTAAAGTGTGTACATTTTGCGGGGACACTATATTTCCACTCAGTGGGGTGCAATTTCCACCATGTGTCTAACCTTGGTATACCTTTTTGGGGGGCACCCTATATTTACATCCTGTGAGTGTCCTTTTCCATCTGACCTCTGTACCTGTTTTGGGGGACAGCCTTTATTTGCTTGCAGCGGGGACACATTGTCCAGCAGCCTCATCTCTTTATAGTGTTTTGGGGGACAGCCTGTATTTTCATGCAGCGGGAAAACATTGTCCAACAGCAGCCTCACCTCTTTATACTGTTTTGGGGGACAGCATGTATTTGCATGCAGCGGGGGGACATTGTCCAGCAGCAGCCTCATCTCTTTCTAGTGTTTTGGGGGACAGCCTGTATTTTCATGCAGCGGGGACACATTGTCCAGCAGCAGCCTCATCTCTTTATAGTGTTTTGGGGGACAGCCTGTATTTGCATGCAGCGGGAACACATTGTCCAGCAGCAGCCTCACCTCTTTATAGTGTTTTGGGGGACAGCCTGTATTTTCATGCAGCGGGGACACATTGTCCAGCAGCAGCCTCATCTCTTTATAGTGTTTTGGGGGACAGCCTGTATTTACATCAATTGGCGTCAATCTTTGCCATGGGGAGTCCCATCTGCTGTATGTCTGCGACCAGTTGCCTGCACGTTCGGGTCCTGTTGTTCCTGAGGTGCTCTTCCTGGGATGGGGTCGGCCTGGTGACGGGGTTCTGGAAAGAGGTTTTCCTTTGGAGCTCATGTGCTGAGCACTGACAGGCTTTTATTCCGAGTGTTTGGAGATTGTACTGAGCAGCCTGTAGGGTGGATCCAGGATGGCTTGTAATAAAGTGAGTTGGAGTAGAATTGAGTTTTTAATAAAGTGAGTTGGCTTAGAATTGAGTCCTCGTTTTCCTCTCCGTGCATCACTGGCAGCGATGTCCGGGCTCCGGGCTCCCCGAGTCGGCCCCCAGGCTCCTGGGCCCTGGAATGCAGACCTCCTGGGCCAGGCAGTCAGAGGATGAGGAAGGAGGCTTCCTGTTCACCGGGCAGCAGCCGTCCCAGTCCTGCGTGTGTTGTAAGCTCATGTGAGTTTAATCCATTTTGATTTGGGGTTTATAGCACAGCAGGAGCTCAGCTCCAGACCATCCTTTGGATTTTCCAAGGCTGCTCCACTGGGAAGAGGCAGAGGAGGGAGGGAGGCACCTGAGATCCCCCCGACCCACTCTCATGGCGGTCTGTCCAGCTGCCACCTGCGTGACCCTTCCTTCCTCACCAGCCTCTGCTGGCAGGTGCCCCCTCGCCCTCCTTCCTGTGCTTTCCCGTGGCCCAGCTCCTGTGGGAGCCGCACTCAGCGCGCCGCCCTCCCCGTGCTGGACCCAAACTGAGCGCAGGCCCTGCAGGCCGCCTCCCCTGGCCTTGGGCTGCTGCAGCGTTTGACTCTGGCCAGGACCCCGCTGGGAGCTCTCGGCCTCTGTCTCTGACTCTCTCCCGCCTGGGACAGCTCTCCAAGGGCTCCCACTGGCCAGCCCCTGGGCCACTCCCCATCTTCTCCACAGACACTCACTGAAAGCTTCCTGGGTGCTGGCTCCCAGGTTGCACCGTGCAGGCAGTCCCCCCTCACCCCACCCCCTCTGCAGGGCTGACCACCTGCTCCCCTAGCACTGACCACTCCTGAGCTTCAGGCCTGAGGTCGGCTGCCTCGGACCCCCTGCCCGGGCTGCAGGCTTCCCCCTCTCCCCCTGCCTCCTCTGGGCTCCCTGCTTACCCAAGGCACCAGCTGTCCATCACAGAAGCCCAAAGCCTGTGGTGCAGGGGGGGCCCCTCCTCTCTCTGCTTCCCACATGTGGTAGCTCCCCTGAATTGGGAATGGGTCTGGGATCTGCCGCCCTCTTAGCTGACTGTTCTCATCCCAGGACCCCGACACCCCGTCCCTGGGTCTTGGCAGGGACTTGCCAACTGGTCTGCCTGCCTCCCACAGCTCCTCAGCCCCATGGCACCTCTGGGCATCCACCCAGTGACTTTCCTCTTTGAACTTCCCTCCCTCAGCCACCACACTAGCTACACCCATCCCTCTGAGGACCAGGTGCTCCATGGGACTCACCAATGAGTGCACCCCATCTGTTATCACCCCTCCCCCAGCCCCAGACCAGCTGGTGCACACCCACAGCTTTCCCTGCAATCTTCCCCGAGGCTGGGAGCACCTCTAGCCCAGGCCTCCCTGGGAGCCTCCAGACCTGTTCCAGCTTGGATGTCCCAAGACACCGCCAACCCTAAATGCTCAGCACACCGTTTCCCATCCTCCCACCAAAGCCTCCGTGAGCCTCTTCTCTCACCTTGCCCCCGCACCCAGACCCCGCTGGACAGCCCCCCCTCTTAGATGGCTTCTTTCCAAGGGCTGCTGCTCTGGTGTAGGGTTGTCCGATAAAACAGAGTACTTCTAGTTCAAGTTGAATTTTAGATACACAAGTACCAGTTTAGTATAAGTATGTCCCAAATATTGCATTAACACATATGAATTATTTTGCTAAATCTGGCCATCAGATCAGGGCCTGGCCATAAGTGGAGAGTTTGCACAGAGCAATGACTATGTTGTAAAATGTCAGATTTTTTAAATGAGCTCATCCATCCATCTGCCTCCTGTTATTAAACATGTACTGCTGCAGGCCGTGCCGTGCTCTGGGCATTCAGAGGTAAGCCAATGGAGAGGATGCCTGTCATCACCAGCAGTTCCCTCTGCCCAGAGGGCTCTGCCCACTTTGATCCACAATTACCCACCGTGGTCCTTCAGAACACTGTCAAGTGTCGCCGTCTCTGGAGTCTGCCCAGCCCTCCGTGACCAGCACGCTTTCTTCACAGGCCCTGAGCACAGTCCGAGCGCTCCACCCCTCTGACCCCGCCATTGCTAACCCCCAGTGGGCTGGGTCACCTATTTTACTCCGGCTGTTTGCCCGGGTTTAGGGCACTATCGGGCTTAATGTCTTTTTTTTTTTTTTACGGAGTAGCCTTTTGTCTAAGCCGGGGCCTCTCACCTTCCAGGTGCCCATCCTGACATTCTTTCTACTCAGTCTGTTCAGCTGAGCTGAGGCAGACTTGGGCTTTCTGCTCACGCGGGGACTGATGGAACACGGGCTTGGGAGCAGCTTTGTGAGCATTCAGACCAGAGTGGGGACCTCAGGCCCCTAGAGAGCGTGGCCCCTGGGACACACAGGTTTGAGGAGCCAACAAGTGTGTGGACTCCGCCCTAACACGTTCTCTCTGCTTTATTGCACTGCCTGCAGACCGTGGCTCTTCGGAGTGAATATTGTCGGTTGCACACCCAGGATTTACTCCTGTGCGAGTTAATCAGAGGGCAAACGAAGACATTTCCAGACGGTATAAAAGGGGGAAGAACCGTTTAAAATGGCATTTGCAATTATTTAGGGATGGACTTAGGATAGAATACTAAGTAAAAAACAAGATTAAAATGATATCTTGCTGAAACCGGTTTGGCTCAGTGGTAGAGCGTCGGTCTGTGGACAGAAGGGTCCTGGGTTTGATTCCGGTCAAGGGCATGTACCTTGGTTGCCGGCACATCCCTGGTAGGGGGTGTGCAAGAGGCAGCTGGTAGATGTTTCTCTCTCATGGATGTTTCTAGCTCTCTATCTCTCTTCCTTCCTCCTCTCTGTAAAGTGTCAATAAAATATATATTTTTTAAAAATGATATCTTAAGCAAGGTTATATTGAATTATAAATATTACACACACACACACACACAGTTTCCCAAAAATGTATACACACTTAGAATAATGATATATGCCTGTGGGTTAAATCTGAAAAGATAGAAACATCAATTGAGCTTGAGCTGTTAAATCTGTATACTTTTGGGGGGACACCCTGTGCATGTCTGTACAGTGTGGGGGGGAATGGAAGGAAGGATGCCATGGTCCCAGCCGCGGTGGTTAGCGGGCGGTGGGAAAGTCGGTGGTTCTTTTGTCCCTTCTCGGGTTTCCTGTTACTTTCTAAGCTTTATTTAGCCAAAGCGAACGCTCTGGATGCACGAAGTTTCTTTCCCCGCCGCAAGGGTTCTGGGAGGTAAAACTAGCGTGAGTTGCAGTGTTGGAAGCCTTTCTCCCGAGTGAAGGCAATTTGCATTTTCCCGTGAAGACTCCGTTCGCTGGAAGAAGCCGCCTGCCTCCCGCCGGAAAGCATAGCCCAGCCTCCGCTTTTCCCGGCCGCGGGAGTGACGGCAGCGCCGCGGGAGAGGGAGGGAGCCGCCCCGGAGCCGGCCGGGAGCGCAGGCGCAGACCCCTCATAGGCGTAGTGGCGCCCGCCTGGCTCCTGCTGGCCGGTTAGCTCAGTTGGTTAGAGCGTGGTGCTAATAACGCCAAGGTCGCGGGTTCGATCCCCGTACGGGCCAGGGCAGCTCCTTTTAGCAAAAATCCAGTTACTGATTTTACTTTTATTTATTTACTTTTTACAGCATATTTCAAAATAAGCCTTTTGAGATCTGTAAACCGGGCGCAACCAGGAGAGAGTCGCGCAATCATCCCGGACTCCGCCTCGAACGTGTCGCAGCAGGGAGGGCAGGACCCGCACGCGTGCTGTCAGTGACCGGCTACCCAGGTCCCCAAGCGCCGCACCCCGCGGCCGCCCTTAGGGCCTTTCCTGGAAGCTCTTCCCAATGCCCCGCTCCGAGGGCCCTGGGGCGAGCCCAGTGTCCGGGGCTCTGAGAGGGATGAGTGCACCCCCAGCCGGCGTGGAGGGCCGGGTCCCGCACAGAAAGGGAAGCCACCCCGCCAGCCGCACGGAGACAGCGAGCTGCCCGGCCTGCTTTCCAGGCGGCGCCCGGGGTCAGTGAGATTGGCGTGTGAGCCTGACCTGGGGGTCCACCTGGAGGCATCAGGACGGCGCCAGGTCCAGGGCCTCTTGCCATTTTTTTGCCTTTTTTTTTTTTTCAGAGAGATCTTCGGCTTCACCTTTCTTCCTCCTGGTTCTGCACTTTGCAGCCAGATGGCTACGGAAGCCAGATTAGCAAAAGCTAATTAGGCAGAAAAGGCTGTTCAGGCCTTTTCTGCCTAATTAGCAAAAGCCAGCTTAAAACACACACACACACAGACATATTTCTATTGATTCCAGAGGGGAAGGTGAGAGGCAGAGAAAGAGAGAAACATCAACGATGAGAGAGAACTTCCCACCCCCCCTACTGGAGATCAAGCCCTCAACCAGGGAATGTGCCCTCACAGGGAACTGAACCATGACCTCCTGGTTCATAGGTCAATCGATGCACAACCATGGAGCAACGATTTTAAAGACAATGTCCTTTTATTTATTTGTTTGTTTGTTTGTTTGTTTGTTTATAAAACCCTAAGGGAAGATGTAATTTATTTTTAAAATGTATTTTGACTTTTTACAGAAAGAGAGGGGGATAGAGTTAGAAACACGTGCCTGCAACCAAAGTAAATGCCCTTGACCAGAATCGAACCTGGGTCTCTTTAGTTCACAGGCTGACGCTCTAGCCACTGAGCCAAACTGGTAAGAACAAGGTCAGTGACCTTTTATATCAGGGTCTAGAGCAAGGGTTCCAGACATCTTTGAAAAATTTCCAGTGAGGCCCTACCTGGCTTGGCTCAGTGGATAGAGAGAGGGTGGGACTGCGGACTGAAGGGTCCCGGGTTTGATTCAGGTCAAGGGTACATGCTGGGACTGTGAGCTCGCTCCCCAGAATGGGCATCCAGGAGGCAGCCAATCAATGATTCTCTTTCATCACTGACGTTTCTGTCTCTCTCTCCCCCTCTCCCTTCCTCTCTGAAATCAATAATATATATATTATATATTAAAAAATTATATATATATAATTTTTTTAAAAAATAAAATCTTTAGTGAGAACATCTGTAACTAGAAGGGGGCCTGGCCTTGGGCTCCTGCACGCGAGCTACATGTCACATCCTGGATGTCTGAGTCAGGCTCCTGGTTCGATGCAGGGACACACAGAGGAGGAGGCAGCCGAGACCGCTGCCCTCGGAGTGCACACTTTCTTGAACGAGGCGTGAAGGGGTCCAGAACATGCCTTTGTGTCGTAAAAAATATTTTGAGCAAAAGGCATTTGAATTCCTGAACAGCCTTTTCTGCCTAAAAAAGCAGAGCCTCCCAAAAGGGACTCAGAAGAATTAAACTGCCCTTAAAGGCCTTCCCCGGGAGCGATCAGGAAAGACTAACCCAGGACACCTAAAGGGGCATTGTCCAAACCATCACAGCCGCACCTGCCGTGTAAGGCCTATTCACCGGCCCCTCAGCCACCTGTCTCCCCAGGGCCCTCCTTCCCTTCCCCCGTTAACATGGGGTACGCGCCCCACTCTCTGCCTCTTGGAGTCATTTCTTTCTGTGAATGCTGGTAGGCACAGGAATAAAAACACGATCACCCTCTGTCTTTGTTCCAGTTAATCTGTCTCTTGTCCGTTTAATTTGCGGACCTGATGGCGGGAGGAAAGTTTTTCCTCTGAGCAGCTTTGAGAAGCCGCGGGAGGTGCCCCTGCAGGAGAGGGCAAGGCGGTGGTTGGCTGTTTCCGGCGCTGGGGCAGCGAGGGGCGGGGCCACGCCAGACCCCGCCCACCGCCGTCTCCCTTCGCGGTCGCCTTCCGAGCCTTCTTGGCCCGCCCGGCACTCGTAGCCGCCCCTTTCCCGAGAGGCCAGTCTGCGCGGCGGCCCCGGTTCGAGTCCCCGCGTCGGACGCCATGGCGGGCTCCGAGCCGGGGCCCCCGGGCCGGAGCGGCGGCTCCTCGCGCCTGGCCCCGCTGGGCCCGGAGCAGCTGCGGCGGGTGCTGGAGCAGGTGGCGCAGGCGCGGCCGCCGCCCTCCGCCCCGCGGGCCGCCCCGCAGCCGGGGCCCCGCGCCCAGCTCGCGCGCCCGCCGCCGCCGCCGCCGCCGCAGGTGAGGCGCCGGGGGACGTGGGAACGGCCGGCACC
Source organism: Pipistrellus kuhlii (assembly GCF_014108245.1). NCBI lineage: Eukaryota > Metazoa > Chordata > Mammalia > Chiroptera > Vespertilionidae > Pipistrellus > Pipistrellus kuhlii. The sequence goes on from NW_023425603.1 coordinate 292,296, forward strand.
GCGCCGCCGGGAAGCCACCTGCGCCCGCGGGCAGGCTCGGGGCCCCGCCCGCACTCCCTGGGGGGCTCGCGGGCTCTCGGGCCGCGGCTCCCACGCGCCCGGCCGGAGCCTCCCGCGCCCGCCCCGCCGCGCCCTGCGCCCTCGCCGGAGGTGCCGGGCCGCCGGGCCGCCGGGCCGGGCGCCGAGAGCCTGCGCAGGCCTGGCCGGACCGGAGACAGAGGTTCAAAGGAGCCAACGCCGAGACCTGCGACTCGGGACAGAATTAAGTACATTCCTTTTCAAAAAGTTCGTTTTTTATTGATTTCAGAGATGGAGGGAGAGAGGACCATTGATCCTCTGCCTCCCGGGGCTGGGGCCGGGGCCGGGGCCGGGGCCGGGGCCGGGGCCGGGGCCGGGGCCGGGGCCGGGGCCGCCCGGCTCACAGGCGGAGCTCCTCCCGGAGCCCCCGGCCGGCCGGCCGTGCAGAGTTAAGTCCCTTCCGACGGCGCGGGACCAGCGCCTGCAGTAGGAGGGCCTGGGTTTGCAACTCGGTCTCTGCACAGCGCCTGCCATACACTTCATGAGTGAAACATGCAAAACATGCTGCACCACGCCTCCTTTCCAGTGGCGTTATTTCCAGGTACCACGCTGGGATCGCGGGGAAGTTGGGAATGAGACGGTTTTGTCCCGAAGCCCACGTCCCCTCTCAGCGCCGGGCTGTAAGCGCAGGAGGCCTCTTCCTGGAACTGGGCGAGAGCTGAAGTCCCAGTCCTCATAGTCCAGGCCCCCCGCCCCTCACCCACCACCACCACCACCTGGTGACTTGGGCTTCTGGGAGCTGTACCCAGTTCCTCGTGGAGACTGGAGAGTTGTCTAGCTAAAGTTTGGGAGACAAGTACCATTCTGCCCAAACTGCTTCCTCCCGCATGTGCTGGGCACAGCAAGTCTGCGCAGTCAGAGGGAGGGTGGCTGTCCTTTGCAGCCGCTGCTCCGGGCCTGGCCCCGTGCTGCGTGTGCACAGTGTGGCTCAGCAGCCACACACACGGGTTTGTGTCAGCGTTTTATGGATGAGGCACGAGTTTAGAGAGGTTAGGTCAGTGGTCGGCAAACTCATTAGTCAACGAGCCAAATATCAACAGTACAACGATTGGGGGAAAATTTTTAATATATTGACTTTTTTACAGAGAGGAAGGGAGAGAGAGAGAGCTGGAAACATCAATGAGAGAGAAACATCTATCAACTGCCTCTTGCACACCTTCTACTGGGGATGTGCCCACAACCAAAGTACATGCCCTTGACCGGAATCGAACCTGGGACCCTTCTGTTCGCAGGCCGATACTCTATCCACTGAGCCAAACCAGTTTCGGCCGAAATTTCTTTTGAGAGCCTAATTTTTAAAACAAACTTCTTCTAACGCCACTTATTCCAAATAGACTCGCCCAGGCCATGGTATTTTGTGGAAGAGCCACACTCAAGAGGCCAAAGCATGTGGCTCACAAGCCACAGTTTGCCGACCACGGGGTTAGGTGACTGCCCAGGGTCCCTGGTGAGGCTGCACTCCAGGGCCTGTGAATGCGGCCACCGCTTTCTAGGTTTGTTATGGCAACTTAGGAAAGAGTCCAAAAATGGCATTTTCCACCAAATGAAAGCAAACTGAACCAGAGTGAGGAGGCACGATTGTGCTCTGTAGCTCACCTAATTGGGAGAAGATAAATTTCTGTGTATGTGGTTTTTAAAAAATAATTTTTAAATATTTTTTAATATTTCAAGAAAAACGATTTTAAATATACTGTTACATGCAATAAACATTCATATTTCAAGGGAGGATGTAAATTCTACCTGAAATCATAATATGATTGTGCGGCCTGTTCAGCTAATACTCTGCACCACAGCTGTGCCTCAGAGGCAAGCAAGATGTGCCCCTTGCCCCTAAGGGGGTAATAACCTAACCAGGGGGTAAAACACTCATAGCTTCTGATCACAGTCAGAAAGCTGGGGGCACATTGTCCGTGTTGCTCAGTGGTTGAACATCAACCTATGAACCAAGAGGTCACTGGATAGGTTCCCAGTCAGGGCACATACTTTCTCTATCCTCCCTTCCCCGCTCTCTAAAAGCAATAAGAACATTTAAAGAAAAGAAAGCCTGAGGCACAGGTCAGGACTAAATGGGTTAGGGAAGGGTTTCTGGCTGAGGGGTCAGAGCCGTTGTGGAAGAGGTGGTGTCCGCACTAGACTGGGAAGGGGGTGCGTTGAAAATGAGAAAGAGGAGCAGCATGCTGGGTGGGGGGGTGCATTTAGAGAAGGTGGTTCTCTGTGGGGTGGCGTGGGTCAGGAGGCACAGACCCAGTGGACACCCCCCGGGTCAGGCTGTTCCCGTCCCTCTCGTTCCTGCCCTGCAGGAACACTGCGAGCTTTCTCTATTCGCTGGCCCTGCTTTTCTTGCACGTAGAAAAGCTTCCCGCCTGGAAAAATTCTACTCAGCCTCTGCCTCCCTCCCTCCCCGCCCCCAGAGGTCCTCTCTCCTGGGAAGCCCCCCTGCACCTGTGCGCCAGGGCGGCAGTGGCATTGCTTTCCTGTCTGCGTTCCTTAGGGAATTCTCCGCCTTCGGAGTCAGCAGTGGAGCTGTTGAAAGGACAGACTTGGGGCAGGAGGTCCGGATTCGGGTGACTGAGGCAGGGCAGGGAACTGCCCGCCTCCTCCAGGAAGGCAGGGCTTTGCTTATGTTTACGCTGGCCCCCAGAGAGACTTAGAAAATCCGCCAAATGAAGCAAACAGGTAGCGCAGTAGCCAGTGTGATACCCACATGGTAAACCAGGGTCCACAGCAGATTAAAAATTTAGGCCATTTTTGTTTCGTGGTAGTTCTGAAACTAGAGGGTTGCACTTCTGTTGTTTACTAGAGGCCCGGAGCATGAAAATTCCTGCACTGGAGGGGGTCCCTCAGCCGGCCTGCTCCCTCTCACAGTCTGGGAGCCCTCAGGGGTGGGAGGTGACCCAATGATTAGGGGAAGGTGACGCTCCATCACTCCTCTGCTGCTGCTGGTAGTGCAAGCCTCAGCCTACCCTGGATACCTGAGCCTCAGGCAGCCCTGGGCCGCTGGGGGACTCCGGAGGCAGGTGCATGGAGCGGCCAGGCACCTGCTGCCCTGGGGGGGCTGATGAGACCGGGCCCTGCCACATTGTGGCTGTGGGCACTGCCATCTTTGAGGGTGTGGCAGTCAATTAGCATATTCATTCATTGCCTGTGGGTGCCACCATCTTTGCAACAGCATGAGGGGCAATTAGCATAGTCCCTCTTTATTAGATGGGATGTGCAAACGTTTCTACACTAACCTATGGGTGTGAGAAATGTATCACTTGTCACATTTTGGTCAGAAAGGTTCAGAAACATCACTCTGAACAGTACAGATATGCAGGCTGTCCCAAAAACTATACACGTCAACAGTTGACAGCTCAATTTCAAAAATGAAATGTATTTGAGTAAGCACTGCTTTTATAATTCAAAGTGTGTGTGTATATTTTTTGGATACCTATATTACATGTCTTTAATATACCTGACATGTATTTTATAATCTTATTTATTTTTTCATACATTTTTATGAATTCAGAGAGAAACGAAGATGGAGAATTAGAAATGTCAATGATGAGACAGAATCACTGGTTGGCTGCCTCCTGCCCCACTGGGAATGGGGCGCACAACCCGGGCATGTGCCCTGATGGAATTGAACCATTACCTCCTGATTTATAGGTCACTGCTGAACCACTGAGCCATGACGGTAGGGCATAATGTTATATTTTTAAAGATTTTTGTATTGATAATAAGAGAGAGGGGGAGGGAAGGAGAAAGAGAGAGAAACATCAGTGTGAGACTAAAACACTGACTAGTTGCCTTTCACACTCCCAACCAAGGATGGAGCCCAGAACCCTGGCCGCACCCTGCCTGGAACTGAACCGGCAGCCTTTTGGTGCATGCAGCCACACCCAAGCAACTCAGCCCCGAGGCCGGTGCATTTTATAATGTAGAAAAATGTCAATGGTGGATTTAAGATGAGAGCAAAATTGATAAGCTAAATGCTTTTCTCTTTCAGCAACTGGGACCCATCTGTGTCACGGTAATTTCTGGAGACACGAGAGGTCAGGAAAGGCCGAAGCCCCAGCTGGCCACCGTCCATCCCGGGACAGCCCGGCTGGGCCAGCCGCCCGGAAGGCCCTGCCATGTGTTGGGGCTCAGCGTCGCCAGCCCTCGGCTGCTCAGGGCACAGCCTCCCCTGAGCACTGGGCCGCAGCCTCCTGTCCAGGTGCTGCTCCAGAGGCCACTGCCCGCCATCCAGCTGGTCCCTACGGTGAGGCCTGTGGCCCCCCAGGCGCCAGATGGACCGGGCGCCACATCCACCCCTCGGGCAGCCTCCGGCCCACCGGCAGCAACATCTGTGTCATCCAGTTCAGCAAATTTATTTATTTCCAACTTTCATACAAAACACACTGAGAAACTAAAGAAATCTTTGAAAGTGAAAACACGCTCTGGGCGGATCTCTCGACCTCCCAAGCACAAAGCCAAAGATTATAAATTCATAAGGATGGAGGATCTGGCCGACAGCCACCCCTCCGACTCGGACGATTATTCGGAACTGAGTGTGGAAGAGGAGGAGGAGCAGAGGGACAAGCAGGCACTCTTTGACTTGCCGAGCGGCTCCCTGAGGCCCCGAGCCTTCCGGTGTCAGGCGTGTGGGAAGTCTTACATCGGGAAGGGCGGGCTGGCCCGGCACTTCAGACTGCAGCCGGGCCACGGCCAGCCCCAGCCGGAGCCCCAGCCGGAGCCGGCACTGTCTGAGGAAGCCACGGGGAGCTCGGCCCGGGGCTGTGCGGAGGGCAGGCCCCGGGGTCCCGCGTCCCCGGGGCGGGCCCCACCAGCTCCTCTGAGAGCCGGAGGGGCCCGGCCGGCTCGGGGCAGCCTGCAGGTAAGGATGCTCGCTGGTGGCCGGTCCTTGTTACTGTCCTCCTCAAAGCGGCCTTGTGGTGTGTGAGGGGCTCAGGAAGGCTCAGGCAGAACCCAGTCCTCTCCGGGGGGATCTGAGGCCCCCGTGGGCCCGCTGCGGGGAAGGGAGGTGTCTGCCCTGGCAGCCTGGTGGGCAGCGAGTGCCTCCGAAGTGGTCGTAAGTCTGCGCAGCGCACTCCAGCTGGCAGTGCGTCTTGGGAAAGGTCGGGATTGGGGCAGCGGCCCACGGGTGCCTCCTGGGCAGCGGCAGTGACACCTGCGCACGTCTCCCCTTGTCGCCCTCCCAACGCCATCCAGAACGGTGGGCCTATAGAAGCGGAAGAGGCGTCGGTGTCGGAGCCAGCAGATGGACGGCACTCGGCCCTTTGGGAGTCAGAGAGACACCCAGGACCGGAAAGGGGCTACCCCCCGGCCCCCGAGGGCCGGAGCCGGGCTGCCAGGAGCAGAGCCGGGCTCCGGGAGGTATGTCCGCTTCCGCCTGTGAACTCTGGTTGGCGTGGGATGCGGCGATTCGCCATGAGGCGTCGGAATTTGTGGGTGAAATCCCGGGTGGGTGTGCAGTTCCCCGGAGTGTGCTGGCCGGACGCACGCAGTCACTTCCAGGGCATTTCCTGGAGCCGCCCGGCTGCCCTGTGTGAACGGACCCTCACCTATAGCGAGAGCTGCGTGCCTTACACACTCTGGAAAATTCTAACCCGTGCTTTCAAGGAAGCCATTTAGAAAACAACAGAAATAATTTTTGTTGTTGTTACTGGGATAAGTTGCAAAGATATAAAAGCATGTTTCAGGTTTTGAGTCTGGGAATCTCCAACCCAGCCCTGGAAAGTAGGTGCACTGAGTTTATTTATTTTCTTTTTAAAAAATACTTTTATGGTTAGAGCGTCGGCCTGCAGACTGAAGGGTCCCAGGTTCGATTCCGGTCAAGGGCATGTACCTTGGTTAGGGGGTGTGCATGAGGCAGCTGATCGATGTTTCTGTCTCATTGATGTTTCTAACTCTCTATCTCTCTCCCTTCCTCTCTGTGGATAATCAATAAAATGTATTTTAAAAATAAATAAATAAAATAACAATATATTTTTTTATTGATTGCAGAGAAGAAATGAGAGGGAGATATAGAAACATCCATGATGAGAGTGAATTATGGATCGGCTGCCTCCTGCATGCCCCACACGGGGGATGGAGCCTGCAACCAGGGCACGTGCCCTTGACCGGAATCAAACCCAGGACCCTTCAGTCTGCAGGCCGGCGCTCTGTCCACTGAGCCACACCAGCGAGGGCGGTGCACTGAATTTAGCTGGCCTAACCGGGAAACGTGGGACTTCCTCAGGCTGCCTCTGGCCAGGACACATGTACCTGCCTGGTCACGGCGGACGGCCGATGTCTTGCAGGCGTCTTCAAACTACGGCCCGCCGGCCACATGCGGCCCGCAGAGGAGTCTGATCCGGCCCGCCAGGTTTTTTGGGCAGTGAGCGCAGCCGAGGTGTTACAGTAGGAATTAGTAGTTCATATAGTCCGGCCCTCCAGCTCTCTGAGGGACTGTGATCTAGCCCCCACTTTAAAAAGTTTGAGGACCCCTGTATAAGACTTAGGGAGTGAGAGCCAGCCAGAGGCTGAGGTCAGCCAGTGCCACGGGCTCCGTGCACAGGGGAGGAAGAGGTTTCACAGGAAGGAGGTTCCTGGAAAGCTCCACGAGTTCCGGTTCTCGTGGGAAAGGTGAGCCTGGGGCGGGGCTTTGGGCCCGGGCTTGTTTATTGATCGTAGGAGGAAGGCAGGCCTTGGCTGGACTCACTCACTAGAGTCACACTAGCCTCGCCCCCTCTCCCCCCCAGCCCTCTGCACAGCCAGCCGTGGCCCCGCCTCGTGCTGGGCTCCTGTGCGCTCCTGATGCTGCTCACCTCGGCTTCCCGCGAGGAGCTGGGGCTCCGGGGCTGCGCCTCCCACAGGCCCCGAGGTGGCAGGTCTGGAACTGGATCTTGGCTGTTTGGTGTCCGCTCGGCCGGCCGCTCAGAGTGAGGGGGACTGAACACGATGGTCCTTCCCAGTTAGCGAGGTGGCACGGGAAGCCAAGGCCTGCCGGCCGCACCCTGACTCGCAGCGAGGCCCTCAAACCAGGCGCTGGAGTTCACGCCGTTGTCTGCACGGATCGGCCTGTCCTGGGTGTGGAGGGGACGACAGCACCCCCGCCAGGGACGATCCAGAGAGGGAGGGGGCCTGGCTGCTGCAGGCCAGGTGTGGTGAGGCCATGCCACGGTCATACCACCCACACCGGCCATGCCGCCTGGAGTGTAGGAAGCCAGCTGGCCATTGTTCACTCGGCCTTTTGCAAGTCACAGTTCAGCACCTTGTCCTGCATGCCAAAGGCCTTCCTTTTGCTTTTGTGACTTTCTGAGCCACTGCTGGGCTGACCCTGCCAGCCTGGGCTCCGGCTGGTTGCTCCTCGGCCTCCCTGAGCCATGTCCTCCCCGAGCTTCGGGGCCTTCCTGCCTCCAGGGCTTGCTGCTCCCTGCCCCCTTACTGCTGCCCTGGCTGATCTCGTCCACCTCCCAGGCCTCAGGGCTCCAGCTGGCTCCCATGTCCGAATCCGTACCGCCTGTTCAGACCTCTCTGGCGCTTCAGCCTCGATTTCAAACATCCCACAGCTGGTTCCCATCCGCCCACCTTGCCAGGGTCTGCCCAGAGCTCAGCCGGGGACCCAGAGCACCCATGGCTCTTCTTTCCCTCATGCACCCTCCCCATTCCAGCAGTCCGTCAGTCCTGGGACTGCACCCTCCCTGCTGCCTCCCAGATGCTCCCCCCACCCTGCCCTGCCTGTCACCTGGTCCCCCTCCTCTCCCACCGTGCTTTGGGGGGTCCTGTCTGCCTATCACCTGGTCCCCCTCCTCTCCCACCGTGCTTTGGGGGGTCCTGTCTGCCTGTCGCCTGGTCCCCCTCCTCTCCCACCGTGCTTTGGGGGGTCCTGTCTGCCTATCACCTGGTCCCCCTCCTCTCCCACCGTGCTTTGGGGGGTCCTGTCTGCCTGTCACCTGGTCCCCCTCCTCTCCCACCGTGCTTTGGGGGGTCCTGTCTGCCTGTCACCTGGTCCCCCTCCTCTCCCACCGTGCTTTGGGGGGTCCTGTCTGCCTGTCACCTGGTCCCCCTCCTCTCCCACTGTGCTTTGGGGGGTCCTGTCTGCCTGTCACCTGGTCCCCCTCCTCTCCCACCGTGCTTTGGGGGGTCCTGTCTGCCTGTCACCTGGTCCCCCTCCTCTCCCACCATGCTTTGCGGGGGGTTCTGACTGGCAGGCTTGGGATTTCTGTGCCTTTTTGTCTCGGGCTGGTGAGCCGGAGCCCTGGAGGGGGCGCGCGTCTCCCGCCGCCATGTCCTCATCCAGAACCCGGATCCGCGCCACTCAGGGCTGTCAGGAGTCAGGCTCTGGGTCTGGGCGGATCTCAGGGTTTTGTTTACGGGCACAAGAGTTCATGAAGCGGGCGTCCGTGGCGTAGAGTGGCTTCGTCCCTGAGATTGGGGACCTTCTCAAATCCTTAAGTTCTTGCGGCACCAGCTGCTGGCTGACGAGGTTCTCTTCCGGTAGGTTCTGCAGCGGTGCGCGCGCGCGGACCTCGTGGAGCTGGCGCTGCCCCGGCTGGCGCAGGCCGTGACCGTGTACCAGTTCCTCCTGAAGAAGGCGAGTTCCTGGCCGGCTGGGTGACCGGCCCCTATAGAGACGCCCGTTAGGTCAGAGCCCGCCTCCTGCAGTCCTTCCCGCGGACAGAGCTGTGACTGCTGCCGGCCCAGGCGCCGGGCAGGTCAGCTTCTGTGGGAGCCCCGAGGGCAGCAGCACACCTGGCACCCGCCCTCCCACCCGCACTGGCTCCCTCCACTCGGGGCTCCCCCATGTGGCCTCCTCCATCGGGCTCTGAGCCTGGTGAGCCCACTCTGATGCTGTGCCTGGGCCCTGCACCCACACCCACACCGCACACCCACAACCCACACTGCACACCCACACCCCAAAGGCACACCCACACTGCACACCCTCACCCCACATCCACACCACACACCCTCACCCACACCGCACACCCCACACCCACACTGCACACACCACACACCCACACCCACATCCCATAGGCACACCCCACACCCACACCGCACACCCCAAAGGCACACCCACACCCACACCGCACACCCTCACCCACACTGCACACCCTCACCCCACATCCACACCACACACCCTCACCCACACCCACACCCACGTGCACACCCTCACCCACACCCACACCCCATAGGCACACCCCACACCCACACCGCACACCCCATAGGCACACCCCACACCCACACCGCACACCCCAAAGGCACACCCACACCACACACCCTCACCCACACCGCACACCCACGTGCACACCCACACCGCACACCCACAACCCACACTGCACACCCTCACCCACACCGCACACCCACACTGCACACCCTCACCCACACCGCACACCCACGTGCACACCCTCACCCACACCGCACACCGTGCAGCAGCCGGGAGCGGAGGCCGCCCTCTGGCCGGAGCAGCGCCATCCTCAGGCCTACTGCGTCCCTGGCTCCCAGCCCGGTGAGCGCTGCGGGCGCGGCTGGCACACGGGCTCCCTGGGCCGAGAGGGAACCCCGGGGACAGGCCTGGGCGGGGCCGAGGGACCGTCTCCTGCCTCCCGGGTGACGGCTGGGCCTTTCTCCTCGCTCAGGCTGAGCGCGGCCGCCCGGCACAGCCCGCGTTCCCAGCCGTGTACAGGGAGTTTGAGGAGCTGCACCAGGCGGTGAAGCAGATGTGTCAGCACTACCTCCGGGACCCCAGCCCGCGCTCCCAGCCCCTGGAAGTCAAGGCCCCCGAGGTAAGGGCCGGGAGGCGCTCTGCCGGAGGAAGGCGCTGGGAGGAGCGGGGCTCCGTGGTGGCGCCGGCCAGGCCGCGGTCACTTTGTTCATCGCGGGAAGGCGGTCAGGCCTCGGGATCACGGAAATGCACATCCGCCCGAGGTCCAGCCTCCTGACCCTCCTCCCGCTGTCCGAGTCCAGGCCTCGGTAATGGGTCCACAGGGTCCTTCATTCTGTACATTTGGGGTTACACACAGCCCGGAGGTCTTCGATGTTCTGACAAATTTCTCATTTCGGCGTCATTGTCACCGAATTGCCTTTAGCTATATTGGGTTCTTGACAGAAATGCCTTTTGTCTGTTTTTTCCTTCTTTTTTGTGTGTGTTTTTGCTTGTTTGTTTGTTTCTGATAGAAATGTTATTTCGGATACAAGCCTTTGCTGGAGGAGTGTGTACACGTGGTCCCCCCTCTCCCCCTGCCACGCTTGAGCCGGTCCCGCCCGCTCAGTCCCGCACGGTTCGCAGGGGGCACTGTTCGCCTCTCCGCTGACCTTGGTCTGCCCCACCCTCTTCGCCCCGTGCTCTGGGTGTTCTCTCGGGCCGTGCTGACACTCCATGACCGTCACACCGCTGCTTCCCCAGGAGCCCGGCGAAATCCCCACACCCCCAGCGGCCGCGGTCCCGGGTGGCTGCCAGGGCCAGCGCCGGCTCCCAGGCTCCCAAACCACGTCCTGCCCACGACTGGGGAGGGAGGCGGCTCTGGGACGGGCAGGACTCTTTCTGTGAACAGAGGGTTCGCAGAGGAGGCGCAGGGCCGAGTCGCGGCGAGCAGACGAGCGTTGCCAAGCTTGTGGTGGCCCTGGAGAGAGTTTGGTTCTTTTCTAAAAACCTGCTGCTGCCTCCTGACTGCAGCGCAGGGCTCCGGCTCTGGGGGCGACGTCTCCCAGGGCTCTGCACCACACCCTGACCCCCCTTCCCGCCAGGCGGCCTCGGCCCAGGGGCCCCGCAGCTCATCCCACCCTGTGCCTCAGGTGGCCGAGTCCCTGGGGATCACGGAGGAATTCCTGCGCAAGGAAGACACGCGCCCCGGTGGCATTGGACACACGTGCAGCGGCCAAGAGGCGGCCAGCCCGCCGAAGAGGGAGAACGCGGTGGGCCAGGGGGCATGGCGGAGGGCGGGGCGGGGGGAGAGGGGGGTGGGGGCCTGCCTGTGTGTGGGGGCGTGCTGGGGGGGGCGCTACTTCACTCTCGGCGCCGCTCCGGGAGGGGAGGTGGCTGCTGCTCCGTCCCCGCTGACTGTCCCCGTCCGCTCTCCCTAGACGGCAGAGGCGGCACAGGCTTCAGCGAAAAGGACCAGAGGGGCAGCTCTGCCCCAGGAGCCCCCCGAGGCGTCGGAGCGTCCGGGCGGCCAGCACGGGTGATGCCAAGGTGGCCACTACGCCTCGGGCTCAGCCTGCTTCTCAGGGCCTCGCCTCGCCTCCCCCTCCTGTCGCTCCAGGCGTCCCAGGAACCCCCAGGCCCTGGAGGTTTCCTTGGGTCCCGCGTTGAAGAGCCGCCGGGTGGTGGGTGGTGGGTGGTGGGCGGTGGGCCAGGAGGGGCCCCAGCACCCGAGCCTGGTGCCAGCTGAGCTGGAGCATTTGCAGCCGAGACGCCTTCTGGCTCTTAGTCCTGCCGAGTGGGCACCTCGAACCCGGGCATGTTAGAACCTCGGGAAACTCCTAAGGGCCAGCTTGGCAGGCCGCCCGCTGGTGCGGGTGTGACTCGGAGGCCTCTCCGTGTCCGCAGTCAGGGAGGGGGGCGCGTGGGGGGGGGGGCAGGTTCATTCGTGAGAACCGGGGAAACGGACCCGCGGGACCCAGCTCCCTGCCACGTCTGCCTGTCCTCACAGCTCCATCCAGCCTGCGCCGGGAGCCGAGCCTGTCCTGGTACAGCGGACGTTCACGGCGCAGCGCCCGGGGCAGGCAGCCGCGGTGACTCCCGTTTCCCTCCCCGCTCAGGGTCTGTCCCTCCAGTAAACGGGACCTGTCCCCGCCCTGAGGAGGGCCCGCCCTGAGGAGGGCTGTGGCGGCACCAGCCGGGCGGGCCGGGCCGGCAGCCGGAGCCGGTGTGCAGCCCCCGGAGGGCGCGCAGGGAGCTCCCGCCGCCGTGCCCCCCACTGCTGCCCGGAGGGGCTGCACCAGGGCAGGGACACCTGCACCAGCGGCCGGCAGTGCTGCCGGTGAGGCCTGCCCACGGCGGCCCCTCCGCCAGAGGAAGCCGTGTCCCTGCAGCCGTGTCCCAGCCGGGCCTCCGCCGTCTGCTCGGGCGGGGCGTGGACCAGTCTCCCTTCAGGACCGGCCACACTGACCAGAGGCCGCTGCAGTGTGGTGGCGGGCGAGGCCGTGGCTTGGAGATCACCAGCGGGGGCAGCAGCGGTTGTCTCAGGGGCAGGACAGGGATTTCTCCCGACTTCCCACAGCCCGGCCTGTCCCCTCCGGCCCAGCCTGTCCTCTCCAGCCCGACCTGCCCCCTCCGGCCTGGCCTGCCCCCGCCCCCGCCCGGCCTGTGTGTCCCCCACCCCACCCGGCCGGTCCCCCCCGCCCCGGCCTGCCCCCCCCCTCCGGCCCGGCCTGTCCCCACCCCCCACCCGGCCTGTCCCCCCCGGCCCGGCCTGTCCTCTCCAGCCCGACCTGCCCCCTCCGGCCCGGCCTGCCGCCCCCCCCCCCCGGCCCGGCCTGTCCTCTCAGGCCTGACCTGCCCCCTCCGGCCCGGCCTGCCGCCCCCCCACCCCGGCCCGGCCTGTCCTCTCAGGCCTGACCTGCCCCCTCCAGCCCGGCCTGCCGCCCCCCCACCCCGGCCCGGCCTGTCCTCTCAGGCCTGACCTGCCCCCTCCGGCCCGGCCTGCCGCCCCCCCCCCCCCCGGCCCGGCCTGTCCTCTCAGGCCTGACCTGCCCCCTCCGGCCCGGCCCCCCCCCCCCCGCCCGGCCTGTCCCCCCCCCACGGCCCAGCCTGTCCCCCCCCCCCGCCCGGCCTGTCCCCCCCCCCGCCCGGCCTGTCCCCCCCGCCCGGCCTGTCCCCCCCGGCCCGGCCTGTCCCCCCCGGCCCGGCCTGTCCTGTCCCCCCCCGGCCCGGCCTGTCCTGTCCCCCCCGGCCTGTCCTGTCCCCTCCCGCCCGGCCTGTCCCCCCCCCCCCCCCCGCCCGGCCTGTCCTCCCCCCCCCCGGCCCGGCCTGTCCTCCCCCCCCCGGCCCGGCCTGTCCCCCCCCCCCCGCCCGGCCTGTCCCCTCCAGCCCGGCCTGTCCCCTCCGGCCTGGCCTGTCCCCCCCCCCGCCCGGCCTGTCCCCCCCCCCCCCGGCCCGGCCTGTCCCCCCCGGCCCGGCCTGTCCCCCCCGGCCCGGCCTGTCCTGTCCCCCCCGGCCTGTCCTGTCCCCCCCGGCCTGTCCTGTCCCCTCCGGCCTGTCCCCCCCGGCCCGGCCTGTCCCCTCGGCCCGGCCTGTCCCCTCCAGCCCGGCCTGTCCCCCCCCCCCCCCGCCCGGCCTGTCCTGTCCCCCCCGGCCCGGCCTGTTCCCCCCCCCGGCCCGGCCTGTCCCCCCCGGCCCGGCCTGTCCTGTCCCCCCCGGCCTGTCCTGTCCCCTCCAGCCCGGCCTGTCCCCCCCGGCCCGGCCTGTCCCCCTCGGCCCGGCCTGTCCCCTCCGGGCCGCAGTGTGGGAGGCGGGCCTCGTCCAGCGGCCTGAGCGGAGCGGCCTGCCCTGCAGCCGGCCGCCGGAGGGCCTCCTCCGGAGTCCGAGGCGCAGAGCCGCCCCGCGAGAGGGAGTCGGAACACAGCCCGACCTACTTCGTTCATGCAGGGGGTCTTGTTTAAGGCGTGTATTTTTCTAATGTGAACACTGACACAGATGAGCCTTCTATTTATAAAGAGTGATGTCTTTCCACCCACGCCTAGCGTTTTCTCTACCTTCTCATCGCAGTGGAGGCGCGGGGTATCGGTGACAAATTCCTCTCGGCACCTCTCACTTCGGGGCCTCCCTGCTCCCCAGCGACGGCCCTTCCCGGGGCGAGAAGGGGCGATGTGCTGCTTTCCCGCCCGCCCGCCCGGCCGCCCTCGGGCGGCGGTCAGTGAGCCTCCGGCCGTGGCTGTGCCGGGAAGCAGGAAGGCAGGGCCTGCTTGGCGTCCGGAGGAGAAAGGCAGAGCCCAGGCCTGTGATGCCCATCGGGCACTGACCGCAGCCGGGCCAGACACGCTCCACCACGGGGCCACGCAGCGGGCCACGGCTTGCCCTCCTGCATTACGGCAATGCCCACAGCTGTGCTCCCAGTGGTATGTTGTGTTACTGTCACGCTTTGGTGTAGGTTTTTGTTTCCAGGAGTTAGTTTTAATTAGTACTTACCATGACTTCATCCCCAAGACCTCTATTTGCGGGTCCTTCCTGTTCCTTCGCTGTCCGCGGGGAGATTCCCGGAGGAGAGGGGAGCAGTTCCTCTGACATCACTGCCCTTCCAGACGGGAGTCCTACAGGTTCCTCTCCAGCGTGCAGGGATTTCCGAGTTAGCAAACCGCTGCCGGAGACCTCGTCCGTCTCTGATCCGTGCTGTGACACATCTCGGGGCAAATGCCATCGGGTAATGGGTTCCTCCCTTCACTCTTTTTTTGTTTTAATATATTTTATTGCTTTTTTACAGAGAGGAAGGGAGAGGGATAGAGTTAGAAATATCAGCTGCCTCCTGCACACCTCCTACTGGGGATGTGCCCGCAACCAAGGTACATGCCCTCGACTGGAATCGAACCCGAGACCCTTCAATCCGCAGGCCGACACTCTATTCACTGAGCCAAACCGGTTTCGGCTCCTCCCTTCACTCATGTTTGTCCTCCACAGTATCGATCCTCCCCATTAACTCTGGGCAAGTTGGGTGTCCAGGGATGAGGCACCGAGACATGAATGTCCTAGAAAGGCCTAGACGTCGTGTCTCCTCTGAAGAGCATTTACGCCCTAAGTGCCCCCCACAGCCCTGGGCCCCGCCGGAGGCCCTGGCCGGAGAGTGCAGCCTGCTGAGGCAGCAGGCGTTCCTGCCAGAGCCTGGCCTCGGCCTCCTGCTGTGGTGCGGTTAGATTTTGGCAAATTCTGCACAGGGAGAGGCAGGGACCCCTCAGCATCGTGCCTTTCATGCTCTGCAAGGCCAAGGCACGGGCAGCTCCCAGGGCAGCCCGGACGGATGGGGCCTTTCCTCTCCTTCCCCGGAGCACTGCTTCTGGGGCCTCGAACTTTAGTTTCATGAGGTCACAGCCCGTCCCATCGCAGGCAGCCCAGACTGTCTGAGAGCATGGCAGGAGTGACCCCTCCAATGCGCAGCTCAGACATGGCCCAGCATGGGCCTTCCGCCAGAGGGACAGGGAGGAAACCCCGCTCGGCCGGTGGCACCTCAGGATGCAAACAGGCCAGTTTTCTGTAGGAATTTTCATTTCATGAGCCCATCTTGGCGCGGTAATCTCTGGTATTTTTAAAATATTTTCAGTTCTTTGTTAATCCTTACCCGAGGACATTTTTCCGTTGGTTTTTAGAGAGAGTGGAAGGGAGGGGGAGAGACAGTAACATAGATGTGAGAGAGAGAGAGCAATTAGTTGATTCATGCACATGCCCCGACCAGGGCCAGGGATTGAGCTCGCAACCTAGATGAATGCCCTTGACTAGAATCAAACTCAGGACCCTGCAGTCTGTGGCCAACACTCTGTTAAGCCAAGCCAGCCATTGCAATATATTTTTTACAGATTTCAGAGAGGGAGGGAGAGGGAGAGAGAGAAACATCAATTATGAGAGAGAATAACTGATTAGCTGCCTCCTGCACCCCCCACTCCGAATTGAGCTGGCAACCTGGGCATGTGCTTGAACAGGAACTGAACTTTGACTTCCTGGTTCATGGGTTGACGCTCAACCACTGAGCCACACCAGCTGGGCAAACTTGTTTTAAACAGTAGCTGTAATTATAAAACTAGTCTCAAAAACTCAAACAATACAGGTAAGTATAAAGTAGAAACTAAAACCAGGGACCTGCTGCACAAAGGCACCTGTGTGAGATCCACCTGGTTTACGGAAACAGGATCACACTCATTTATTTCATCCGAGGTCCTCCAGATGCCAGGTTCACCGTGGGCACCGTGACACTGTGGCAGGCAGTTCGCAGCATCACTGCGTCTGCAGAGGCCGAGAGAAGCTGGTGAACCGGTCCAGTCTGGACGACCCCAAGAAGGGGGCCGGGGCATGGCCCTGGGTCCTACATGCAGGACTGTCCACGGCGGGCGCTGCGGAGGCCGG
Source organism: Pipistrellus kuhlii (assembly GCF_014108245.1). Lineage (NCBI taxonomy): Eukaryota > Metazoa > Chordata > Mammalia > Chiroptera > Vespertilionidae > Pipistrellus > Pipistrellus kuhlii. Next base: position 308,386 of record NW_023425603.1, read on the forward strand.
GGAGCAGGCGGCCTGGAGTCACAGTGCCCGGTGCCCCGTCTCGAGCAGCATGCCCTCCAGCAGCAGCCTGCTGTCGCTCTGCACGTAGGGCTGGTGCAGCCACAGCGACAGGTAGGTGAGGGAGAGGTCGCGGTCCGCGGTGTGCGCCAGCTCCTCCACGATGGTGCGCTTCAGCAGCAGCTCCGCCCCGTACATGTCCGAGAGGCGGCGGGACACCTCGTCTGTAACACATGCGAGTCTCCCGTTAGTGACCAACAGGAAGCCCGGGCGGAAGCTGCTGGCTGAACGCCACACTCGGTTCTGGCGCAGAGGCCAAGCGCGGAGGCATCACACCTGGCTGCGGGCTCGGCAGAACGCGGTCAGCACCCGGAATGAAGAGTGGCTGTCACCTCAGCACTGGGAACCCGCACAGCGCTCACCGGTGGGTGAGCCTCCCCTGACAATCCAAACACACCCACTAGTGGTGTCAGCCCTTCTCGCTTAGGAAGGTGACTGTCATCACTGCCCAGGGGCTTAGCCCTCTTTAAACAATAAAGCTAAAAATAACCGACTGCCTGGGCTTAGGGAAGCAAAGGATTCCATTCCCAAGCAGCCTTCTCCCATGAGGTTCACTGAAGTTTCATCTTTTTTCTTTTTTAATATTTTTAAGAAATATATTTTATTGATTTTTTTACAGAGAGGAACGAAGAGGGATAGAGAGTTAGAAACATCAGTGAGAGAGAAATATCGATCAGCTGCCTCTTGCACACCCCTACTGGTACATGCCCTTGACCGGAATCGAACTTGGGACCCTCAGTCCGCAGGCTGACGCTCTATCCACTGAGCCAAACAAGTTTCGGCTGAAGTTTTATCTTTACTTAAACAAAGCAAAAGGTAAAAACTATCTTAAAAAAAAAAAAAAATTTTTTCTGCATTCTACCCAGTGGCTTAAAAGGCCAATAATTGTAACCTGCTGCATGGGTCTCTAAGTCTCTGTTACTCTTTGCTGATTAGGTGATTAAGCCAATAATAAATGCTCTATTTATTTAAGATCCCCCAGGCTCCTCCCCTCCCAATGGATGTCTTGAATTAAATGCCAGAGCCTGCCAGCGCGTTGGCAGCCCGTATACATGGCGCCAAAGGCTCTCCGAACGCACCGCACCCGCCCGGAGGGAACTCACAGAAGTGGGCGGTGGGCCATGTGTGAAACATGGGCGGCTGGCTGCTGTCCGGCCCGTGATGGTACTTTTCCAGCTCCCAGACTCCCTTGGTGGTAGAAGACAGCTTTTCCATTTTCACCTGTATTTTGGTCTGCAAAGATATTAATTTGGAATATGAGACTAAGATTTGAAACCTACTCCAGTCTCAGATTCAACAGCTCAAGATTTCACAGCTAAGACATGTAAGTCTGTCGAGACCGAAAGTCCAGTAATTCCACCCCGCTGGCTCCGTGCGCAGTAAGTGCAGGCCGGAGGCAGACGGCTGCTGTGACGTCCCTCATCTGGTCACTTCAGTAACAGCCCCACCGCAGCCCACTTCGCTCGGCTTTCCCAGCGGCACTCATTCTAGCACCAAAGGCCGGCGGATTCAACCCCCGGGCAGGCTCCTGCTCTTGTGGAAGGTGGGAGCCATTAAATGAGCTCATTTCTGATGCTTTCAACTGCCTGTGTCTATGGAACCTCTTTGAGGAGGAAGCGGGTGAAGGAAGGATACCCACTCCGTCCCTGAACACAGCACCCCCCAGGGGAGAGGGAAGGCCGAGTGAGAGGACAGCACTATCACAGAGACCTCATCCCGAGAGGAGACAAGTGGCCTGTGCATCAGAATGGCCTGAAGTCAGCACTGCGTTTCAGTCCGGAGAAAAGGCCGGCCGGCTGGTGTGGCCCAGTGGATGGAAGGTAGGTCTGTGGACTGAAGAGTCCTGGGTCTGATTCTGATCAAGGGCACATGCTTGGGTTGCAGGTTCATTCCCCAGTAGGGGGAGTGCAGGAGGCAGCTGATCCATGGTTCTCTCTCATCATTGAAGTTTCCATCTTCCTCTCTTCCTCTGTGATATCAATAAAAATATATTTAAAAAAGGAAAGGCTAAAACTACTGAGATGTCCCCATCAAACCAAGAAACATTACCATCAGGAGAAGTTAAAATATAGACTTGATGTTCATGGGCGAGTGATAGTTATCCAAGTTCAAACGTGCAAACCCCTATCCCCGTGCCCTGCAAAGAGGTGGCGTGTCTGGTCCATGTTTGGTGGTCAGTCATCAGTCCATTAAACAGCCTGTGGCAGTTCTTGTGCCAGACCAGGACCCTGGCCAGCTGCCCACAGAACCTATTTCTGGGCAAGCTACCAGCTAAGAATGGGGCTTTTAAATGGTTGAAAATGAGAATATGTATGAGACATGAAAATTATATAAAATTCAAATTTCCGAGTCCATGAATAAGGTTTTGCTGCAGCACAGCTACAGCCATTCGCCTCCAGACAGAGCCGAGTGGTGACGAGAGATGCTGGGGCCCACAGAGCCTGGGCGTGTTTACCATGGAGCCCTGCGCGGGGTGGCCTGGCCCCGGCCAGCCTCAGGACCAAGAGGACAAAGGTCTAGGACAGCATCTTGGACGGCAGACTTAGGGACAGGCAGAGGAAGAGACGAGCAGAGAAGGCGGAGGAGGGAAAATCCAACGTGTGAGCGGGGAAGCCCGCCTCGGGGTCCTGAGAGCCAGGCAACCCCAGACGCACCCGGGGCGTCGGGCAGCAGGTAGGTAGCCAGGCCCCGGGTCTTACCAAGCCATCTAACGTGGCCCGCAGCTCCTCGCACAGCGCCTCCAGTTCTGCGCTGTATTCCCGCGGCCTCTGCTCGGCATTCTCATCGCAAGACAGGCTGCGGCTCTCTGACTCGATCTTGTCTTGACTCCTGGACCAAATGGAAGGTGGCAACAATCACAGTCCGTAAGCTCGCGCACACTCGACATCCACGTGACGCTGTCAGATTTGCTGTAGGTGTTGCGGGTCCTTAAACGTGTTCACTCACTGACATGTGCAACGAACACGTCCATCAGTGACTCAATTTGCATGAGAAAAAGCCAATTACACTCAACCTGTGGCCCCCTTGGTGGAGGGTGGGGTGTGGGTAAGATGGCGAAGACGGGGCCACTCCCCAGAGTTCACAGCTGGGGTGCCTTGTGCAGACCGAGGCTGTGACCCCATGGAACAGTCACAGCGGCACTGACGGAGGAAATTCCACATTAAAGAGGATGGAGAATGCAGTTCCAGGAAAGGAGTGGAGGCTTGAGGCGCATGATGTGAAGAAAGGGCGCTGGTGGCCTGGCCAGCGAGGAAAGCCTGGCTCGGCCTGTAGGCACCAGTGAGCTGGAGGATGTTCGTATACACACCGAGTGGCCAGGTCGCTATGATCTCTGAATGCATGATAATCTGGCCACTCAGTGTCTATCCTATAGAATAAAAGGCTAATATGCAAACTGTCCCCTCGACCAGGAGTTCCACCAGCAGGCAGGCTGGCCAACCGCCCATGTTCCTTCCCCTTGGCCAGGCTGGCTGGACCCCACCCATGCACGAATTCATGCACCTTTAAATTATATTTTTTGCTTAATATAATTTAATGTAAGTACATGGGCAGTACTTACAGAAGGAAAGGAATGTCCGCTCATTTGTAACAAGCCCCTTCCCACCACGCCTGAGTTTATGTTAACAAGGTGATATTTGGAAAGCCTCAAGGAGGGGGGTGGTTGCCAAGGGAACCAACCAGGCCATTAGAGAACACACACACACACTTGAGTGTCTAGGTTATTATACATTCAGAGATCATAATAATCTGGCCACTCATGTAATTAGAACTTTGAGAAGTTTAAGAAAACATGTATACAGGGTGTTCCCAAAAGTGGATACATAGTTGACAGCTGATAATTTCATTTTGAGAATGAAATGTATTTTAGTAAACACTGCTTTATAATCCTTCAAAGTGTGTGTATTTTGGTGACACCGTCTATACATTAATCTAACCTGGAAACACAGCAGGACCTCCCAGGGGTCCAAGTTGGTACCTGTACTCCTGACTGACAGGCTATAAATCCAGGGGTCCCACCACCCCATCCTCCAGTTCAAGTAGTTTGCTAGAGTGACTCACGGAGTCAGGAAAACAGGTTACTCAGTAGGTTCCAGCTTATGACAAAGGCCATGGAAGAGCAGCCAGATGAAGAGGCGCACAGGGCGAGGTCCAAAAGGGCCCCGAACAGGAGCTCCGGTCCCTTCCCACATCAAGGTGTCCCTGTTTACAACTCGGAGGTTCTCCTGCTCTTGGGACTTTATGGAGGTGTCATTATGCAGGCAGGATGGACTGGACCACCGGCCACTGGTGACTGATGCAACTTCCAGCCCCTCGCCTCCCGGAGGGATGATGCCAATGGCCTGGTTGCTTCCCTTGGCAACACTCCCCTCCTTGGGGGCTTTCCAGATATCACCTAACATAAACTCAGGCTGGTGGGAAGGGGCTTGTTACCAACGAGCGGACACTCCTTTCCTCCTGAAGCTATTCCCGGAACCAGACTATTTGAGGACAAAATACCAAACATTATAACAAAAAATTCTCCCATCGCTCCAATCAACTGGGAAATTATAAGGATTTCTGGAGCTGTGGAGAAAAACCAAACAGATATTTGTTATATAAATCACAACAGCACAAGAAATATGCAACCTTAGGAGGCTTAACTCGGAGGGGCACAGGCAGTACTTACAGTAAACTGAGTTTCGTGTTGGCGATGTTATTTGCAGTAGCAAAGCCTGCATCATTAAGGGCCTCCCACTTCAGGATTAAATTATGCCAATCGGCTGCATTGTCCTTAATTTTTCTCGCACTAACCGATAAGACAGGTTTTCGGGACGTTGCACTTCCAAGGGTCTTTGCTGATAGACAGTAAAAGAAAAGTAATTATTGTGAAATTCTTGTGAAATTATTGATCACAGCTGGAGGGCAAATGTCCTCATAACTCTTAATGTAAGCCAATCTGAAAGGCTACATCTTCTGGACAGAGGGCGTGGTAATGAAGATGGATGATGACTGGGGAAGTTCCCAGAACAAGAAAAACAACTATTTTCACATTTGAAGACTCTCCGGAAATGGTTGAGTCCTTTCTCAGCTTAATGGCTCCACAAAGTTTTACCTTAAGCACTTTGACCACTTTCAATGAATGTCTTTATTCTTATTTTTTAATTTTTTTTTTTTAAGAGAGGAAAAGGGAAACAAAAACACCGATTGGTTGCCTCCCGCACACACTCCAACTGGGGATCAAACCCGAAACCTGGGTTTGTGCCCTGACGGAGATTTGATCCCCTTTGGTGTGTGGGATGCTGCTCCAACTGAGCCACACCAGTCAGGGCACTCTGACCATTTCCAAAGGTTGGGGATAGGGCGGAGTTGTGCCCAAACCCTCCATGCCCCAGCCCAGTGCTCTCATCATGGCCTCAGGCACTCTGATGCCTCACATCTGACCAGAGCTTGGGGGTTCTCCAGACACCGCAAGGCTGGCATGGGAGGTGCACCGGTCACCTCCATGCAGAGGACTCAGAAGGTAGTCCCAGTCCTTCAGGACCTGCTTCCTGTCCACCTGAACCCCCACCTGCGACCCCCTTAATCTACAGCTAAAATGAACTCCTGGCAGATCCTGGAAAGTGGAGTCACCTGCAGGTCTTTGCACATACAGTTCCTTCTGCTAGAAAGTTCTTCCCTTTCCTGGGCTAGTGCTGCCCATGCTCCAAGACTCACCGGCATCCCAGCTCCTGCAGGAAGCAACCCTCAGACCTAAAAGCCAACCCTCTTCCAGGCATCCTGTGCCTTCCCTTCAAAGGCTACTCCTGGCCCACGGGATGAAGTCCAGACTCTGTGGGAGGCCCTGGAGGAGTCCAACACACACAGCGTTCAGTTTGGAGTCTAGATTCTAAAGACCATCCGGACTGGATTAGAACTCCAACTCTGCCCTTGCCAGTTGTGCAATCTCGAGCACGTTAATTAACCTCTCAGAGCCTCAATGTTCTCATCTGTAAAATGGGGGTGCGATATATCTACTTCAAAGAGTTTATGTAAAGGTTAGATAATAGATGTCAAGCTGTGAGGGCCTGCACATGGCAAGTATCCGGCCTCGTGTTACCACGGGGACCTCTCCAGTGTGTTCTTCCATCTCCACCCAGGAATATCCTCTGTCCTGACGCTATTTCCCGAAGAGGGTCTCGGGTCCCTCAGGATAAGGGCTCAGTCCTACAAGACTGTCCCTGCCCCCAACCTTCCCCTTCTCAGGGCAGGCTGTCTGTTCCAGTGCTCCCGGCCGACCTGCTATACCTCCCCTGGGTTTGATTAAATTGCTAGAGGCTCTCAGAACTCCGGAGAGCAGTTTATTGACTAATCAGCTGGCAGTTCAGTTGTGAAAATGAAATCTTTTAACAAACGCCGCCTTCGTAACCCCTCCGTGCGCGTGCGCCTCCGGGGACACCCTGGTTGGAATGCGCGCGGCTCTGACCGGGCTCCGGAGCGCCCCGCGGCCGCTGACGCCGCAGGACAGCCGCCCCGGGAGGGTCGGACTGCGGCACCGGCAGGCGGCACCCGCCCCGCGCCGGGAACCGAGGCTCCGCCAACTGCCGGCCCAGGCCGCCGGCAGGGCCCCGCGGGACCCCGTCCCACCCGCGGCTCCCGCCCCCACCCGCCCGGACAGGGGCCCGACTCACGCACGTTCCATGCGGCTGATCTCCCCGGAAGGAGGCCGGAGCCCCGCCCCCGCGCCGGAAGTCGCGTCACTTCCTGTCGCCGCTGGAGGCGCTGCCGCTCCAGCCCCCAGGAGCCGGCTGTGTCCGGTGGGGCGGGCCCGGGGCCCAGGGAACGGGCTCCCGGCAGCCCCCGCGGCCCGGCCTCCCCGCCTCCGCCGCCCCCGTCCGAGGGGCGCGTCCGAGGGCCGCCGCGGGAGGTGAGTGCGCCCGCGCCCCGCGCCCGGTGCCTCAGGGCCGCCCGCCCGCCCGCCGAGGCTGGTTCCCCTCACGGAGCGCCCGCCCCTCGCCGGCTCCCGGCTCCGCCCACGCCGCCCCCGTCCGCGACCCCCGCTCCGGCTCCGGCTCCGGCTCCCGGCTCCGCCCCCTCCCCCGCCGCCCCCGTCCCCTCCGCCGCCGCCAGCCTCGGGGCCCCCAGAACTGGCTCGTCCCCGGGGTGCGCACAGCGACCCGGGAGCGGGCGGGCCGGTGCGGTGGGCAGGTCCGCAGCCGCGGCTCTGCGCCGGCGGAGACGGTCATCCCTGTGGACCGGAGGCCTCGTTTCTGCGGCGTCGGCGGAGGCTGACGGGGCTGGCAGGCGAGGCGCTAGCCCAGTGCCCGGCGGGGTCGGTGTGCCCGTGCCCGTGCCCGAAGGACGGCTGTGCCTCCGCGCCTCTGCCCCGCTCCCGCCCCGCTTTCCCCCGGGATTCCGGCTTTGTTCTGTCGCCTCTGTCAGCTGGCGGCGGGGTGCCGCCCGCGCACCGCCTGGGCTGCCGAGGGCCTGGGCTGCCCAGGACGAGCTGCACTTGGGTGGACTCCTCTGCCTGAGGGGCCGGGGAGGCCGGGGAGGAGTGTTGAATGGCCGGGAACGCGCATCCGCCGTGGAAGGTTGGAGGTCAGTCACCAGCTCCGTAGACATAGGAAACACAGCGCTGACACAGGCTGCGACCCAGCACCGGACGCTTCCGCGAGGGCTTGAGGTCTCCATGAGCCCACAGGGCTCAATGTCCCTCCAGCTGATCAGGTGCCCCTGCAGCTGGTCAGTGCCCATGCAGCTGGTCAGGTGCCCCTGCAGCTGGTCAGGTGCCCCACCAGCTGGTCAGGTGCCCCACCAGCTGGTCAGTGCCCATGCAGCTGGTCAGGTGCCCCTCCAGCTGGTCAGGTGCCCCACCAGCTGGTCAGGTGTCCCACCAGCTGGTCAGGTGCAGAGCGCCCACCTGTAGCTGCCCTATCTGTCAGAGCTGTGCCTGTGACCTGGGGAAGGCCTTTGAACCAGGGGGGTCACAGTTGGATTCCTGGTCAATGGCACATGCCCCGGTTGCTGGCTAGATCCCTAGTGGGAGGCCTGTAGGAGGCAGCTGATCTATGATTCTCATCATTGATGTTTCTCTCTCCTCTCCCTCTCTGAAATCAATTTAAATGCCCCTCCCCCCAAAAAAAGTGGTCTGAATGACAGCTGGCTTGCTTTCTCCAGTTAGTTCGGCTCCAGCTGATTTCTACCCTCCTGAACGTTCCTGTTCCTGCTATGGAACACGACTTCTCTCTGTTCTCTAGCCCCCAGGGGTCCCCAGATGCTAAGTCAGCACTCCTCGCCCTTCCTGAAGATCCGCCGAGGGAACCGTGGCCATGGCCTCCCCACTGGAGCCAGTTACGTTCAGGGAGTTCTGCCCTTTGTATTATCTCCTCAACGCCATTCCCACGAAGATCCAGAAGGGCTTCCGCTCTGTGGCCGTCTACCTGACCGCGCTCGACACCAGCGCAGACTACATCGCCGTGGGCAGCAGCACCGGCATGCTCTACCTGTACTGCCGGCGGCTCAGCCGGATGAAGAAGTACAACTTTGAGGTGAGTCCTCCAGTCCTCTGTACGCGCACGCCCGAGCCCGGGCTGACGTTCACCTGTTTGAGTTCCAGCGTGGGACAGCTCCCTGCCCGTTTACTAGACTATGGCCTTAGATTCTCACCCAGACAATTCTGAAGTCATCTTCAATTGAGGTGGGATATAGATTAAAACATTGCCTCCAAAAAAATCTAGTATCATTTTAAAAGAGAATATTTTAGTGTTTAAAACTTGGCAGGAAACTTTGGAAGGATGTATTTTTGGAACAAAAAATATTTTTATTGATTTCAGAGAGAAAGGGAGAGGATGAGAGAGAGAAAGATAGAAACATTGACCGGCTGCTTCCTGCACACCCCCTAATGGGGATTGAGTCTGCAACCCAGGTCTGTACCCTTGACTGGAATTGAACCTGGGACACTTTGATCAGCAGGCTGACACTCAATCTACTGAGCCAAATCAGCTAGGGCCATACTCAATTTAAACTAAGAAAAATGGTTAGCATGCATGTAGCACTTACTATATGCCAGGTATTATTTAATCTTTACATATATGTATTAACTCATCACATGCTCAGAAAAATTCTATGAGGTGGGTGTTATTTTGATTCCTATTTTAACAGGGAGACACTTAGATACAGAGAGGTTAAGGGACTTGACCAGGAGTTAGTGAATGATGGCAATATTTTCTGAACTTGGGCAGACTGGCTCTATAGTTTATATTAATATATATATATTTAAATATATTTTAAAGATATTTATTTCAGAGAGAGGAAGGGAGAGAGAGATAGATACATCGATGTGAGAGAAACATCAATCAGCTGCCTCCTGCACGTACCCTACTGGGGACAAAGCATGCAACCGGAACGTGTGCCCTGACCAGGGATCGAACCAGTGACCTCTTGATTCATGGGACTCATCCACTGAGCCACACTGGCTGGGCTGAAAGAGCATTTTTTTCACATGAGGTGTGTTCCTAAAGAAGAAAGCGGGCCTCTTCATGATCAGTAGAGCCTGGCATGTGTTTTCAAGAATAATCCTCTTTGGAAACCTTTTCTTGCTCTACACAAGTTAGTTGGAGAGAGCAGATGGCAACACAAGAAATTCTTGCTAGTGAGTGCCAGAAGCACAGAGAAATGTGTGAGGAGCTAATAATAAGTACAGAAGTGCTATAAACTTATTAAATGCATGGCGTGACATACAGAGGAATAGATCAGAGCGGTAACTTGACCTGAGTTTCTGATTTTGTGTTTTGGAGTTAAATGTATGATCTCCCTTGTTAGCACTCAGCAGGTTGTTGAGATTTCATGGCTTTGCCTTCAGAATTCTTTGCCTATCCACAGCCACTTTCTGCCCCTTTGCCACACCTGCTGTCCCGTGCGCACGTCATAAGCATGTGTCCGGCGCTTACCGTGTGCCAAGCCCATCCGAGGGCTGGAGATGCAGGAGAGCGCAAAACAGGCCGGGTACTTGCCACACGGACCTGGGAGGCTCGGGAGAGAGTCAGAACCCAGCTGGGAGCCTCCCTGGGAGAGTCAGAATCCAGCTGGGAGCCTCACTGGGAGAGTCAGACCCAGCTGGGAGCCTCACTGGGAGAGTCAGAGCCCAGCTGGGAGCCTCCCTGGGAGAGTCAGAGCCCAGCTGGGAGCCTCACTGGGAGAGTCAGACCCAGCTGGGAGCCTCACTGGGAGAGTCAGAGCCCAGCTGGGAGCCTCCCTGGGAGAGTCAGAGCCCAGCTGGGAGCCTCCCTGGGAGAGTCAGAGCCCAGCTGGGAGCCTCACTGGGAGAGTCAGAGCCCAGCTGGGAGCCTCCCTGGGAGAGTCAGAGCCCAGCTGGGAGCCTCACTGGGAGAGTCAGAGCCCAGCTGGGAACCTCCCTGGGAGAGTCAGAGCCCAGCTGGGAGCCTCACTGGGAGAGTCAGACCCAGCTGGGAGCCTCACTGGGAGAGTCAGAATCCAGCTGGGAGCCTCCCTGGGAGAGTCAGCCCAGCTGGGAGCCTCCCTGGGAGAGTCAGAGCCCAGCTGGGAGCCTCACTGGGAGAGTCAGACCCAGCTGGGAGCCTCACTGGGAGAGTCAGAGCCCAGCTGGGAGCCTCCCTGGGAGAGTCAGAGCCCAGCTGGGAGCCTCACTGTGAGAGTCAGGGCCCAGCTGGGAGCCTCACTGGGAGAGTCAGAATCCAGCTGAGAGCCTCACTGGGAGAGTCAGAGCCCAGCTGGGAGCCTCCCCGGGAGAGTCAGGGCCCAGCTGGGAGCCTCACTGGGAGTCAGAGCCCAGCTGGGAGCCTTACTGGGAGAGTCAGGGCCCAGCTGGGAGCCTCCCTGGGAGAGTCAGAGCCCAGCTGGGAGCCTCCCTGGGAGAGTCAGAGCCCAGCTGGGAGCCTCCCTGGGAGAGTCAGAGCCCAGCTGGGAGCCTCACTGGGAGAGTCAGAGCCCAGCTGGGAGCCTCCCTGGGAGAGTCAGAGCCCAGCTGGGAGCCTCCCTGGGAGAGTCAGAGCCCAGCTGGGAGCCTCACTGGGAGAGTCAGAGCCCAGCTGGGAGCCTCCCTGGGAGAGTCAGAGCCCAGCTGGGAGCCTCACTGGGAGAGTCAGAGCCCAGCTGGGAACCTCCCTGGGAGAGTCAGAGCCCAGCTGGGAGCCTCACTGGGAGAGTCAGACCCAGCTGGGAGCCTCACTGGGAGAGTCAGAATCCAGCTGGGAGCCTCCCTGGGAGAGTCAGCCCAGCTGGGAGCCTCCCTGGGAGAGTCAGAGCCCAGCTGGGAGCCTCACTGGGAGAGTCAGACCCAGCTGGGAGCCTCACTGGGAGAGTCAGAGCCCAGCTGGGAGCCTTACTGGGAGAGTCAGAGCCCAGCTGGGAGCCTCACTGTGAGAGTCAGGGCCCAGCTGGGAGCCTCACTGGGAGAGTCAGAATCCAGCTGAGAGCCTCACTGGGAGAGTCAGAGCCCAGCTGGGAGCCTCCCCGGGAGAGTCAGGGCCCAGCTGGGAGCCTCACTGGGAGTCAGAGCCCAGCTGGGAGCCTTACTGGGAGAGTCAGGGCCCAGCTGGGAGCCTCCCTGGGAGAGTCAGAGCCCAGCTGGGAGCCTCACTGGGAGAGTCAGGGCCCAGCTGGGAGCCTCCCTGGGAGAGTCAGAGCCCAGCTGGGAGCCTCACTGGGAGTCAGAGCCCAGCTGGGAGCCTCACTGGGAGAGTCAGAGCCCAGCTGGGAGCCTCACTGGGAGTCAGAGCCCAGCTGGGAGCCTCACTGGGAGTCAGAGCCCAGCTGGGAGTCTAATGGGGTCAGAACTGAGCTACCACTGAAGTGAGGGCTTTAGTTCAGAAAAGCAGGTCCTTTGTTTCCCTTTATGCCCTCACGGACCACCAGTTGGTGACCGCTGCTTTGGTATTCACACTTTGCTTTTTGTTTTATTTATTTATTTTAAGCACTCTTCTGCTCGGAGCCTAAGAAAGTGGGCAGCAGGCTGTCCTAATGGTGACGTGTTTGTCCGGGAAAACATTCCCAGCTCCTGTCAAATTCCTTTTTAAATGTTTTGACTATTGGATGCCTGTCTGAGGGAGTTAAGTTGCCACAGTGAAGCTGCACCTGAGGGAAACAGGACGAGGTCTGAGATGGGCGGTCTCCTGGCAGAGCCAGAGGAGTGGCGCCCTGGCCAGGATAATACTGAGCTGTGCCCTTATCAATGGCAGAGAGGACGTGAGGGAAGGAAGTGGGCGGTCTGCGGCAGAGCAGGCCGGACTCCTGTGCAGCTGGGTGCGGGGATCCCTCAGGAGTCGGGATCCCCTTGGCGTGCTGGCTATGATACTTCAGCGGTTTCTTCAGAAACTGCTCCGTGCTTGCCCTGGCCGCCTGGCTCGGGGCTAGAGCGTCGGCCCTCAGACTGAAGCGTCCTGGGTTTGATTCCGCTTAGGGGCACGTACATTGGTTGCAGGCTCAACCCCTGGCCCGGGTCGGGATACATACAGGAGGCAACCAATTGATGTGTCTCCCTCACATCGATGTTTCTCTCTGTCTCCACTCCTCCCTCCCACTCTCTCTAAAAACCAGTGGGAAAATATCCTCGGGTGAGGATGAACAACAAACAGACACCGCTCCGCGCTTGTCAGGCAGCTTTTGGACTATAATAGAACAGCTGCCGATGTACATTGGCTGTAGGGGAGGAATTCATGGCTCATACCTGCACCAGCATTCTGGTTTGCTTGCCAGCTCTTTCCCTGTAAAATGTAACAGCTTTTTGGCTTAACCTCCCCCTGCCTGTGCGCTCGGTGACGGAGAGGAGCCTCCCTGGGCTGAGCACTGGGCGGGAAGGCTGGGCCACACCTCCGTGTGTCCGGACAGCGAGGCCGTGGTTTGCCCAGCCTCTGGCAGTGGAGCTGAGAGCCGGGGAGAGGACACGGGGCTTCGGAGTTGTTCCGGATGCTCCCTTTCCAGAGCTAGATGGGACTTGCGTGCTTGTCCTATGATAACCCTTTACACTGTGTGTGGTTATGTTGTAAATTGTCTTTCCATGTGGTAGTATTTCCTCATTTTACAATGAAAACAATGACAGTCCGTGCCACGAGACCTCCTGCAGGCAGCACCGTGCCTGCCGCCCTCCTCTGCCCTCAGGGAGCGGACCACAACCCTCCCCGACCTCCTGCACGCGTGTCGGTGCCGACGTGCAGGTCGCAGCTGGCGGGTCTTGCCCCTTTTCCCAGGCCGTCAGGCTCTGCGAGCAGCCCGGCTGCTGGTGTCCCCGCACAAGCACCGCAACGCCAGCAGTAAGCGCTCCCTGCTGGCCCCTTCGCTGGCCCTCTCGCCGGACACCAGCAGCCCTGCTGTGGGCGCGGTCCACCTCTCATTGCAGCCGGAGTGAGAGGCCAAGTTCGCTGGGGCTTAAGGAAGGTAGTGCAGTGAAATTCCCATTTTTAAATAATGTGTTAACTTGAAGGATTCCTTTTTTTTTAAATAGAAATACTGCTGAAAGAGATACTAATAATGGGTTTTAGTTGTAGTGTTTGGAAACCCTAAAAGGTTTCGTGCATCCTGCTTCAGTCATGAAAAGTAACCCTCAATATTCGCTCTTTTTAAATAAAATAGAGTTCGTCGTGCCTTTTTATTTTGTATGTCGCACGGTAATGACCTGGCCTCACATCCTCTCCTGTGTGGGGTCATCTGAGCGCCCACCCCATGCGCGTTCCCAGGCCCCCCTTCTGTGGCTGCGCCCGCCCAGGTCTGCCTGGGCCGAGGCGGGCAGACCTCAGGCCTGTGAACAAAGCTCCTCTGACCGGTGACCTTGGTGTGGAAGTTCCGGAGTCGATGCTTCTTCATGGCCCGTTTCCCTGGCCATTTCTAATGATGTGGCTGATCTCCATGGCGATGCTGAGGGACCCGGGCGAGACGCAGATGGGGCTTACGTTCACTCGGTGTGCTCCTCACCTGGGGCGCTTCAGGCACATTGCCGGGCGTGGAGCTCCTCCTCAGCGGAAAGGAAGGAAGTCTGATGCTGAGTGAATGCAGATCTTAGGGGAGATTCTTTACGCACTGCCATCAGTGCTGAGATAAGGCCGAGTTCATTGTCAGACTCCTTTGCCAGCAAGTCCGTTTCCCCTCGCCCACCCTTTCTCTGAGGCTCACAGGGGTTCCGTTCCGGCTTTGGCAGGGCCTGTGGGTCCCTGTCTCCACCTCGTCTGACCTGAAGCCAAGTAGTGCAGGGAAGCCTGCAGCTTCGGAGTTTGGCAATACTCTCTCTGATTTTGGCACCGGTAAATGTTTTTACTTCTTAAAGGTCAGCCATGCATTTAGAAGGATGTTTTTATGTATCTTACTCAGCATTTCTAGGTATTCAGAGAGATGTTCTTTGGAATAGCTAGATGATATGATCAGAAGTTGAAGCTTTTGTTTCTAGGTGAAGTGGAGTTAAATGTGGTTAATCTGATTCTTGAGATGTTTTGGTTAAGTGAAGAACTGTAACACTTATTAGTGATTATATTCATTTATTTTTATTATTTTTTAGTGATTGTATTTAATAACATTAACATAGACTGAGCACAGTGCTTTACCAGGGCAGGTGTCTGAGCACCGCACACAGATATGCAAGCTTCCAAAGGCGTGATGAGTTTTATTTTGAAAGCATTGGGGGAAAGTACACACTGTTGTAATTTATGCTAAGATATGGCAAGATTTCCAGCAAATGATTTTGATTCCTGACATGGTGGTTTTATTTCTTATTTTTCTTATTTTTATGAGAGAGAGGGAGAGGAAGAGAGAGAGAAAGAAACATCTATCAGTTGCCTCTCATACCCGCCTCGACCTGGAATTGAACCTAAAACCTTTTGTTGTACAGGACAATACTCCAACCAACTGAACCACACGGCCAGGACTGGTGGCGCCTTTAAAAAAAAAATTATCGTTTAAAGTATTACACATAGTAGTACATATGTCTCCTCTTTCCCCCCTTGACCTTCCCGAGCTTCCCCTACCCCCCCCCCGCACATGCCCTCCCCCAGTGTCTTATGTCCATTGGTTGTGCTTATATGCATGCATACAAGTCCTTTGGTTGATCTCTTACCCTCACCAACACTCCCCAGCCTTCTCCACAGCGGCTACACCAGTCTGCATTCCCACCAGCAGTGCACGAGGGTTCCTTTTTCTCCGCATCCTCACGAGCACTCGTCATTTGTTGATTTGTTGATGATAGTCATCCTGACAGGTGTGAGGTGGTACCTCATTATTTATTTTTTTAATATATTTTATTGATTTTTCACAGAGAGGAAGAGAGAGGGATAGAGAGTTAGATACATCGATGAGAGAGAATCATCGATCAGCTGCCTCTTGCTCACCCCCTACTGGGGATGTGCCCACAACCAAGGTACATGCCCTTGCCCGGAATCGAACCCGGGACCTTTCAGTCCGCAGGCTGACGCTCTATCCACTGAGCCAAACCGGTCCCGGCATGGTATCTCATTATTGTTTTGATTTGCATCTCTCAGATGAATAGTGACTTTGAGCATATTTTCATGTCTTGGCTTTCTGATTGTCCTCTTTCAAAAAGTGTCTATTTAGCCGGGACCGGTTTGGCTCAATGGATAGAGCGTCGGCTTGGGGACTGAAGGGTCCCGGGTTCGATTCCGGTCAAGGGCATGCACCTTGGTTGCGGGCATATCCCCAGTAGGGGGTGTGCAAGAAGCAGCTGATCGATGACTCTCTCTCATCGATGTTTCTAACTCTCTATCTCTCTCCCTTTCTCTCTGTATAAAAAAAAAAAATCAATAAAATATATTCAAAAAGTGTCTATTTAGGTCCTTTGCCCATTTTTTTTATTGGATTATTTACCTTCCTTTTGTTCAATTGTATGAGTTCCCTGTAAATGTTGGGAGATTAAACCCTTATCAGAGATAACATTGGCAAAAGTGTTCTCCCATGCAGTGGGCTTTCTTGTTGTTTTGTTAATGGTTTCTTTTGCTGTGCAGAAGCTTTTTATTTTGATGTTCTTAGGGAAAATGGGTTTAGTTTTTGCCCATTGAGTATGATGTTGGTTGTAGGTTTGTCATATAAGGCTTTTATTATGTTGAGGTCTGATCCGTGGGTCCATTCTCTTTGCTTTTTGGTGAGCCTGGCTAAGGGTTCATCAATCTTATTTAGCCTTTCAAAGAACAAGCTCTTGGTTTTGTTGATCTCTTGTATTGGGGTTTTGTTTGTTTGTTTGTTTGTTTTGGTCTCTATGTTTTTATCTCCACTCTGATCTTTATTATTTCCTTCCTTCTGCTTATACTGGACTTTTCTTGTTGCTCTCTTTCTAACTCTTTGAGTTGTAGGGTTAGTTAATTTATTACCATTGTTTCTTGTGGGGTTTTTGTTTGTTTGTTTGTTT
Organism: Pipistrellus kuhlii; assembly: GCF_014108245.1. Classification (NCBI taxonomy): domain Eukaryota; kingdom Metazoa; phylum Chordata; class Mammalia; order Chiroptera; family Vespertilionidae; genus Pipistrellus; species Pipistrellus kuhlii. The sequence continues at coordinate 324,782 of NW_023425603.1, forward strand.
GTTTGTTTTTTGCAGTAGGCTTGTAGAGCTATGAACTTCCCTCTCAAGACTCCTTTCACTGTGTCCCATAGATTTTTGGGTTGTTGTGTTTTCATTGTCATTTGTTGCCCTAGCCAGCATGGCTCAGTGGATGGAGCTTCAGCCTGTGGACTGAAGGGTCCCGAGTTTGATTCTGGACAAGGGCACATGCCTGGGTTTGTGGGCTTGATCCCCAGTGGGGGGTATGCAGGATGCAGCTGATTGGTGGATCCCTCTCATCATTGATGTTTTTTCTCTCTCCTTCTCCCTTCCTCTCTGAAATAAATAAATACACACACACACACACACACACACACACACACACATATATGTATATATACTTTTTTAAAGAACCCAATAGAAAGCATTAACAGTAGAGTAGAAGAGACCTGTTGCCTATTTGTCCAAGAGGCTGGAGAGGGGCTCCTGTCCTCACCAGGGCACTGCCTCCGCCCGTTCAGTTTGCCCTTCTCGGATGGCACATACCGCCTCCAGCCTGAGGGTCCCAGAGGCTCTCTCTCTCTGCGGGTCTTCTTGCTGGCCCTCCCCCTGCACTCCACTCCGAATCACCTCTTGCCCAGGCTCCCTCGTCGCTCTTACTCAGAGCTCAGTGTGTTCACACGTGGGTGAGCAGCACTTCCTTCATCAGAAATGCCGTGTTTGATGTTGTTCCAGCGATTACAAACTGAAATGGAAGGAGCGTTAACAGGGTCATCATCTCCCGCACTGCGGCGCCCTCCAGGGAGGAGCTGCGCCTGTGCGGTCCTCTCCCCGGGTGTGTGGGAGAGCGGCTGACGGGTTGGCTTCTCTCTCAGGGGAAGATGGAGGCCATCACGGCGGTGAAGCTGCTGAGCTGCTTTGACGACCTGGTGGCCGCGGGCACAGCCTCTGGGCGAGTCGCCGTCTTCCAGCTGGTGTCATCGCTGCCCGGGAGGAACAAGCAGGTGAGCCGCCGCGGTTCCGGCTCAGACAAGCCCCCAGGGTTTTAAATGAGAATCCTATGTGCCTGGACAGCGATGGCCAGGGAGCTCCCACCGCGTGCTTGTCAGCAGGCAGCCTGTTGGTCCTGGTAGGACACGCAGAAAGCACACGTGGCGACTTGAATGCCGCTGGGCCATCTCTGGCTGTGCTCTGGGCTTTGGAGGTCCCTGGGCAAACGGGACCCAGCTCGCCCAAAGGTGGGCGGCTCCGTCCACCCTGTCCCCAAAGCTCCACCCCGAGCCGCTCCTTTCCTCCTCTGTGTGACTGACGGCTTCCTCTAGCTCCGGAGGTTCGATGTCACCGGGACCCACAGAAGCAGCATCACCGCCCTGGCGTGGAGCCCCAACGGCATGAAGCTGTTCTCCGGGGACGACAGGGGGAGGATCGTCTACTCCTCCCTGGACCTGGACCAGGTAAGAGCTCCCGAGGCCCCGGGCCTGGTGTCCGGAGAAGTCACTGCGGTTTTAGTTCGTCGGCGTGTGTTCTTCATCATCGTCCTGTTGTCTTAGTTGTAATACACCCTGTTTCAAGGACTTTCCTAATGTTTCATGGGCCTCTGCTTGGTGATGGAAGAGCTGGCCTTGGTTTGCACGGGAGCGGCCACGTTTTCACTCCCTTGCTGCCTCTTCTGCTGTCCTAATGCCTGGGGGTTTGTGGGAATGAGGTGACCCCCCCTGTCAGCTGGACAGAGGTCAGCGCTTTCGGTGTGCACCGCTCACCCCTCGCTATGCGATGCCGCTGTGAGGCGGCCAGGTCCAGCCCCGCCCTCACGTTTCCTACTTATTAATCCTCCGAGGATCCGCAGAGCTGTGCTCTCAGCCTGGTCCATGGAGGACACCAAGAGACATGGCAGGAGGTCAGAGCCACAGGCTAACTCCTGCAGAGCTCAGCTGCGGACAGCTTCCGCCACAAGCCCGCCCCCCCACCCCCCACCCCGCGTCACTGGCCTCCTGCTGCCCGCCCGGCAGGCCTGACCTCCGAGGTGGCGCGGCCCTTCGTTTTCTTACTGTAGCCTCCCCTGAGAAGGAGGCCCAAGGGCTGTCTTCTGTGTGAGTTCTGTGTGCTCAGTGCACCGTGATAGAAACCAGACCTGAGAAAGTAAACCATATTTACTACACTTATTTTATTGGTTTTTTAAATGTATTTTATTGATTTTTTAATGGGGACAGCCAGACATGGCCTAGAGAGGAAGGGAGAGGGATAGAGAGTTAGAAACATTGATGAGAGAGAAACATGGATCAGCTGCCTCCTGCACACCCCCTACTGGGGATGTGCCCACAGCCAAGGTACATGCCCTTGACCGGAATTGAATCTGGGATCCTTCAGTCCGCAGGCCGACGCTCTATCCACTGAGCAAATCGGTTTCAGCTAAATTTATTTTTAAATAATAAACCTGTTATATGTTAACATAAATAACATTTTTATGAAAGTAATTGTTTCAAAACAAGTAGAAAGAGTGGCGTTGCTTTCCACGCTTGCGAGTCTCTCATTCCTGCCGTGGGGAAGACGGCCCGCAGTCTGTTGCAAATACATTGTTTTGCTGGGAAGAATAAAGAAACTCCAGCCTGTGGTTAGAAACAGATTGTTTTAATAGCCTTTCCAGAGAACTGTGATATTCTTTTTTAGTTCTGTCCCCCATTGACTAATGGTAGTTGCAGGTGAGTGACAGTATGGAATTGAAGCCAGGGTGATTTTTTGTGCTGTTACCGTGGAATCCACTGGTATGTCTTGCGGTCAGAAAGGCTCTTTGATCCACGTGCCATTTTGTAACAGAACACACTGAGCCCGGAGTGAGGCGGCTCTGCCACGTGCTGACACATTTGATTACGTAACACGGAAGAGAGCGGCTCGGTTAGTGTCGTCATTCTGATCAGAAGAGCCTCCAGCTGCGGGAATCTCTCGTGTTCCCCAGGCGGCCACGGCTTCAGGTTCTCATCTTCATTTGAAAACCTGATCGTCATCGTCAGCCACAAACACTGCCGCCTGCTGTCCTGGGAGCACAGGCTCCCTCTGTTCTCCCTGGTGAAGGCCTGTCAGTACCACCCGGAGGGATGGCCGCCTCCAAAGCAGCAAGGCGTGTGAGAGGCGGCTGCCGGCTGGCGGCGCTGGGGGCACGACAAGCACTGAGGACAGGGTGCTCCTGTGCACGGCGGACGCAGCGCAGAAACACGGTGTCCAGGGACCAGGATTGCGTGAAGTCATCCTTCTCCACCAGAAAAGATCTTAAGTGGAGTGGGGTTTCCTGCTCAGTTGGCCACGTTGAGGCTCTGCGGCTCCCCCATGTGGCTGCGCTCCATCAGTGCAGGCCACTGAGCAAGGCTGGCAGCGCGTGGCCTGCGACTGCGGGCTGCCCTTGGAGACCGCGCTGTGCCGGAAGCTGACCCCGGACACTGCTGAGGGTCCTGTGTGTCCTTTCCCGCCGCCACTCGCCAGCCACAGGACGCTGCTCAGCGGGAAGCAGGATCTAAAGGCGCTGAGATTTGCAAAAATAAAGCAGGGGATGGTGTAGGTTGTTGTAAAACGCAGTGCGGTGAATGTCATCGCGTTGCCAGGAAAGTCAGAAGCTAACAAGCTGCCGCTGGTGTAGCTGCCAGTGCAGGTGGAAGTCTGCCCGAATAGTCCTTGGCGTTGGAGGGGACGGGCCTCTGTGCCTTCATCGGGTGACGGTTACCGGCTTGGGTGCTTGGCACAGTTCACGGAGCTGTGATTCTAAAGGGTGAATTGTCCCCTTGTAACCCTTAGAGTTAGTCTGATTGCCCTTCCCCTCCCCTCCTCCCCTCCCCTCTCTTTCTCTCCTCTCCCCTTCACCTCCCCTCCCCCTTCACCTCCCCTCCCTTCCCGTCCCCTCCCCTCCCCTCCCCTCCAGGCCTGTGCTAGCACATCAGTACTTCTTCCCCGGAAACGGAAACAGGCTCAGGGAAAGAGGGACGGAGGCAGGCAGATCTCTGACTCCACAAAGCAGAGTTTGTGTTAACAGCAAAGTGCCTTCTAGATTTCACTTCGTTCTTTGATATGTTTAATACCTTTTCAATTTCCTTCTAGCCTCCTGTTTTCTCTGACCTTTCAGTCGGCAGCAATGAAATGTCCCCCAAATTGCGTTGAACTCTGGGGCAAAGTATAATATGAACTTAGCTGGTCGTAATCTCAGCCACTTTATGGAAAGTCCCATGTGCCCCTTTGTCATAGGATAAGTAATACTCGTGGTGCAGCATGTTTCTGCTTCGATCTTCATGAATTTTTTCTTTGAACGATCTACTGAGACATTTTAAAATAAATTATACGGAGTTTTTAATGTTTCTCGTCAAGCTTGAGGTGCCTGAGATAGATGTTAGCACTGACTGTTTTCTCTTTAGTGAGGACTTTTCAAGGTAATTTCAGGGCGATGGGTTGACACTGCCTATGACACGAGTTAAAGCGTGCACTTTCAGGGGAACTTGGCCTAAATAAAAGTAACAGAGCGGGTACTTTCCTAGTCACAGGGAGGTGGGTGCTGGGCCCTGCGTGGGGTAACCGGCCTGCTAGCTAAGGGGGAGGTGGGTGCTGGGCCCTGCCTGGGGTAACCAGCCTGATAGTTATTGGAGGAGATGGGGTGCTGGGCCCTGCCTGGGGTAACCGGCCTGCCTCTCCAGGGCGCCTGCAGGTCCCACCTGGTGCTGGAGGAGCCGAGCTCCGTGGTGCAGCTGGACTACAGCCAGAAGGTGCTGCTGGTGTCCACGGCGCAGCGCAGCCTGCTCTTCCTCACCGAGGAGCAGAGTGTGCGCCAGGTGGGCGCCCAGCCCAGGAAGGGGTGAGTTCCCCGAGCGCCTGCCCTCCCGAGCCGGACGTTCCCCAGGTGCCGGGTCCCCGGCCTCCGAGGACGTTTGTCCCTCAGCCTCTCTGCCAGCAGTGCCAGGGTCTGGGGTAGGGAGGGCGGGGAGCAGACGGGAAAGAGGTGAAGGGTTCCAGGCTGGGCTTGTCCCTCTGACCTGATGCCACAAGGAAAAAGTGGCAAGAAGGATCAGGCCAAGTCCGCCTGCCGTGTGGGAGAAGGCGGCAGCAGCCCGGGGTGCCCAGCCCCTGGTAGGACTCTGTGCAGGGTGGGGAAGGGGGAGCTGAGGAGGGGTGAAGGGAGGGACAGTGAGAGGGAGACGGTGGGGGAGCTGGAGGAGTACCCAGCAGAGGACTCAGGCTGGGGAAGATGGGGGTGGGGTGAGTGGGCAGTGGGCTGGCTTGCCAGCGCGGTGGAGCTGACAGGCGCTGGTGAGGGCCGGGGAGACTGGGCATGCTGGGCAGTGGGCGAGGGCGATGGTCAGCAGGAGCAGCTCAGGCCAGGCGGCGGGCACCCTTGAGCTGCCAGCTCCAGCCTCAGAACAGGGTCGCAGTATTTGCTACAGTCAGCAGCAGCCATCGCTTTAAATCAGCCCGTGCCTTGTTTCTCTTTCCTTCCAGCACCGGGAAGTTTGGTGCTTGTTTTATCCCAGGACTTTGTAAGCAAAGCGACCTGACCTTGTACGCTTCCCGGCCAGGGCTCCGGCTGTGGAGGGCTGGCGTCCAGGGGACTGTGCAAGCCACGTTCCTCTTAAAAGACGTCTTTGCTGGGGGAGTCAAGCCCTTCGAGTTGTACCCGCGCCTGGACTCCTTCGACGCGGGAAGTGGCAGCTTCCCCGAGAGGCAGCTGGGGCTGGTTTCCTGCTTCTTCCGGGAAGGCTGGGTGCTGAGCTGGAATGAATACAGCGTTTACCTTCTAGACACCGTCAACCAGGTAGGTGGCGCCCACCCCGTCCCGGAGTCTCCAGGCTTACCGGGCTGCCTCTCGGTGCCGGAGGGAACCGAATAGTTCTCATGCCTTACTTTCCCCCCGGGCCAGGCAGGGAAATCGGGTGAAGGTTTATTTGTGTAGATTTGAAAAAATCCTTGGTTTGCTATTCATAGTCCTGCCCTGGCCAAGAAATTGTGGGGGGTTTTGCACATAGGCATAAAATTAAATGTGTTCTCTGAGGTCTGTCTGGGTCGTGTTTTCCAGACTGCCAGGGCTGAGGCGTAAACGAAGGCAGCTTGAGAGGCATGACTCCCGAGGCCTCCCAGGGCGGCCCGAGCCACAGGCTCTCTCAGCTCCCTTCCTCCCTGTCCTCACCTGGTCCCTCTGCCCACATGGAGACACATCACTTTGCCATTTCTGTTTAAAACCATAGTGATAACAGACTATTACCGTAGAGTCGGATATAGAAACGTGTAAAAAGACGTTTTAGTTTCTCCTTGTCTTACGAGCAGAGCTGTGAGGTCGCCAGGCAGGTCCCACAGGCAGGAGGAGCTCCGTGTCACAGGGAGAGGGGAGCAGGTGAGGACGGGGTCCAGAGAGCGGCCGGGAGGTGGGAGACTGCTCCCCAGACACGGAATGTACTGGTGAGGAGGGCGGCTCCAGGTCAGACCCGTCAGAATCCCCCGACCACCTGCCAGCTCAGGACACCCACCAACTTCCAGGAAGTTTCGCAGCAAAACACAGCGCCCTTCCTCGGGCCTGGTGCGTGCGGTGCACTCGGGCGCAGGAGGCAGTCTGGCCTGGGCAGTGACTTCGTTTTGTTTCTGGACAGGTGACAATTGCTGGTTTGGAAGGATCGGGTGATATCGTGTCCGTTTCCTGCACAGAAGATGAAATCTTTCTCTTAAAGGGAGACAGGAACATTATAAGAATTTCGAGCAGGCCGGAGGGACTAGCATCCATAGGTTTGTATTGGAAATACAGGTACTGTGTGTGAGCAGTGGCAGCTTCATTTATAACCCTGACCATTTCGCTAAATGATTGTGGCTTTATGTAAACTAGGAAGGCATCTGGCAGGTTTCTTATGATTCTTAAAATACTGTTTACACCTCTGTTTTTGTGTGTGTGTGTTTTTTAAATATATTTTATTGATTTTTTTTACAGAGAGGTAGGGAGAGGGATAGAGAGCTAGAAACATCGATGAGAGAGAATCATCCATCAGCTGCCTTTTGCACACCCACTATTGGGGGTGTGCCCTTAATCAATGTACATGCCCTTGATTGGAATCAAACCTGGGATCTTTCAGTCTGCAGGCCAACGCTCTATCCACTGAGCCAAACTGGCTTCGGCTATTGGGATATTGTGTGCAATTCTTTGAGTTTTGTGAGTTCTCTGTACTTAGAGGCTGGTGTGCAGGGTAAGTTAGCATAAGAGCATATGGACTTGGATAAGTGGTAGTAAAACGGAACTCCTCTTTCTCAGCACGAGACAGCCTGGAGACGCCAGGATGCACGGAGCAAGTGCCCGCGCAGCACACAGAGGGGCCGCCAGGGGCCACGGACCCCGAGCCGAGGCTCAGAGGCGCTTCCGTGGCCAGCTCCGTGGCCAGCGAGCCGAGGAGCAGGAGCAGCTCGCTCAACTCCACCGACAGCGGCTCCGGGCCCCAGGCGGCCCTGGAGCCGGGCAGGGCCGGCCCGCCCGCTGCGCAGAGGTTCAGTGTCATTAGCTCGGAGGACTTCGACCGGGAGCTCGTTGTGAAGCCGCTCAAAGTGAAGAAGAGGAGGAAGAAGAAGGCAGGTACGTCTGCGGGGGCACACGCTGGCGCCTCTCCCGGGCCGTGGTGCTGCGTGCTGAGGGGGCCTCGGACCCTCGGGAAGCGTCGCCGTGAGGGGTAAATGGGAGTGCCCGCCTGGGTGCAGAGCGCCCTCCTCCCGGCGGGGTCTGTGCTCCTCGGTATTTAGATAAAGTCTGGTTTGCTCAGGTCTACTGTTGGCCAAAGGCATTGGGAACCTCGCTGCAAGGGCAGGAGACAAGCGTAGCGCCGTGTCTAGATGGATCCTTACGTGCCGTCAGGGGTGGGCGCTACCAGATACGGGGTTTAACACGGCTTACTGCAGCTTCGTGCCTCTCCCAGCTCAAGGCCCTTGCGGTACTGAAGGAAGCTTACCAGAGTCCTGGGCGCTTTAATAACTTCTGGAAGTGGGTCTGCGGCTCGTTTGTTCCTCATCTTTGTGAGGGAGCCTCAGAGCCCATTGCGTGTAGGATGTTTGCATCCATTCAAACATCCCTGAGTTGGCATAATTTGTACTTGAGAGGTTTGTTCTTTGCCAGTATTTTTCATTTATTTAAAACATTTTTTTTTTTTACTTAAAATGTATTTTTTCTTAAGCCAAAACTCTTTTAGAGGAAGAGAGAGAAGTGTTGTCCCACTTACGTACGCATTCACTGATGGCTTCTTATGTGCGCCCTGACCAGGGTCCAGGCCGCAGCCTTGGCATATTGAGGATGATGCTCTACCAGTGGCCGGCAAACTCATTAGTCAACAGAGGCAAATATCAACAGCACAACGATAGAAATTTCTTTTGAGAGCCAAGTTTTTAAACTTAAACTTCTTATAATGCCACTTCTTCAAAATAGACTCACCCAGGCCACGGTATTTTGTGGAAGAGCCACACTCAAGGGGCCAAAGAGCCTCATATGGCTCGCGAGCCGCAGTTTGCCGACCACGGCTCTAACCAACTGAGCTACCTGGCCAGGGTCTTAAAGTTCTGGCTTTTGACTCATGTCTCTATGGAGAACCACACCTCACTTTAAACGTTCTTACTTTAAATTAGAAGGTGGAAGCCGGAACGCCTGGCACAGTTCCCTTGAATCGACTCCCTGCTGTGAATTTCCTGGTGACAGTCCCCAGTCCTTGAACGCAGACCTGCTGTCCACAACCTCAAGCTTGGGCAGCATGGTGGACCGGCTGAGCACAGAGTCTCCCGACTGGGACAGCAGCCTCAGCGGTGAGGTGAACGGTGTCCTGCGGGAGGACCACGACCCCGAGGCTTTCAGTGTCCTGGAGGCGCCTGAGCCCGCCCCTGACTCACTCAGCGAAGAAGACAGGATGGAGCTCCCGCGATGGAGCCCGGCAGGCGAGGTGGAGCTGCACGGTGGGGGGCTGTGCTTACCCCGTCACCCGCGGGGAGACGCGGAAGGTGACGAGGTCTCAGAGCTCGAGGGAGAGCCTCGCCCTGCAGACGATGGGCCCGGTAGCAGACAGTCGCCTGGCCAGGACCAGGACAGCCCCGCCGAGGCCCAGGCCGCGGGGGGCTGGGAGCCTGAGGACCCCCCGTGCACGTTGTCGGAAGCCTGCCTCCTGGACTTGCCCCCCGTGCCTTCCAGCCCTAGCGGGGTGCCCGGTGCCGAGGGCAGGCTGCCGGAGACCAGAGCGGACCAAGGCGGTGTCCAGGAGAGCGGCGGAGAGCTGGGCCTGCCCACGCACATGGCGCCTGCCCACCTCGGTGCCGCTCCCTGGCACGTTGGCGCTGATGAGGACACGGGCCAAAGAGCAGTGGGTGCTTCCGAGCATGACCTGGGGAGTGCGGGCGGACGGCTGACCCCTCCCGTCTGTGCCTTGGCGGCCGGCGCCCAGGACCCTCGCCCCGAGCATTCCCCGCGGGATCAGGTTCTGACGTCCAGTGACGAGGAGGACATCTATGCCCCGGGGCTGCCCTCTTCGTCCTCGGAGACGAGTGTGGCAGAGCTGGGAGGCGGCCGCTCCCTACAGGACCTGAGCCCGCCAACCGGCGACGACACTGGGCTGCTGAGGTCAGAGCAGGTATGTGGGCTGCTGTCCTTAGGGACGTCAGCGGCGACCTGTGTTCCTTTTACAGAAAGAGATTCTGTTTCTGCTGCAAACCTGCGGGCAGGGGTTCGGGTCTGGGTTGGGGCATCTCCGGTGCCGGGCCTGCGGGTGGCCTGGATTCGTGCCGACCCGTGTCCCCGCGCAGAAACCCGCATCCCCACGGGCGCAGCGTCCTGCAGCACCGGCACTGGTTCTGGTCGCCTCGGGGAGGCCTGACTCGGCCTGGCCATTCCGGACCCCGGAGGGCAGAGGGCCAGCCCTGGCAGTGGAGAGGGCTCTGAGCAGGTGGGAGGCAGGCACTGTCCTCGCCGCCCCCTCAGGCGTGCCCACAGCACCAACTGCAGGAACCTGGCCCTTCCCGGCACTGGCTGCCCGGCCGGCAGCACTGGCGCCAAGGCTCCCGCAGGCCGAGTCCGGGGCCTGTGGGCTCCCAGCCCACGCAGCCAGGAGACGATTTGAACAGTCCTTGGTCATTTATATAAAAAGTGTTTTTTAATTACATCCCTTAGCAGGAAATTATTATTAGAGGAGTTTGGTTTTGGAATGGCCTGTGTGCTGTAACTTTCCCTCCTGAGGGGGTGTGAGTGGGTGTGAGTGTGAGCTGCAGCCACCTGTGCTTTCCCTGCACATCCCGCCCGGCTCTCGGCGCTGGTACTGGTGCCATCTGGGCAGGCACCAGGCCAGGCACTCACAAGCTATCGCGTTACTTCTCCAAAACAAAACAAGCCAGGGGGTAGGCACTGCTGTCCCCCTTTCCAAAGAAGGGAGCTGAGCCTGGGACATTTGGATGGCTCACACTGAGCAAGTGAAGGGCCAGGCTGGCCCCAGACCTCCTCCCCCCCCCCCCCCACCCTCCACTGTGCCTTCCGAAAGTGGCACGCACAGCTTGCTTGTCCTGGGACGAAGTGCCAGGGAACTGGCCTGTGTCTGTGCTGAGGGCCTCGGCCACTGGGCGGTTTGGAGCCGGGGGTGCCGCAGTGCACGTGACAGCAAGCGGCGTCGCCAGGTGGCCAAGGCGGGGTCAGGCGCGGGGCACTCCAGGCCAGAGCTTAGCAAAGTCCTTCCCCGGAGGAAAGGGCGCTGGCCCCCCCCGAGGACCTTCCTCCTGCTCCGTGCCCCTGAGGAAAGCCTTAGTCCTCAGATCCACCGCAGAGCATCCTGGCAGGTCTTGGTGTGAGGATTGGGACAGTGATTGAACATGTGGTTACACACACACAGCGGCTGGGGTGGGTGGGGAGAGAGTAACTAGAGAACTTGCTATCTGCACAGCCCATGGAGTGGGGACGGAGTGGGCTAGAAGGGGTCAGTGTGGGGAAATGGGGAAATCTGTAATGCTTTCAACAATGTAAATATTTTTAAAATTGATTAAAACACACAATAGAGATAGTGGCGGAGCTGCTTCTGCTGATGTCGGTGTTGAGGTGACGTACAGACACGTGTCTGTAAGGTGGGCTGTCCTGTGGGACAGAGCCAGGTCCCTCCGTGTAAGAGTGACAGCAGGAAGGACGCAGAGCACAGCAGTGCTGCCAGGGATGGCACCGTAGGGCAGACGCAGCGTGTCCTCCGCACGAACACCGGCCGGCTCCCCTGAACCTCGCCACTCTCCTCAGTTTGCAGAAAGCTGGATGGGCTACTCCGGCCCCGGCCACGGCATCCTCAGCCTGGGCGTCTCCGAGAAGCACGTCTGGTGCCTGGACTACAGAGGCGGCCTGTTCTGCAGTGCACTGCGGGGGGCCGGGCTGCGCTGGCAGAAGTTTGAAGATGCCGTCCAGCAGGTGGCAGTCTCGCCCTCAGGTTCGCCCTTTTCCGCTCGCGCCCCAGGGTCACGCCCTCGCTGGAGGTCCCTGCCGCCCATTCACAGACAGCGTCTCCCGCCCTCCCCCCTTCCCCGCCTCCGCGAGAGGAGGGCTTTTCTCCAGACAGATCGCTTCATTTGCTGTCCGTGCAGTAGTGTCAGTGGATGTTCAGTCAGAGTTTTTGTTTTTTTGTTTTAATTGCAGTGGTACACATGAGCTTTTTGTAGGCTATACAGATAGCTTGAGTTTTGAGGATATAGAGGGAGAGGTAACTTGCTCCTTGAGAAATAAAATGCACTTCTCTTAGTGTTGCTTTAAAGCAACTGAACTAAGGAAGATGGGTCGATGCACAAGTTGGATATGTTCAGTCTATTTGGTTTCCTTTTTAGAAATCACTTTTAAATGAGCTAGATACACACACTCTCTGGGTGAATAGTCTGCTCCCTGCCTATAGGAGGGAAGAGCATCCATTGTCTGAAGCCACCGGCCGGCCACTTACCTACCGGAGCGGCGGTCCCTGAGCAAGGAGCGCTGGGCTGCGGTCCCTGCTGTCTCTAGTCCTGTGTCTCCCACCTCACCTGCCGGGGGCCGGCGGGCAGGACAGTGTTCCTGTGTCTGTTGGTGGTGCCTGGTCTGTCCCTAGGAAGCTGCGGGAAGTCCTGCTAGAGTGGTCTCTGACCTTGGACTGTCCTCTGTGACTTTGCAATGGATTCCCTCGACTCCCCCTGGGCTGTGTCACTGTTTAACATGCCAGCTTGTCAGGGTGGTCTCCCCTCGCACTGAGGAGGAAGGCCGCCCCCGTTTAGTGTGACGAGTGCCCCATGTGTGTGGTGTGTGGTCTCCATTTCACAGAGGAGGTCAGATTGGCCACACTATGTGGCAGGACCCCCGAAGCCGGCAGGGGAGGCCCAGATACACACCTGGGGCGGCGTGTCCACGTGACTGACGGCCCTCTCTGCAGGAGCGCTCCTCTGGAAGATCGAGCAGAAGTCTAACCGGGCTTTTGCTTGTGGCAAAGTGACCATCAAGGGCAAGCGGCACTGGTACGAGGCGCTGCCGCAGGCCGTGTTCGTGGCTCTGAGTGAGGACGCCGCCTGGGTCATCAGGACCAACGGAGACCTGTACCTGCAGACAGGTAACGGCCTGCTTTGTGGGCGCCATCGGAGGGAACGCCGTTTAAATGAACCCTTCTAGAGAGAGTGCTTGCCATTGCATATATTAGCTGTTTCCTGCTGCTGATTCACATTTAACCGGGACACGTTTAGGACAAGAACTAAGGGACGGGGTTGTTTAGTGAGGAACAGAAGCAACCTTAGTCTCCCTCCTGGTGACCAGTGTGCGTCACCCCCCCAGAGCCGGTCTGAGAGAAGTGCGGCTGGCACCCTTCCCGTGGCTGTGCCCGGCTCTCAGCCAGGCCCCGCGCTTCTCTGCGGCTTCTCTGCACACTCACAAGGAGAAACAGGAACAGTCTGCTCCTGATAGCAGTTCAAGGAAGCTGCCCTGAGGGGAACCTGAGCTGTTTACTCAGAGGAGACTGGGCGAGTCCCTGTCCCTGTGCTGTCACAGCGGGGGAGGGGGTCCCACAGCAGTGATTCACAGGACAGGCGGATGGGCGGGAACTCCTCTTCCTGTTGTTGTTCATCCTCACACAAGGATATTTTTCCTTGATTTTTAGAGAGAGTGGAGGGAGGGAAAGAGAGAGACATCGATTGGTTGCTTCCTGCATGGGCCCCAACCTTGGGCCCAGGAATCTGCAACCCAGGTATGTGCCCTTGACTGGAAATTGAACCCGGGACCCTTCAGTCTGCAGGCAGATGCTCTAACCACTGAGCAACCAGCCAGATCCAGGAACTCTTTTCTGGTTGTCAAGAGACCATATTGGATTTCCGTAAAGATTAATCTTCTAAACCAGCAGTATTGCTGGTGCCAAATGTTGTGATCTCTCTTACGAACTACCGGGGCTGATGGCTGGAGAGTCAGAGCCCGGCTGCAGGAGGGCCAGCGCGTCCCAGAAGCCTGCGGGAGCCCTGGGGAAGCTCGGCAGCTCCTGGGTCATGGCCAACCCTGGACTCTGGCCTACTTCTGTGTCTCCTTCCCTTGGAAATAGCTCTGGGCCATTTGGGTCTTGTTCTCGGTGGGGAAATGGGGTAAGGAGCGGGTGGTCTCTAACAGCAGTGCCTCAGAGGTCTCCAGGGCAGGGTTTCACGCGCCCCTGCTCCACCCAGACCTCCTGGGGTACAGTCTCGGGTCGGCCAGGATTTGTAGGCGTTAGGTCGCCAGAGTGGTGAGGGGTTACAAATTTATTAAATCATCCGCACACCGGGTGGCTGAGCCCAGTGGGAGTCAGCAGCTTTTAAAGGACTTTTGGTGGGATTTCTCTGGGCAGAGACTTCTGTATGCATACTGGAGGGGAGAGAATGGAATTTGGTCACCGCAGGTGGAAAGTGGTCTCAGCAAAGGGACTGTCCACAGTGAAATGACCTGAAAAGCCAATTCCGGGGGAAGGGTATCAACTGCTCCATCCAGAAAGTTATTGAACTGTCTTCTGCCCACTTTCCATTCTCCCAACTCCCCATAGACACCCTGATACACCTCAAATCAGTGGCGCTCAGTCCTGACTGCACCTTAGAATCACCCGAGGAACTTTAAAAAAGTAAAGTTTAAGAAAAACTTTCAATTTGGAAGCTCTCAGCCTGGCTGGTTAAATCATATTCTCTGAGGGTGAGGTGCTTACCGTTTTTGTTGTTGTTGCTTTTTATTTTGTTTTGTTTTTAATTTCCAGGTGATTTTAATATTTGTTCAAGGGTACAGTTCTCTGTCTTCCACATGTCTATATTTAAGTGTATGGTTTTATTCCCTGTTACTTTTTATGTGTAACTTCACAGAATTATGAGTTTTAAACATGTCTTAGAGGTCATCTTGTCCAACTTATTTTTGGAAACTCCTGCCCATAGATAGAGAACCATTTGAAAAATTTCAAGATTTATTAGGTTGAAGATGTTTGGAAGATAACTACCTAGAAAGCTAATGCAAGGGTCTTTTTTATTTGGAATAATAAGAAACTTCTTTTGCTGACCTCAGAAAATAAAGAGAATTAACTATTTTGCATTTGAAAAAAAAACAAAACTGCTCCATCCAGCCTAACCTGCCGCCGCTGTCTTATGGGACAGGGACTAAGGTCATCCTCTGTGATTGCTTCCTGCTAAGGCTGGACGTGGAGATCACAGGGGGTTGGACTTGGACAGTAGTGGGTTGGACGAGGGTCACAGCAGCTTGATTTCCCCCAAGAGACTGCTTGGTGAAGTCTTGAGAGCGATCCTGTTGAGTCACTTGGGAGGTAAAAGCTGGTTTTTCCTGAGGCTGCCATGGCGTCACTTGTCTGGTTTTGCTGCTTTTCTAGGCCTGGAGCTGAAATACAACTCAGACCCTAGCTGTTATTTTTAGGGGGGAAAGAGTAGGGGTCTCAGGGACCTCACTAGTGATATGGAAGGGGAGAGTAGGTTACCTGGGCATGAGGTTCTTTTCCCAGTTTTGTCCCTGCTGGGCATCCCCATGTTTCTTGTAGGTCCTGAGACAGACAGGGTTTCAAAATAGGTAGAGCAGTGGCTGAGCCCCTCGGTGTGCAGATGATCGAATAAATTCGTAATCCAGCCGAAACCGGTTTGGCTCAGTGGTAGAGCGTCGGTCTGCGAACTGAAGGGTCCCAGGTTCGATTCCAGTCGGGCATGTACGTTGGTTGCGGGCACATTCCCTGTGGGGATGTGCAGGAGGCAGCTGGTCGATGTTTCTCTCTCATCGACGTTTCTAGCTCTCTCTCTCCCTTCATCTCTGTAAAAAATCAATAAAATAAAATAAATATATATATATTTTTAATTTGTAATCCCTCACCACTCTGGCCTCGTGCGTTCCTCCTTTGGCGACCTAACAGTAGGGAGAGAAGTCCTGCAGGCAATCCCCACCTAGTCTGTACGAGCAAGCACACCCGAGGCCTGCAAGATGGTTGTGCAAGATGGATGTGTGACCTGTTGGGAGCACATTGAAGACCACAGAATATGGGATTTCAGTTCTGCCAGCTCCCCTGAGGGCCTGCTGGCTCTCTGGGCAGAGGATGCCAGGAGGCAGGACAGGAGCCCTGTGGGCAGTCAGGGGCTGGGGCTGGTGCTGCCCAGCAATGGGCCGTGCTGTTCCCCGAGGATACCCAGGGTTTTCATTTAACATTGAAACCCTGGGTGTCCATTTGCTCTGTGGGAGCAAAGCAGGCTGACATGATGGAGCCAGAGGCTGGCATCCTCTGGTCCAGGCGTTGCCAGCTCTGAGTTGTCATTCCTGGCTTCCCACGGCATCTGAAAATGCTACACCTGGATGTTACATTTAAGCACAATTTACCATTGTATGTTGGCAAGACCTGTTTTCCCTTTTGTATTGCACTTATTGGGGTGACATTGGTTAATAAAATTATATAGGTTTTGGGTACTATTCTGTATTACATCATCTGAATATCATATTGTATGTTCACCATCCAAAATCAATCTCTTTCCGTCACCATTCATCCCCCATTTACCCTCTTCTACCACCCCCATCTCCCTGCTCTCTGGTAACTGACTAAACCTTTTATTTTATTTTATTTTATTTTATTTTATTTTATTTTATTTTATTTTTAATCCTCACCTGAGATTTTCTTTTTGTTTGTTTATTTTAGAGAGAGAAACATCAATGCGAGAGAGAAACCGAACAGTTGTCTCCCAAACACACTCCCATCAGGGTTTGAACCTGCAACCTTCCTGTGTGTGGGATGATGCTCCAACCAACTGAGCCACCCAGCCAGGGGCTGACTAGATCTTTTAGAAAGCACTTACTACAGAGGAATATAGCAAAATATCAAAAAAGGAAAGTAAGTCCACAGAACAACAGTGAGGTGTGACATCCTGATTGTGTGGGGGCTTCCTGTCCATCTCCGCAGGGCTCAGCGTGGACCGCCCCTGCGCCAGAGCCATCAAGGTGGACTGCCCGTACCCCCTGTCCCAGGTGACAGCCCGGAGCAGCGTGGTGTGGGCGCTGACGGAGCAGAGAGCCCTCCTGTACCGGGAGGGCGTGAGCAGCTTCTGTCCTGAGGGCGAGCAGTGGAAGTGCGACATCGTCAGGTAGGCAGCTCCTGCCTGTCCCTCCTCTGGTCCGTCAGCAGGCGCCCTCAGGCGTCCAGGGAGCCTTCGGGGAGGAGCTGGGTCCCTGAGGGTTTCCAGGGCAATGCTGTTCTCTGCGTTGAGCAGCCAGTTTGAGCAGCCGACCTCGGAGACCCTGTCCACTCTGAGGGCGCTGATGCTGGGCCAGACCCCCAGGAGCCTCTGCTGGTCGCCTGGACCCACTGGGGCTTCGCCTAGATGCTGACTCCATGTCCTCAGCGTTTTCAGTGCCGCTGCCTCCTGTGCAGCCCCGGCCTCGCCCGCCCCCTGGCTCAGGATGCCTGTCAGAACTGCCCAGCGTCAGGGCTTCTCTCTAGAATCCCGGATGCTGTAGAGCCAAATTGTTTTCTTCATTATCCTCCTAGTCCATTGAAATTGCCCTCGGAATTGTAATTTACTTGGTTACATTATGCCATTCAAAATTTTAATTACAGAATTACTATCACATCATTTTGCTAATGTACAATTATTAATAGCCCTTAGAAAATTAGATTAGGATATTGGTTTGCAGTTAGTAACCCACGAAACTTGAGCAAGTACCATTGTAAGCCAGAACTGCTGGGCTGGGTGTGCGAAGGCCACTGGGCCTGCCCTGCCTCGGAGCTCCGAGGGGAGAGAAAACTGACCCACCGGTTAGTGCCAACGCTCCGAACCACGGGGCGCAGCAAGCACGGGGCGCCCGGGCTCCTCAGCTGAGCCTGGAGGCCCAGAGAGCGGCGTCTGCCCAGCTGCAGCTGCCCGGCACTGCCTGGCACCCAGTGAGGGGGACGGCGGTGGCGGCCTGGCGGCCTGGCGGCCTGACTCCTGCTAGGCCTTTGCCACTCAGTTCTTAGGTTCCTTTCTTGAGGAGCTTCCTGCCATTCCGGTCTTCGTGTGCCTTTCCGCAGCCGCGATGCGGTTGAACAATTGGCGTTGACAGTGACTTCACTCAGCACAGCTTCCCTCCTCGGACCTTGTGGGGGGTGTCTTCTCCCAGGCTGACCCCCAGGAGCCTCTGCTGGCACGCCTAGGCCCCCTGGGCTTCGCCTGGCTGCTGACTCCACGTCCTCCTCCGTTTCAGTGAGAGGCAGGCCTTGGAGCCTGTGTGCGTGACGCTCGGGGACCAGCAGACGCTGTGGGCGCTGGACATCCACGGGACCCTGTGGTTCAGGACCGGCATCGTCCCCAAGAAGCCCCAAGGGGAGGACGACCACTGGTGGCAAGTGGGTGTTCTGGTTGGGCCTGAGGTCCCCTGGAAGGGGGAGCAGCCCCTCTTTTCCCTAAAGAAATGGGGGGTGGGTGTGTGAATAACCATACTAGGTTACTGAGTCAGACTGCCAGATCCCAGCGCAGTGGAAGCACCAAGACCTCCCACCCAGGAGGTGCTCAGCGCACGGGTGCAGGCGGCTTAGGATCTGCTTCACGTTAACCCATGACGTCCATTCGGAGGCCTGGGTGATGATGATGTTTAACTCTGACAGACAATGGGTTTGGAAAACCCGACCCACAATTCCAGCCCCTCTCTCTTCGGAGGTCCTCTGAGCAGGACGCACTTCACCAGGGGAGTCCCCGCGGCGCCCAAAGGGAGGGCTTTGGGAAAGGGGGTGTCAGCCACCTCTCATGACTTGGTGCCAGCCAGAGTGGCTGGAATGTTGTCAGAGGGGTGGTGCCCCTGTGTGCGGGGTCTCCCAGCAGCTAAGGCCGCGCTGCCCTCCGCGGCTGTGAAACACGCGGTGCGTCTTCAGCGTGGGCTCCGCCGCCGCAGCTCTCCCTGTCGCCTCAGCTCGCCTTGTGGCTCGCAGGTCCCTGAGGAAAATCTAGCGGGACACCACCGAACTGCTGTCAGGACCTGGGAAGGCAGTGTGTTTGCTCTTTGGCGAACGTGTGTGTGTGTGTGTGTGTGTGTGTGTGACATACGCCTCTGATTTACACGCAGGTGCCACTCGCAGAGTTACACAGAGACTTTAAAACACCTTGGTGCTCGGCACCACGTCATAGGGTTTTACACACACGCGCGAGCACGCACACGCTCCCCTGCGTGTGCGGACTAAGTTCCGTGGTTAAGTAGCCAAGGGCAGAGCAGATGCGCTTTGTCTAGTGCTCGGAGCACTGCCTTAGAGAGACTGACAGCAGCAGCCCCTGAGGTGGTTCTTTGTGGCAGCAGAGCAGCCTGCTTGGCTGCCAGACTCCATTTCCTCCGCGTCCTGCTCACCAGCAGTCCTGGTGTGGGGCTCCCTGTCCCAGGCCTGTGTGCCGTGGCGAGGCACACACCGGGAAGCAGGCTCTCTGCGTGGTCCCAGCGGCGGCATGTGTAGGCCCCAAACTCTGAGGGCTCCGGGTGAGAGCAGGCCCCTCGGGAGGCGCCCGGAAAAGCACCTTCAGGTCCCGTGAGAGAAGCAGGACCCAGCATCTGAGCCAGGTGCTGCCCACAGTCCGAGACGGGGCTTCAGGCTGTTGGCCTGGCATAAGGAATAACGGTCCTGGTTCAGATAATAAATTGTTACTTACAATGCCTTTTTACGGCTCATTATTGTATAGTCTTGGTATTGTACATGCTGTCCATGAGAAATACCTGAATTTAAAAACAAAGCAATTCTGCTGAAACCAGTTTGGCTCAGTGGATAGAGCATCGGCCTGCGGACTGAAAGGTCCCAGGTTCGATTCCAGTCAAGGGCATGTACATTGATTGCAGGCACATCCCCGGTAGGGGGTGTGCAAGAGGCAGCTGATCGATGTTTCTCTCTCATCGACATTTCTAGCTCTCTCTCTCTCCCTTCCTCTCTGTAAAAAATCAATAATAATATATTTAAAAAAATAAAATAAAAACAAAGCAATTCTCACTAACCAGAACAGAGTCTTAGAGGTGAGGGGGTGATGTTCGGTCACAGGCTTGTAGCAGTTCCACATGAGGAAGCGTGTATAAAAGATGGCCTGTCCACCTCCCACCTCCACCCCTGGGTCCTGACAGCAGTTGGGTGGTGTCCCGCTGGACTTCCCTCAGCCCTCACTACATGCATGTGCCCTCACTACATGCATGTGCCCTCACTACATGCATGCGCACTGGGCCACACCTCCCGCTCCACAGGGGATCACCCTGACGGCGTGTCTGCCCTCCCGCAGGTGAGCATCACGGACTACGTGGTGTTCGACCAGTGCAGCCTGTTCCAGACCATCATGCACGCCACGCACTCGGTGGCCACGGCGGCCCAGGTGCCCGTGGAGAAGGTGGCAGACAGGCTGCGCACGGCCTTTTGGTCTCAGCAGCTCCAGTGCCAGCCCAGCCTGCTGGGGGTGAACAGCAGCGGCGTCTGGATCTCCTCGGGCAAGAACGAGCTCCACGTCGCCAAGGGCAGCCTCATCGGTGGGTCACTGCTTCTGCTCCCACGCGGCTGGGTGGGCAGCTCAGTCCCGGAAGGGGCAGCGTGGAGAGGAAAGCTTCGCGCGGCCTGCAGGGACAGGGACCAGAGGAGGGGTGTGGGGACAGAGGCGTCCTCGTGCTTGTCCGTTTCCCTTCCTCCTGTTGGTGCTGCACTTGGACCCAGTGCTGGCGCGATCAGTCTCCCTGGGGACCAGTTATGATAGAAAGCCAATGGAGCTCCGTTTTACACTAATAATTTCACATTTAAATAAAAACTCACCCAAACCTGAAGAGCCTAGGAAGAGAGAGTAGTCCATGTCCTGGAGGAAGGCTGTCACGCTGTTGAAATCGCCAGGCTGTAGCCAGACCTGTAATGCGGTGCCAGCCCACATGCACCATCCTTTCTGTAACGCACCCTGCTTTGTGGCAGGACTGTGGCTCTGCTTCCGGTGTCCACAGAGGGCCAGCGGCCGGCCCTCCACGCAAGGCAGGCTGGAACCAGCCTGAGCTGCTGGGCCGGCTGTGGTAGAGCCATGCTCTGGTGTGTTCACTTCTTCCTTCTGTAACACCTGCGTCTGTTTCCCTCCCCAGGCACGTACTGGCACAACGTTGTTCCCCGCGGGACAGCGTCCGCAACCAAGTGGGCCTTCGTGCTGGCCTCCCCTGCCCCCACGAAGGAAGGTTGGTGGAGAGCACAGGAAGGCGTGGCCGTGGCACAGTTAAAGCCATCCTCTGCATGTGGCCTTGTGGGGTGGGGGTGTGGCTGGGTGGACCTCAGAGACACGGTGGGGTCATGTCACAGGCCAGTGGCCCTTGTGGGCTGAGCCAAGGGCCCCTGGGGCTGGGCCCACCTGACCAGGAGAGAGGGATCCAGAGCAGTGCAGCTGAGTGAGTAATGACAGCGCGTCCTGAGGAGGGGCATACAGTGTAGCCGCCAGGGCTGGCAGCGTGACTCGCAGCCTCTCCCCGGGCCGTAGCACTGCAGCCAGGGGGCACCAGCTTCTTGGGCACCTTCCCGTTTCCTCTTGGGAATTCCGGCATCGGGCTGGGAGCCAGGAGCGGCAGCGTGGGGGCCTGGGCACTCGGTGATCCCTCTGGGGAGCCACCTCCCAGGGTGGCACGGGGTCGTGCAGCCTGGTTCAAGGGAAGAAGCCAGTTAATTCAACCCTCAGCACCACTGGGAAGTGGGTAACGTGGTCAAAGCAGTAGCATGCCTTCTCCCCAGTCACTCTGACCACAGTGCTGAAAGCGGCAAGCTCTGAGGCCTAGGCTAGCTCCGAGTTGGCAGCAAACCCTGCCCTGGTCCGCCAAGACCTGCGCAGGCCCCGTCACGCTGGCCATGGCTGCGCACGCTACTGACACGTGTGCTGCAGCAGTGTTACCGCTCACTGGGCGCTGCTGGGCTGGGCCAAGGTATTGCTCTAGGTCTTCAAAACCAAAGGATTAGGTGGCATTTAGATGACACATTGGCCCAGGTTTTAACTCGCCTGAGGGTTCTGTGCATTGTAAGCTGAACCTTCTGCACCTAAGGATCTGAACGTGGTGGAGGGGCGGGAAGGGAAGAGAAGGGAAGGCTTTCCAGCTTCGCGGGGGCCCAGCCCCGCCCCCTGCAGAGCAGCAGTCCCTGGTTCTGTGCTTCTGAGGCCCTCTGACCCCACGGCCTCCAGAGTGCGTGTTCATCATAGCACGACCCGGGTCAGCCCCTCGGCCAACATCGTAGGCTTCCTGCCGTCCCCGAGCCCTGCTTCTTTCACTTCTTCAAAGTCCCTCGGGCGAGTCTCTTATCAGTCGTGCTGTGCCCTCCGACGCTGCCTTAGAGCGCAGAAGCTTCTGTCACACGGTGGCGAGGGAGCCGTGGGTGTCAGCTGCCAGAGGCACGGCCCTTTCGTCAGTAAACCCCCCCCCCCCCACTCTCCACAGGCAGCGCCTTGTGGCTGTGCCAGGGCAGCAAGGACCTGTGCAGCGTGGGCGCCCAGCACGCACAGTCCCGCCCGTCCACCGTGCAGCTGCCTCCTGACACCGAGATGCGGGCCTACGCCGCCTGCCAGGACGCCCTGTGGGCACTGGACAGCCTGGGCCAGGTGTTCATCAGGACGCTGTCCGCCAGCTGCCCCACCGGCCTGCACTGGACCCGGCTGGACCTCGCCCAGCTAGGTATGCGCCTGCGCTGTGAGGGCCTCCGGCTCCACTTGGGGGAACTCTAGTCTGAGGCTTGTAAGTGCTGGGTTCCAGGAGGCTGACTAGCAGCTCTTGTAGATCGATGGGCTTCTTGGTTTTGTGGGAGCTTCACTTCCCGCCTTGGGTTGGGGGTTTTCAGAACTTGGGAGGAGCAGACTCAGAGGAAGTTGGTGCCACTGCCTCTGCCAGTCTGTCTGCATGTGGCAGCTGCGTCGTGCTTTACAGTCTGGAAAAGGGCGTGTCCTGTGCCAGGATCAGTGACCCACTGACTGTCTCCTCCGGGCAGACTAGCTGCTCAGCCGGCGAGGCTGGTGCTCAGGCAGACGGAGACACGTGCTTCTCACTGCTCTCCCCGAGTCTCCTCAGGTTGCAGGGCGGGCCACACAGCAGGCGCCTGTGATAAATCATTCATTCTGTTCGAAGAGACGAGGTAATAGGATGAGCCCAAACGTCAGGTTATTCAGGCAAATTCCCGGTGACGGGCAGCCTCGGTGTGCTGCTCCGAGGCGGAGGGTGCCGGGGCTCCCGAGGGGCCAGGGGGGCCCTGCCACGCTCTGCCACACGGTTTCTGGCCAGCGGGCACCGGCGTTGTCCGTACTGCATTGATGTTGGAGGGTCAGCCACATGTGCCGTGCGGAGATCCTTGTCTGTTGTCCAGCAAGGCCCACGTCCAGCTCACTGCAGCCTCAGGCGGCCTCCGCTACCAGCCTGCCCTGTCCAGAGCTGCCATTGCCCAGGCTCATGTGTTTGTTAACCCTCACCCGAGGGATATTTTTTCCTTGACTTTTAGAGAGAGACGTAGATGTGAGCGGCACACCCATTGGTTGCCTCAGTAGGAGCCTGACTAGGGCCAGGATTGAGCCTGCATCCCAGGTCCATGTCCTCACACTGTCCTCTGGACCTAATCCCAGCACCTGGGCCGCTGTTCCGCTTTTGAGAGTTTGTCAGCCGCTGCTACTGATGGCCGTGGCCCTTCTGCCTGCAAACTCATCGTTGACAAACCCATGCCAGCATGCAGCCGAGCCTGGCGTCGGTCACACGCAGGTGGCAGGAGGCCAGGCCGAGACAGTGCAGGCCGCGCCCAGAGCTGGGCCTGGCAAGCCGCTGGCTTCCTCTAAACCCAGGTTCCTCGCCTTCCTCGGGCACAGCAGGCCCCCACGGAGAGATGGGGCAGAAGCACCCGTGGAAATGGGAGCGGCCTCAGAGATGGGCTGCCCCTGCTCGCAGTCCTTGTGTCCTGACCTTGAGAACATTAGATGGAAGGCTGTCTTCCCGGTGCCGACCACGTGAGCTGGGCTCCCTTATGCCGGTGTTGACCTCGGGCTGTGCCGGGTCATTGTGAAGTCTGCAATGTCACTGGTCTTCTCCATGTGGCACACACACGTTGCAGTTTTAAGGACGTGGGTTGCAGGTCCGTCTGTCTGACAGAGCTGATTGAGCTGAGCGTGAGGCTGCTCTCTGGATGTGCTTTCCCAGGGCCAAGGTCGCCGGTGTGGGGGCAGGCTAGCCTGGCCTCACCTCAGGTCACCTCCGCCTCCTGGCTCAGCCACCGGGGGACCTGGGCTCATGTCTCCATGTCTGGTCCCCAAGCCCGCCCCCAGCAGCTGTTGGTGATTGCCAGATAGACTGTCAGTCAAACGTGGTTTCTCTGTAGAGGCTCCTCCTACATCCCTACCTCTTCGCGTCAGTTAACCTACGAGGAGAAATAGGAGCAGAAGTGAAGGTTCGGAGGCTGTGCTCCCCTCCACCAGCGGGGTGGCAGTGGAGACGAGCATCCTCTCCCACGTCCCTTTGGCTGTTTGTTGCTCGTAACAGTCCATCTGAGGGCGCTACCGACAGGCCCGCGTGGAGTGACGTCCCCGCACTCCAGGGCTCGTGGCTCCAGCTGACGCATCGGGCGGCCTCGCCCTGGAACAGAGGGGCTGCTGGGTGGCGCCTGGCGGGTGGTCTCAATCACGCTCCTCATCTCTTCCTTTGCAAAATGAAGTTGAAGCTGAGAGTGGGTGAAAGAGGAGTCATTGTGCAAAAGTAACTCGTGTGTGTGTTCCTTGTGCCCAGGGGCTGTAACACTGACGAGCTTGGCGTGTGGAAAACAGCACGTGTGGGCCTGTGATTCCAGGGGCGGCGTGTACTTCCGCGTGGGCACCCAGCCTCTGAACCCCAGTCTCATGCTTCCGGCCTGGATAGCGATTGAGCCGCCCGTCCAGGTAAGCTTGAGGGGACCGCCGCCAGCGTGCCCCTGAGGGACAGGCGTTGCCCGGCGGCTGTGGGGAGGCGCCTCGCTGCTCCGGTGGGCCTCCCACTACGGGCAGACCTGTCGGGGATCACGGCGGCCCCATCCCATGGCCTCCCAAACTCGGGCTTTTGCACAATGAGCATGTTTAAAGCCTGTGTCCAGACGTGTAGAGAAGAAAGTAAAAGTCACTGAAAATGGCGCCTGGAGGTAATGTGTTGGTACCGGCACTTGGTGAGGGTGGGGGTGGGGGTGAGGGTGAGGGTGAGGTTAGGGTGAGGGTGAGGTTAGGGTTAGGCTCACTCAGACATCCGCTCTCGTCTGCAGCATGTCCTCAGTGACTGGCTTCAGCCGGGGTGTCCCGCCATGCGGGCAGAAGCAGGTCTGACTCCAGCGCCCTGTCTGGTGGCCCTAAGGATCTGCGGCGCCTGGTTGAGAAGCTCAGAGTGTTTCTGTGGGAGATAGTGAAGGGCTGGCTTGGTTGGAAACAACGTGAAGTTGCCATATGCCGGGCAGGAGCGGTTTTTGAACAAAAGTGCTTGAGTGGGACAGGAAAGAACCCGGGTTTGGGTAAAGACCTGTGTTCACACCCACCTGCAGTTTGGCATCATAACCCCCAGGATGGTGACAGGCCGAGGGGCAAGGTGCAGGCATGATGTGAGGCCCAGCAGTCCTGCCCCTTGGACCTGGGTGTGTGCCAGAGGCCGACAATGGGACAGGAGTCCTTCCAGTTCCTTCTTCCCTGGTGACCCGCCCGGCCACCGGAGGCCCGTGTGGCTCTGCCCCTCCCTGGGGTGGGGGGAGGAGGGGGAGCGAGGGCAGCGCCTGTGTGAGACACTCAGGACCTAGACGCGCCTGCAGGCATGAGGCTCTGAGGGGACTGTGCCGGCAGTCTCCTCCCCCCGCACGTCGCCTGGCCCCGGACGGCTGGTCACCGGCGTGGAGCGCGGCGCACACCCAGCGCTACAGGCCGCTCGCACGGCGCTTCAGAGAAGGCACCCTCTTCCCGGCCCATCCTTTGGTTCGTCTGTGTCAGCACTTTCCTTCCTCTCCTCCTACCAGGTTCATATTACTTCGTTAGTATATTCCCTTTTCCATACATGGACAGAGTTGTGCAGTAATTGTTACTAGCCGATTCCAGAACTTCTCATCGTCCCAGAAACAAGCCCTGCACCCATAGGAGTCACTCCCTTCTCCCCCAGACGCCCACAGCCCTCGGCCTCTGCAGCCACTGTCGTCTTCCCGTATCTACATCAGCCCGTTTCCTACAAACAGAACCAGACAGTGTGGCCTGCTCTGTCTGGACTGCAGTGCTGTGTTTGTGACGGTTTTTGTGTCCGTGTTCCTAAGGGCAGTTGCTCTTCGGCTTTCTTTCCTCATCGGGGTCTGTCTGGGGATCGGGCACTGCTGGCCTTTAGATGAAGCGAGAGTGTTTCTCCCGTTTTCGGAGGAGCTCTGAGGGGGGTATTGAGCACTCTGTAAGCATTGGCTGGAGTGTATCGGTGTGGACTGCGCTTTCTTAGGGGACGTTTTAAATTATTGACTCGTCTCTACTTGTTATCGGTCTGCTCTCAGCTTTGTTTTCTCTTCATTCCTATGAACAGTCTATGTCTTTCCAGGAATGTGTTCCTTTCACCTGTGTTGTCTAATTTATTGGCACCACTTGTTCCTGTTTTTCCTTATAACTCTTTATTTTTATAAAGTTGGTGGCTATGTCCCTTCTTTCCTTTCTGATTTTAGTCTCTTGTTTCTCCTTTTTTTTCTTACTTAATCCAGCTAAAGTTTTGATAATTTTGTTGATCTTTTCAAAACCCCTCCTTTGGTTTTGTTGGCTTTTCTCTCTTTTTCTATTTTCTTATCCGTCTCGGCCTTTTCCTCCCAAACATGCTTTGCTTCCCCGTGACCCCCAGACACTCCCACCAGTTCCTTTCTCTGTTAGCAGGCCCAGCAGCGACCTAGAGTAACCTTGGACTGGGAAGTGTGGGGTCCGACAGAGTCCTGCGGTCCGGAGGGGCTGCGGGTGGCAGTGAGGATGCTGCCGAGGGGGTGGGAGTACTGAGCAGCGAGCCGAGGCTGGAGGGCCCTGCCAGCCTGCCCCTGCTGCTCCTCGGCCGCCTGCAGCTCATCCACGGGCTGTGGGAGACCATGAAACCACAATCCGCTTCCTTCCTCCACTCAGATTCTAGAGCCACCTCCCGGAAGCGGAGCTAAAACTGGGGAGAAAGCTGGCCGTGGGGTGTGCTGCCGCCTCAGTGATGAGCAGCTGTGCCCAGGGCAGGCCCCCCGGGGCACAGGCTCCTTGGGAGGCCGCGGGCTGCACTCGGAGCTCCTGGGGAGGATTTAGAGCAGCGGGGCCACTTGGTGGAATCAGGAACCGACTGCAGATAGGTTTTTCACGTCCCTGCCGTGACCACTCCTGCTGCTGCATCTTACTCACTCTGCCTGCGCGTCCTGTCTGCACTAGGACGCTGCGCTGGGCCACATGGAGAGGTGCTGGGTGCTGACGGCGCCGCGTGTGAGCCCCGGAAATCTCCATTTCTCTTTCCCGTTCGTCTCCCCAGCACCTCCCTCCTTAGCAGTTTGGGGTGAAGTTTTAAAAGCACTCAAACAAATGACTCAGTTCTCAGCCTTGCTAACGTGTAGAAAGGTTGGAGAAAGTGTGTGTAGCGTCTCTCTGGAGTTGGCTGCGTCAGTTGGAGAGTTTCTGTCCACCTGAGGTTCGCTGTGAAGCTGAGAGCCAGCTGGGCTTTCCCGAGCTGGCACTGGTGGGGAAGGAAGCTGGTCCCCAGCGGGGCCCCTCTGCTTTCTCAGAGGTCTGCTAAGACCCTGCTGCTCACCTCCGCCCCTGGTGCCTGGGGCTCCCGCGCAGGGAGAGGGTCCCCCAGCTTCCCGCGCGGCTGGCTCTGTCAGTTCCCGGGCCTTTATTCCGCCTGGGTCGCAGCTTTCCCGGAAAAGACAGAAACCTGGAAAACCAAGAACATGACTGCAAATGGCCAAACTAACATTTCAAAATTGTTTTAAATTCAGCTGCTTTACTTAGCTAAACGAACATCAAAGTAAAACAAGCATGCGAACAGGATATAGCTAGTACCTGAGAAGGCCACGCCCACAGTGCTGGGGGGGGGGGCAGGAGGGAACTGAGTCACGTCAACATCAGATCTTTAGAAAAGCTCGGGCCTTTAGAGCCCTATTATTGATGTTTAAATTTTATTTTAATTAGTAAAAAAAAAAAAAAAAGGTGAGCTGTAGAGAGCCGCTGGAGAAGGCACGTGAACATTCTTTTAATTCTTATCAGCTGAGCCCGAGGGCACTGGCAGAATCCTCTTATCAGTGCTGATTTCTTAATCCATGTGCTTGGAATGAGGAACAAATAGGACCTTGACTCACCCAGATCTCGATAAGCTAAATCTTGTACCAAAAAAATAGGGAGCTTACCCAAATTTTGATGAATGGGATCTGGGCACACCGGAAGCTCCTTTTGACCTTAAACTCCCTTTGGAAACCAATAAAAAAAAAAAGGGGGGGGGGTTAAAAAACCTGATGAACAATAGTAACTGTTGAATATAATAGAATCAGAGGTGTGGAAGGGGAGTGGACTGATGATTCTCAGGGAAAAGGGGAGTGGGGGGTGGGGAAGAGACTGAACATAAATTGTGCACCTATGGATGAGGACAATGGGGGGTGGGGAAAGGGCAGAAGGTGGGGTGGGAACCTAGTGGAGGGGGAAAAAATGAGGAATTTTGGTAATAATATGAATAAAGGTTTATTAAAAAAAAAAAAGTTGAGGGTGTTCAATAAATGCTCACCTTCAACTGTGACTGGTAGAAGAGTAAGATATTTCAGGTAACTCATTTTTTTCCTAACATAATTTTCTCTTATCTTCATGCTCTTTACGTTCTTGATTATATAGGGATTGAGGATGATATCTCATGAATATTGTTATATGTGATCTTGGAGTTTCTCCTATTATTATTTAGATTTTTATAAACATTTGACTCGAAAAGGATATAATGAGTTCCCTAGACTTATTAAACTAGCATACTCTCTTAAAAAAAGAAAAGCTCAGGCCTGCTGGAGGACGCTGGGGTATCAGAGAGAGCACCCTCCCCCCGCCACCCTCCCCCTCCCTGACCCCCTCCCCCATGCCCCCCACTGGGCCTTCCATTGACCCCTCCGAATGAACGCCATTTTGGACATCAGAGCGGAACAAGGTGAGGGGAATTCTCTTCGCTCCCGAACTAAGGCAGTGCCACCCAACCCTCGATGTCACTCACTTCCTCCCCCCTCTGCGCTGGCAGAGGTCACACCAGGGCACCAAGATGCCCTGGTTTTGTGGGGGGTTTTTAAATACATATTTCTTTTTTAATATTGTTTTTGTTGATTTCAGAGAGATGGGGCAGGGAGAGAGATAGAAACATCAGTGACGAGAAAGAATCATTGATGGGCCGCCTCCTGCACGCCCACACTGGGGATGGCCCTTACCCCAGCCTGAGCTGTGACCGGGAATGGAACTGTGACCTCCGGCTTCCTACTAGGCGGTGGGCCTCAGCCACAGCCCCCCCAGTGGGAGAAGCACTGCTGGCCGCACGGCGGGCCTGGGAGCCCCTCTCCTCGGGCGCGGAGGCTGGTGAGGGACGTGCACAGGGAGGCCCTCCCCCGCCGCGGCCTCGCGGAGAGCTTGTGTCCGGGAGAAGGCCTCTCGGAAGCAGTGAGTGAAAACATCAGTTGCAAACCCTGTCTGATGAGCCGCCATGTGTGTAAGGGACATACGTGTGTAAAGGCGCCGAGCGTACTGACGGAGCTCTGTGTGCGGTGCCGTGTGCCCCGTCCCTTCCTTCAGGGCTCTCTTCCCGAGTGCCTGGCGGTCCACGTGTCAGTGTGGCACACGCATCCACGGCTCCGAGTCACTCCTGCCACGCACCGCCCCAGCCGTGTCAGAAACGTCCCCAACGCTGCGCAGGCGCCGTGCGCGGCCCTGACGGAGAGGGTGCCGGTGAGGAGCCTCCCCCAGGCAGCCCGCCGGCACTGTCGTCAGTAACAGAGGGCGCACTCCACTTATTTATTGTTTTGGAGGGTGCACTTAAAGTCGTGTTCTGGCGAGGATGGGTTGGAGGACCGCCCGGAGTGGAGGAGGGCGTGTGGGTTGGGGCTGGCCTTGCCACTCACCGGAAACGGCCACTCCCTGTGCCGGCTGCCATGGGTGGGCGTGGCAGTGGGAAGGGGCTCTGCTCTCCCGGGGCCCATGGCGCGCTCAGGAGTGCGGCTGCTTCCAGGGCTGAGAAACAGAAACCAAAACGAGAACATTCCTGGAAGAATCCATAGCACAGTTACTGCTTCTGGTTAAGGGATTATGACCTTTCATTTCTGTTTTCTATATTTACCCCTAAGGGCAGGACATCTTTTGTCATCAGAGAGAAAAGCATATCTGACAACGGACCCAAACTCTGTGGTCAGCAGCCCTGCTCCAGTCCCTCCTCTGACCCAGCCCGGGAGACCCGGTCCCTGTGGGCGTCCCCTCCCCGCCGCCACCCACAGGGCTTGGACTGGGGACACGGGAGCCCACTGCTCTGGCGAGAGGAGTGCGGCTCCGGGGCGGCCGTTAGCTCCGTTTCCTCCGTCTCTCGGACACCAGGTCGTCTTCTGGGAGGGGTCCCTCCCTCTGGGGTGCTTTGGCCACTCGGGTCCGGCCTAGTCACCCTGTGCCCCTGGGTCACCCTCCTCCCCCGCTCCTAGGTCCCAAGTCTTCCTCGTCCTTGTTGTGGGGAGCTGACCCTCCGGCCGTTCCTGAGGAGGTCGTGGCCGGTGCCCCCTGGAGACGCGGCATGTGTGAAGTTTCTCACCCGCCCCCCTGACCGTGCTGGACACGGCATCCGGGCGGGGCGGTCCCTGAGAAGCGGGGCCTCCTGCCGCCGCCTGCGCCCAGCGTGGCCGTGAGCGGCTGGCCTGCTGCTCCTCTTTGTCCCTGTTCTGGGGACAAAGCGCTGTGCCCGGAGGCCTGTCCCTTGTGCCCGGGACCACGCCTTCGTTCTGGCCTCGGCCACGGCCTGGTGCCGGCCACAGCCGCCGTCCCCTCCGCCTGGCTTCTCTGCGGCTCCTCCTGGGGTCGTGCTTCCCTCCCATGGCCGCCTGGCCGGCCTCTGCTGTTCTCTCTCCTCTTTCTCTCCGCTCTGACCCTGCTTCCTGGAAGGTGCCCCCACTCCTGGGCTTGTCTTGTGAGCTCGTTCAACTTCCGGAGCCCCCATTGCTGCTCCTCATCGTAGGCACCAAACAGTGTTCCCGCCACGCCGCACCCAAGGACGGTCACCGTGGGCCGGGAGGGACCAGTCTACCGGACGGTCACCGTGGCCCCGGCAGGGGTCAGTCTACCGGACGGTCACCGTGGCCCCGGCAGGGACCAGTCTACCAGACGGTCACCGTGGGCCGGGAGGGACCAGTCTACCGGACGGTCACCGTGGCCCCGGCAGGGACCAGTCTACCAGACGGTCACCATGGGCCGGGAGGGACCAGTCTACCAGATGGTCACCGTGGCCCCGGCAGGGGACCAGTCTACCGGACGGTCACCGTGGCCCCGGCAGGGGACCAGTCTACCAGACGGTCACCGTGGCCCCGGCAGGGGACCAGTCTACCGGACGGTCACCGTGGCCCCGGCAGGGGTCAGTCTACCGGACGGTCACCGTGGCCCCGGCGGGGACCAGTCTACCGGACGGTCACCGTGGCCCCGGCGGGGACCAGTCTACCGGACGGTCACCGTGGCCCCGGCAGGGGTCCAGTCTACCGGACGGTCACCGTGGCCCCGGCAGGGACCAGTCTACCGGACGGTCACCGTGGGCCGGGAGGGACCAGTCTACCGGACGGTCACCGTGGCCCCGGCAGGGGACCAGTCTACCGGACGGTCACCGTGGCCCCGGCGGGGACCAGTCTACCGGACGGTCACCGTGGGCCGGGAGGGACCAGTCTACCGGACGGTCACCGTGGCCCCGGCAGGGGCCAGTCTACCGGACGGTCACCGTGGCCCCGGCAGGGGTCAGTCTACCGGACGGTCACCCTGGCCCCGGCGGGGCTGGCCTCCTCGCAGGGCCGGGAAGAGCAGTGCGGGAACGGCTGTCCTGTGGTGACTTCACTCCTGCGCTGACCTTGCTGTCCAGTCGGGATCTCGGTGGAGAGGCCCTTGTTCCTGGTAACACCCGATGGGATTGCTGGGCCGGGCCTGTCCCACCCACTGGGCCTGCAGGCTGCTCTCCATCCCACACACGCTGCACACCATGTGGGGGATGGAGGAGGGTCCCTGTGCTCCGTCCTCCCGCTACTGTTATTGTTTCCCTCTCCCTCTCCCAGACGCCTGTGGGCCAGGACGGGCTGCCTGGCGCTTGGCTGTGTCCCTGAGGGCCAGGGAAGATATTTTTATTTTCAGTTGATTTTTAGGGAGAGATGGACGGGGTGGGAGTTGGCGGGGAGATAGAGAAACATGGATCGGCTGCTCCTGCACTCCCCCTACCAGGCATCGAACCCTCACCTGGCGCCCAGGATGAATGAAGCTCAGCCAGCCGAGCCACGCCGGCCAGCGCGGGGACGTGGCTCTCCACGTCCTCTGCCCCTTAACAAACGCGGTGCTTGCTTGTCGGTGTGGGTTAGCATGTATTCGGTGCATGGTTTGGAAACGCCTTCTCCAGTGTGCAGGCTTCTCTGCTACCTCATGGTGTCTTTTGAGGGACAAACGTTACTAATTTTGATGAAGTCCAATTTACCTTTTTTTTAAAAAAAATATATATTTATTGATTTCAGAGAGGAAGGGAGAGGGAGAGACAGACAGAAACATCCATGATGAGAGAGAATCATGGATCGGCTGCCTCCTGCAAGTCCCCGACTGGGGATCGAGCCCACAACCGGGGGACATGTGCCCTGACCGGGAATTGAACCTGGAACCTTTCGATTCACAGGCTGACGCTCTATCCACTGAGCCACACGGGCTAGGGCCCAATTTACCTTTTTGCTATTTCTGCCTTTGGTGTCATATGTGAGAACCACTGTCAGGGTCAGCTCCCACTTCACTGTGGACCACTGAGGAATGCCTGTCTCCCCAGGACTCCCACCCAGGACACGCCCGTCGTGTGGCTCGGTGGCACATGCCCACGTTGCCGGGTTGATCCCCAGTAGCGTGTGCAGGAGGCAGCCAATCGGTGATTGTCTCTCATTGATGTCCCTGTCACTCTCTCCCTTCCCCTCCCTCTCTAAAATCCATAAAAATTTTCACAAAATCCAGGAGCCAAGGAAACTGATTGCTAGCCCCTGGCCCGTGCCTGGCATGCGGCAGATGCTGAGCAGCCACCTGGTGGTGGTGGTGGAGGCCTGCGTGGGGGTGTGGGCGGGTGGCATGGGCTCAGTGGCTGGCAGGCTGGCAAGCAGGAACCAGCCAAGGTTTCCAGAACCTCCTGTTGCCGCGTCACAGGCCTCAGTTCCCACCTTGGTCTGCTCTGTCCAAAACTAACGCCCCCTTCCCTCCGCAGCCTGCTGGGGCCACCTTGGTCAGCGTCCACTGCAGCCCCAACGACCAGATGCTGTGGGCACTCGACAGCCGGTGCAGCGTGCACGTCCGCGTCGGCATCACTGAGGAGATGCCCGTGGGGACCGGCTGGGACCACGTGCCAGGTGGGCGTCTAGTTCCTGCTGCTCTGCTGCCGGGTCCGCCCCTGCCTCTCGGAGGCGTGCTTCCTTCTCTCCCCTCAGCCTCCCCCCCCGCGCCCCCCGTGCCACGGCCGCCCGGCCTGACCCCAGCGCCGCACAGGGCCACCGAGGCCCCCTCCCTCAGCTCCCCCGGCCCCGCCCAGGGCGCTGTCACCGTGGGGACGGGCGCAGTGTCGGGAGAGCAGGCTCTTGGGGGGTCACCTGCCTGCAGCGGGGTCTGAGGACAGACCGGACGCCTTTCTGTCCGCAGGGCTGCAGGCCTGCCAGCTGGCGCTCAGCACCAGGACGGTGTGGGCCCGCTGCCCCAACGGGGACCTCGCCCGGCGCTACGGCGTCACCGACAAGCACCCCGCGGGGGACTACTGGAAGAAGGTCCCGGGGCACGCCACGTGCCTCACAGGCAGGTCCGGGTGTGGGTGCGCGGCTCCCCTGAGCCAGGCTCCGCCCGTGCTGGCGGCTGGGGCGGCTCCCTCGGACTCCCTCCCCAGAGCAGCCCTGGGTGACGCTGAGGGAGGGAGCTGCACCCGGGCCTCCAGGAGGGGGCAGGGCCGCCTGAGGAAAGGGAGGCGCAGGTCCGGGGAGGGGGCGTCTGGCCCACATCTGAAAGGGCCACGCGGGGGCGTGGAGCTCTGGGTGGCTCGCCTCACGGTGTGGCTGCTCTGTCCCCGCAGTGACCTCCTCAGATGAGCTGTGGGCAGTGGGCCCGCCCGGCTACCTCCTCCAGCGGCTCACGAGGACCTTCAGCCACGCGCCCGGCGCCCGGAGCAGCCCGGCCGCCGCCCCGCACCCCGAGGACCTGGAGGACGAGTGGGAGGTCATCTGAAGGAGCTGGCGCACAGGCGGCCGGACGTGCGGTGCCCCAGCGGCCCTGAGCCGCGCTCGGACCCGCCAGTCCACACATCCGGACATGTGGGCACGGAGGCGCCCGCTCTTGCTCTCACCGCGTGTTTCCGTCTCGTTCCGGAGCCACAGCCGCAGCCAAGAGGCCGGGGCCTGCGCGGGCGTCTGTGTGGGCGGGGCTGCGGCCAGGTGCACACACGCGTTCCCCGTGTGCCCACCCACACCCTCTGTTGCCACCGCGGCTCGTCGAGGCCCAGCGTCAGAGCTCCCACCGCTGGACGTGCTCCCGCGGTGCGCGCCGCCTCCCAGGGACGCAGTTCCCGCACACGTTCCACGCCAGGCGCCCAATGAGAACACACGGCCGCGTTGGAGGGGTGGGCACTGGCCGTGCCGGGATGGAGCCACGCCACGGCCGCCCAGGCCAGACTGCGCTCCCCGCCTGGAGACGCTCCAGCCACAGCACTGAGGCAGCAGGCGATGCCCGGGCGGCACGCACCAGGCGGTCGGCACAGGAAGGCCGGCGGGGAGCGCAGCACCCGCTAGCAGGGTCTCTGTCCAGCTCGAGCTGCAGGCACGAGACCAGGGCATCCTCAGGAGCAGTGACAGTTGCCTTTTGTGTGTTGTATTACAAACCTGCATAACATACCTCGATGGGGGGGAAATACCAGGCTTAGGAGAGAAGTCTGTTCCCTGAAGCCAGAGGAAGGCCTCACGCCTTCCGTGGTTTGTCCCGAGCCCACAGGCTCAGCTGCAGCGGCCGACAGCGGGCCTCACCCGTGCGTCCTGCCCGGCCCCCGTGCAGCCGGCACTGGCGTGGCGTTTGGGCTGATCCCCTAAAAGGGTGGTGGTTGCTGTGGCCACGTCAGATGTCAGTCCATGCCCGCCTGCAGCGCCCAGTCACCTCGCCGGCACCTGAGCTGTAGGACTCTGGGCCCAGCCTGTGTCCTCCCTGAGCCCTCCTCTCTGGACACAGCTGCCCATTCCGGCTGCTGCTGGTTTTAGCTGCCTTTCGCTCGGGGCCCAGGCCCTCGAGGCCTGTTTCCTACTAAGCAAGGTGTCAAGCCCCCAGGCCCCGGTGGCAAGCGGGAAGTACGTCTCCGTGGGCACCACCGGCGATGGAGGGTGCTGCGGGTCCCGGGTGCTGGCCCGGTGCTGCTGCACGCCTCGTGGTCGTAGGTTTGGTGACGGCAGAGGCCCCTCCCAGGCCCTCGGGTTCCACGCATCACCCGTCTCCTCGATGCGCTGCCCACGGCTCCAGTGCTGGGCACGGTTTCTCCCTGGTTCTGGCTTTCGGTTGTGCTTTGAGACAGTACAACGACCTAGACGTTTTCCAAGCCCGTCTCCGTGTCTGCGCCGTGACCAGGTGCCTTCTGGGCACTCATGGAGGCCGTGTTCCCGCCCGAGCTGAGGGGAGGCCTGCCCGCAGAGTGCGGCGGCCGTGGCCGCCTGGCCCGACCCTCGCTGCGCGCACTCCGGCCGCCGAGGGGCGGCCCTGCCGGAGGGGCGGCCCACAGGTGCTTGTCCCCTGGTCCCGGAGGCACTGAGGCCGCGGCACTGAAACCTCCGTTCAGGGAGCAAGCGAGGGTGCGACGTCCCTGAGGGACCAGCACACGGAGAAAGCACGTGCCGTACGGCTGGGCACCGGGGCCAGATGCTGACGAGCCCACTCCAGGCCCCGCAGGCGTGCGGCTGGTCCCGGTGAGACCGCCCCAGGCTGCCTGGTCCGCACCCTCCCTGTCCTGGGGGTGGGAGTGGGGGGTGGGGCCGGGGCACCTCGAGCCTAGCCAGGCCCCCGAAGGGTTGCACCTTGCAGGTGGCATCGGGCTGAGGGGACCCGGGTGCCACTGCTCGGCTATTTGCACAAAGCAAACAAGAAGCGGATTGAACGGCGTCTGGCTTCTGGGTGGCGAGGCTTTCTAACCCGGCGTGGGAAAGGCAGAGAAATGGACCGATTGCTTCACGGTGTCGGTGCTGCCGGTTAGAAGCCACGACGCTGACGGACATGGCGCCCCTGGCCGAGGCGCTGCACGCCCCTCGGCACTGGCTCCACCGGGAGGGATGCGTCAGACGCCATGGACAGGAGGGGCGGGCCTAGGGGAGCCCCTGGCGGCCCAGCAGCAGCCAAGAAACCTCGGGCCCACACACCGGCTGCTGCCCACGAACCTGTTG
The DNA here is from genome assembly GCF_014108245.1 of Pipistrellus kuhlii. NCBI lineage: Eukaryota > Metazoa > Chordata > Mammalia > Chiroptera > Vespertilionidae > Pipistrellus > Pipistrellus kuhlii. The sequence continues at coordinate 360,784 of NW_023425603.1, forward strand.
GTGGCTTGTGAATTCCGAGCCGTGTAACTGATTCCAAAAGTAAATAAACCGTCATTTGGCCAGCGCAGTCCTCCCGCATTGCCTCTTTGGGAGTCAGCAGGGCCCGCTCGGAATACCAAGCTCTCCCCCAAGGCGTGCGTGCGGTACAGATGCTTGTGCTACGTATGTGTAAAGCCACCTAGCTGTGAGTGACCTGCTGTCATGTATGTGGAAACATGCACAGGAAAAGTACATGTATATACACAGAGAAAAGACGGGAAGGAATGCACCAAACGCTAGCGGGTCTGGGGTGCAGGGTGGGCTGGCCTCTATTGGGGGCCGGCCCGCCCACCCTGCAGGCTTCTCTGCAGAGTCAGAGTGAATTCTATAAGCTAAATTCTTCCCCTCTTGTCTTGATTGGAGTGGTGGATGCACGTGTGTAGACATGTCATAATCCCTCAGACTATACACTTCAAGTCTATGTGTTTATTACTTTAAAATGTAGCCCAAACCAGTCACTGAGCGCGGCTCTGTCTGGGCCACTGGCTTCCGAACCGGGTGCAGCAGCTGCACAGCCTCCGTCCCGGCCTCCAGGACACCCTTGTTCTGAGCGGGATGTGGGGTGCGGGGAGCCGCCTCGGACGGTGTTGGAAAGTTGAAGAGGGGGCGGGAGTGGAAATCGGGAAAGGTAACCTCGGGTGAGGCTAGGCTGCAGAGGTCAGCACAGGGTCACGTCACCAGGGCCTGGCTGGCCTGCCCTGGCACCCCCCAGCCACCCTCCAGCACGCAGTGTCCTGTGCTGTCCCTTCAAGCTCTGGGCAGGAGGTCACGGTACCGACAGGTGCCCAGGGCACAGATCCTGGCCTGGCTGGGGGTCACTGGGTCCCTGGACAGGCGTGGGGGGAACCAGATTGGCCAAAGTCAGGTTTTCCTTTGAAAGATGATGAAAACGCCAGCACGCTTCGCGGCAGAGAAGCCAACAAGACAGCTGCCAGGGGCCCAGGGAGCTGCTGTCCACCAGGCACCCTGGCTGGGCCTGGCCGTCTAGTCCCCGGACTGATGTCACCACCAGCGTGGTAATGGAGACGGGGCTGGGTACCGTGCTTGCTGCCCTCCCTGAGGCTGGAGGGCTCAGCCAGCTGATAAGCCCAATGCTGGGCCTGCCCTCCCTCCCCCCACCCCCACCGGCCAGCAGCGGCCACCAGATACCCTTATCTGCCCCGCACCTCCCTCTCACCACAGGCGTCAGTCCTCAGCGAGGCGTGGGGAGGCCGTGCCAAGATCCTGCCTGCTGGGCTGTCACAGGGCTGAGCGGCCTGGGCTGCTCTCCCTTCACAAGGACATGGGGCTGATGCCCGGGCTGCCCCTCTCCTGTCCACTCCTCCAAGGGGTGCTGAGATGGGGTCCCCATGTCACCCCTTGGAGGAATGAGGGTGCAATCCCGCTTACCCCAAACCAAACCACTCCACTTGGACCCTGGCCTTCGCCACTCTGTGCCGCCCACAATCCTGTTGGGACCCTGCCCCAAACTCCAGGGCCAGCCCTGGTGCCACCTCCACTTGCTTGACAATGAGGGAGCCCTGAGATGGGACAGCTCCCCCTGCCCCAGCCTCACCCAGTCCCAGCCCAGGGGGTTCAAAGGAGCTTGTCCCCAAAGGGGGGCAATGAAGGGGGACCTCGGCCAAGACCGGCCCTGGGGAACGGGGAGGAAGTCAGCAGGCCCAGGCCCCTGCCAGGTGCCCCCATCAGGGCTCCAAGCCCCTTCCCCGCACCCCCAGGGCCACTGTGACCACCTGGGTACTGGGTTCCAGGTTCTGTCTCCCTCAGGAAATGTCCCCTCCCCCACAGCAGCACCCCGTGTGAGGACGGGGGCTCTGATGCCCCCCATTTTGAACTGGGAGGTGAGTATCCCCCTCCCACACACACACCCTCACTCCCCACAGGTGCCCAGGTTCAGAGAAGACCCCTTACTGCCTCAGGACACACAGTGGGGGGAGGGGCCCAGGATCAGCCACTGGCTCTGCACCCTTACCCTCTCCTTCCCACCAGGGCTGTGCACCCCCACCGCACACGGCCCAGGAACTGGGGCCTGGGGCCATATGCTTTTCAGGGCACGTAGAGCTTGGAAATGGCCCAAAACCCTTTGAACACATGGGACACAGAAGCCCAGGCTGCAGGGCGTTTGTCCCAGGTCACCCTGAGGGTGGGTGGTAGGTACAGGCCCGAGCCAGGTCCACCAAGCAAGCCTTTCCTGCTACCCAGGCCCTTCTGTATCCGTCCTATGGCCCACCAGCCAGAGCCTCTGGCCCCTCAGGGACGCTGGGGGCAGGCTGGTCACCACATCACGCACACCTTTAGCCCTCAGCTCCTGGCAGGACACTGTGTCTGCCCAGGCAGCACGGGTTGAATTTCGCGGCCCAGCAGAATTCCTGGGGCTGTGACGTGTCTGCTGGCAAGTCTGCACCTTGAGAACCTGCCGGCTCTACTGGCTGGACTAGCAGGCTTCCCACTGGGCGATGCGGCCATCACCACCCGTGGGCACCACCTAACACCCCCTGGGGCTGGGGCTGGGCCAGGGACGCTGGGAGGCCCACCCTGAGGGGACTGAGGGCGGGTTAAGGCACAGCTAACCCACCTGAGGCGTGGAGCTGGGGCCAGAGCCCAGGCTGAGTGCCTGGTCATCCTCAGGGAGCAAAATGGGGGTGACAGCACGAGGCCAAGCCTGGGGAGACCAGGTTTGGGGGCAGTCCCGGTGACGCCCAGGGTGGGAGGGGGAGGGTCACTTGGGGTGCACCTCTTCCTGTCGCACTGCAGCCTTCCGCCCTCCTCGCCCTCCAGCCCCAGCCCCGGCCCCTGCGGTCAGTCCTCAGCCCTGCTCAGCTTAGCGGTCACTGCCAGAGGGCTAAGCTTCCAGCAGGTTCTAGAATCTAGATGCAGGCCAGTGAGCTGAGGCCAAGGCCTGCTCTTGGGAGCCACGTGACCCCTCAGCCCCGCTCTGCGTGGGGAGGCCACGCACGGAGCCCAACCGGACCAGAAAGCCTGCCGCTTGGAGCCCAGCCGCCCCCCAGCCCCCATGGGACAGACGAGGCGGAGTCTCAGGTACAGCAACCAATATATGTGAAGTGCTAGCACAGCTCCGAAAATAGTCTTCTCCCGGTCCGGGGCGCCGGGCTAGCTCTTGCCAGTGAGGTCCAGCGGCTGCAGGAAGGGCGGCAGCGGCAGCTCCTCCAGGGCCTCGGGGAAGCGGCCGGGCGAGATGGCGGCGACCAGCACCTGCATGGCGCGCACGAAGAGCGAGGGCGGCGCCAGGCCGGCCAGCCACTGGAACTTGTCCTCGCCCAGCAGCCGCCGCCAGCGCGGCCGGTCGCCCAGCAGCTCGCCGCGGGCCAGGCGGGCGTCGGCGGGCGCGTACAGCACCAGCAGGTCCAGCAGCAGCAGGCGGCGCTGGCGCAGCGCCTCCCCGGCCGCGGCGGGCGCCCCGGGGGCCGTGGGCGCGGGGGCGGCCCCGGAGTCTCGGCCCAGCTGGCGCAGCAGCAGCTGCAGCGGCGTGAGGCCGCCGGCGTCCCGCAGGCCGGGCGAGGCCCCGTGGCCCAGCAGCAGGAAGAGGCACTCGGGCCGCGCCAGCTCGCAGGCCAGGTGCAGCGCCGTGCCGCCGCCCTCCACGCGGCCGCAGCCGCGCCGGTCCAGCAGGCGCGCGCGCTCCTCGGCCGGCAGGTCGCGCACGGCGCGCAGGATGCGGCGCAGGACGCCCACGCGGTCGTAGCGCACGGCCAGCGCCACGTGCGGCCCGGGCGCGGCGCAGCAGCGGAAGCCGGCGCCGGGCAGGGCCAGCGCGCGGCGCGGGAAGGCGGCCAGCAGGTGGTGCGCGTAGGCCCGGTGGTCGTGCACCAGCGCGTAGAGCAGCGCCTCGGACGGCGAGTAGGCGGCGGCGCGGCCGCGCTCGTCCCAGTGGAAGGCCTCGCTGGCGCGCATGTCCTCCAGCAGCCACACGGGCAGCAGGTCGCGCACCGCCTGGTAGAAGGCGAAGGACGACTTCCGGCACTGCTTCTGCGCCCGCAGGCGCGCCGCGCTGTCGCCCTCCGCTCCGCCGGGCCCCCGGGCGTCCCACGGCATGCTGGGGGTGCTGGGGGTGCTGGGGGTGCTGGCGGGGGCAGCGCCCGCCTCACGGCATGGGCCCCGCGGCCAACCACCTGCAGGCAGAGGGACACGGTGAGCGCCTGGGCCCCTTCCCCCCCTACCCTCCTGTCCTCCTATCCTCCCGCCCCCCCCCCCCCCCCGGAACCGAAGGGCCTAAGAGGGATCGGATCACCCCTTACAGGGCCGACTCTACCCACTCCAGCCTCGGACCAGCCCTTCCAGGCACCCTCACAGCCCCCTTCCCTGCCAGACCCCGAACCACGCCCGCATCCTTGCTCCTGACGCGCCTGTCCGCCCTCCCGAAGTCCCTCCTTCTCTGGCAGCTAGGAGACCTGCGGCCCCGTGACCAGGAGACCCTGAGCCCCCAACCCCGGCCCGGGCCCCACCCGGCCAGGCGCATCCACCCCCGGGTGGGGTTAGGAAAGCTGGCCCACGTCTCAAGTGGAGCCAAATCCTTTCTGTAGCCGTCCCTTCTGTAGGACAAATCCCTGTCCTAGCCTTGACCCTGACCTCTGACCCCTGGAGGACAGGGCAGGGCTCTAGACCCAGACCCACCTGGCTCCTGCGGGGGATGCCCTAGCAGACGTGGTCTGTCACTGCCTCTCCGAACCTCAGCTCCGTCATCTGAAGGAAGAGGGGAATGAGGCGTGAACCCCAGAGGCAGAGTTTGGGGGGCGGGGACACCCAACATGTTTGCTGGGTGTCCACACCCCTGGCTCCTGGGAGGAGGCTGGAGGGTGACGTCAACAGAGACGGGGTGCCCCGCACTTCACAGCCTGCGCACCCCGGCGGGACCGGTGCTCTGCGGCCCCGGGGGAGGCAGGTGCCGGGGGGCGGGGGGCAGGGGCCAGGCAGCCCTGGCAGAGCCGCCTCCGCCCCGGTCTCCCGCCTCCCGCCGGCGGCTCTGTCCGCACATGGGGTGTCCCGGCCAGGAGGGAGCCGGCCGGGCGCTGCCCTGGCCCTCTGAGCCCGGCCCTGGTCCCCGGCGGCCTCCCAGGGCCAAGTCCTCCACAAACTCAGGGGCCGGGGACTAAGTCACAGGGGCCCGCGGCCGGACAGCCCCACGCCGGCCCGCGCCCCGGTGGACCGGGCGGACGCGGGGCGCCGGCGGGTTACGTAAAGCGGCGCCCACGTCACCGCATTGAGTCACGGCCGCGGCGGGAGCGGGGGTTGGGCTGGAGGGCGAGCGGCGCGTCCCGGCCGCCGCCAGCTCCTCCCGCGACGCGGCGACCCGCGGGGGCGAGGCCGGAGCTGCGGGCGGCGGGCGCCGCGAGGGCTGCACCTGCGAGCGCGGAGCCCGGGCGGGAGGGCGGCCGGAGCCCGGCGCGGGCTGCGGGAGGCGGGGGACTCACCGTGGGGGCGGCGGCCGCGGCCTGGCTCCCGCCCCTGCGGCCGGAGCGCGGCGCCCGCGGGAGGCGCGGCGGCGAAGGTCCCGGACGGACGGGCGGACGGACAGACCGGAGCCGCCGCCCGCGCCCGCCGCAGCCGCTCTCCGCCCCGCGCTCCGTCCGGTCGCTGGGCGGCGGGGCGGCCCCGGCGGCGGGCGGGCGGGCGCGGGCGGCGCAGTGCGGCCCGGGCCGGGCAGGACCCCGGCCGTCCGCCGCCGCCATTGGCCCGCCCTGCCGGCCCCCGCCGCCGCCCATTGGCCGCCGCGCTGCAGCATTGTTACGTCACCGGCGGGGGCGGGGCGCCGGCGGGACCTGCCGAAAAGTTGGAGAAACTTGAGGGCGCGGGGCGGGCGGGGCCGCGGGGAGGGGGAGACGGCCCGCGGGGAGGGGGGCCCTGGGCCGCGGGGAGGGGGGGCCCCGGGCCGCGGGGAGGGGGGGCCCCAGGCCGCGGGGAGGGGGAGACGGCCCGCGGGGAGGGGGGCCCTGGGCCGCGGGGAGGGGGGGCCCCGGGCCGCGGGGAGGGGGGGCCCCAGGCCGCGGGGAGGGGGAGACGGGGCGCGGGAGGGGGGGCCCCAGGCCGCGGGGAGGGGGAGACGGGCCCGCGGGGAGGGGGAGACGGCCCGCGGGGAGGGGGGCCCTGGGCCGCGGGGAGGGGAGACGGCCCGCGGGGAGGGGGGACCGCGGGGAGGGGGGGACGGCCCGCGGGGAGGGGGGGGGCCCAGGCCGCGGGGAGGGGGGGGCCCCAGGCCGCGGGGAGGGGGGCCCGGGGCCGCGGGGAGGGAGGGAGGTGGCCCGCGGGGAGGGGGGCCCAGGCCGCGGGGAGGGGGAGACGGCCCGTGGGGAAGGGGGGAGACGGCCCGCGGGGAGGGGGGCGTCAGAGGGCAGGAGCTTTGACCCCTAAGGGCCATCTGTCGGCCGAGGTAGGGCCTCGGAGCCCCAGCTCCAGGCGGACTCCCCAGGGGATGGACGAATGGGTGCAGACAGCAATGTGTGAGCACCTATGGGCGCCGTTCTCACAGCTGTAGTGCTGGGAATGATGACCCCAATTCGCCTGCCAGGAAATGGGGCTCAGAGGGGTGGCCTCCAAACGAGCAGCAGCCGGGGAGCAAGCCAGGGGCTCCCCGGCCTTTCTGCAGACACGTGTGGTGGGTGGGGCCCCAGCCTTCCCACCAGGCACCCAAGGTTTGGGGCGCCGCACAGGGTCCCGCTGAGACCCAGCCGGGGGCCCTCACCCACACTCCGCCTCACCCAGTGCAGTGTGGCCTGGCAGGCCCGCCCGTGCCCCCGGCCCCCGGCGACCGGATGGGCAGGAGCCAGGTCACAGGCGGCAGCGCACTCGGAGCTCGCCCTGGCCTGGAGCTGGGCTCCCCGTATGCCCGGCCTCAGCCTTAACCGCCTCCCCGCGGAGCCCCGTTCCCTGCGCTGCTCCCCTGCCTTCGCCCAATGGGGTCTCAGCAGGATGTGGTCCGAGTGAATGGCGGTCCTGGGGCTGAGGGCTGGCCTTTGGGAGCCCCGGGGCCTGGGGGACAGCCCGGAGCTGGTGGCTCAGGCCCGCAGCCGCCCTGCTGCCTGGGCCCCAGGAAGACAAGCCGGAGTGGAGACCTCGGGCGTCTCCATGGCAGCAGGGAGTGAGGGTGAAAGGGCATCAGCTGCGGTGCCAGGCCCGCCCCTCCCTGCTGCCTCCGCCCCCTTCCACTTGCCCTCCTTGCTGGGGTTCCCAAAAGCCCCTTTCCGAAGGTCAGACCTGACCCATTTCTCTGCGGCTTGGGACCTTGCCCGGGACGTGGACTCAGCAGAAAGGCCAGGTGGAAGGGGCACGGCGCTCTGGGCGGAAGGGGGGGACCCAGCTGGAGGGAGCAAAGGTCCCGGAGAGGCTGAGGGAGGCGAACCGCGGGGCGAGGAGCTCCTGACACTCCCAGCGGAAACGGTTGGAAGTCTGACTTATTTCTGACAGAAACAGCGAGCCCAGCGCCGCGGCTTCGCGCTTGGGCGTCAGCCTGGGAGCCAGGAGGTCACGGCCGGATTCCCGCCGGGAGTGCAGGAAGCAGCCGCTCACACTGACCAGGTCCAGGGCGGCCTTCCTTTTATGTCTTATCACTATTTCATAGTTAAACCTTTGAAGAGGACACGGCTGGCTACCTGGAGGTAGGGCCATGCTGTGTGTTGTTTTTGTTTTGATAATAGCTTATTGATTTTTAGAGAGAGGTGAAAGGAACAGGAGAGAAACATCCACTGGAGAACTTAGTAACCCCATCAGCTGCCTCCTGTGCGCCCCCTGCCGGGGCTCAGCCTGCAGCTGGGCATGTGCCCTTGGCTGGAATCACACCGGCCACTCCTGGCTCCTGAGATGCTGAGCTTTTCCTGACGAAAAGGGGGAGTGGCCCCGAGGCCCTGAAGGGACTGCGCCTTCCCGGGTGGGGCTCTGGCCCCTCAGCAGCAGGGCTTTTGGAGGGGACTGTGAGCCTGGAGCCTTGGCACCCTCTCCCTCGCCAGCCGAGCTGCCTCCTGCCCCCGGGAGACCGTCCCTGTGGCTCCTCTGGGCTCTCGCAGGGTCCCTGAACCCGCTGGGTCTGAGGACTCCGACTGTCTCATTAAAGGAGCCGGTAATTTTTTTAAATATATATTTTACTGATTTCAGAGAGGAGGGAGAGGGAGACAGATGGAAACATCACGGATGAGAGAGAATCATTGATTGGCTGCCCCTGCAAATCCCACCCTGGGGATCGGGCCCACAACCCAGGGGTGTGCCCCAACCAGGCATTAAACCAGGACCTCTTGGTTCATAGGTCGATGTTCAACCACTGAGCTATGCTGGCCAGGCAAAATTCTCTCCTGACTCATTAGAATATCTGCCTGGGGCAGCCCTGTCCTCCAGCAGATTATAATGTCCCTTCCTGCTCGGCAGGTTTACGAGGGAAATGCCATGGCTGCCGCGGGCCATGCACGTACGGGCGTAGGCAGCCACCGTCACCGGTCAGAGAGCCAGCCCTGCCGGACCGTCAGGTCAGGGGAGATGGGGCCTGAGAGCCCCAGAGAGCCGCCCACCTGAGCCATTCTCTAGGGGCCCGCGTGCCGCACGGGGCTGGTCTCCAGGCCTGAGCTGCTGGGACTCGTTTTTAAATATTTCAACGTGAAAATGTTAAAAGAAAAGGGGTCCATATCGCATATAATAAAAGGCTAATTTGCAAATCGACTGGTCGCTATGACGCGCACTGACCACCAGGGGGCAGACGATTGAGCAGGAGCTGCCTTCTGATAGTGCGCTCCCACAGGGGGACTGCCGCTCAGCCACAGCCAGGCTCAGGGCTGGCAAGCTCAGTGGTGGTGGCGGGAGCGCTAAGAGGTGGGCCTAAACCATCAGTTGGACATCCCCCCAGGGCTCCCGGAATGCCAGAGGGCAAAGGTCAGGCTGAGAGACACCCCCAACCCCAAGTGCACAAATTCCGTGCACCAAGCCTGTAGTAGTTTTATAAATGCTGGAAGCCACCCACTGGCCTGTTGGGGGGAGAGTCGGCAAGAGGAGGGAGGGTCCCTGGGAGTTTTTACTCTATACCTTGTAGTCATTTGCTTACATATTCACATCTGATCTGTGTAACGAAGGTGGGTTTTCAAAGAGGCAGGTCCCATTGGCAAAATGCTCCTCACGGTCATTGCTTCGCTGGCTTCCCCATGAGTAGGTCAGATTGTCAGCTCACCTTACAGGCAGGGAAACTGAGGCTCGGAGAAGAGGTGGAACCTTCCAGCTGAGGGAAGGCTTCGGTGTGGGGAGCTCCTGAGCCCCTGGAGTTTCAGACCACTCTGTTCCAGCTGGCGAGTCCCTCCCCACTCACAGGATGGGGTCACCCCACTCACAGGATGGGGTCACCCACTCACAGTATGGGGGTCACCCCACTCACAGGATGGGGTCACCCCACTCACAGGATGGGGTCACCCCACTCACAGGATGGGGGTCACCCACTCACAGGACGGGGTCACCCCACTCACAGGACGGGGTCACCCACTCACAGGATGGGGTCACCCCACTCACAGGATGGGGTCACCCACTCACAGGATGGGGGTCACCCCACTCACAGGATGGGGTCACCCACTCACAGGATGGGGGTCACCCCACTCACAGGACGGGGTCACCCCACTCACAGGATGGGGTCACCCACTCACAGGACGGGGTCACCCACTCACAGGATGGGGGTCACCCCACTCACAGGACGGGGTCACCCCACTCACAGGATGGGGTCACCCACTCACAGGACGGGGTCACCCACTCACAGGACGGGGTCACCCCACTCACAGGATGGGGTCACCCACTCACAGGACGGGGTCACCCCACTCACAGCTGCAGGTGGTGGTCCCTCTGTCCCGGACCGGAGCCGGTCGCCAGCACACCCAGCACCCTCCCTCGTTAATTTAGCCACAGACTGGCCCTGAGCCTGCCCTGAGGACCTGGGGTGGGTGGCAGGAAAGGGCACCTGCACGCCTCACATGGAGTCCGAAGACTGTGCAAACGCCCTGACCACCTGTCACCACTCCATCCCCCTCCCAGACCCCTGCCCTCAACTCCCCTGCTCCCCCCCCAGCCTGAGAGGTCCTGGCAACACCCATCAGCTCGCCCTTCCTCTGCCCACCTGCTGCTGCCCGTCTCACTGCACCCCTCGGCCTCAAGGCCAGACCCTCCACGTTCACCGGGAACCTGGCCTCGGGCTTCGGGGTGTTCCCTCTGCCTGCTCCCCCCCAGGTCTGCATGGCCTCATTTCAGGGCCACCTGCCTAAAGGAGCTGGGGAGCAGTGTCAGTGCTCCGAGGGTTCCCCCTGGGTCAGTCCCAGAGGGGCCCCTGTCCCCACAGGAGAACAGGTGCCATAAAAGCTGAGGCTGAGTTATTAGGCGGAGGCGGGAGCAGGCTGGTCAGCCTGGAGTGTGGGTGGTGCTGGAGCCAGGGGTGCTCTGGGCAGGGCAGGGCACCCGTGATTCACCCTGGCTGGTCAGAGGCGCACTGCCGGGAGCGGGGACACTGGGAGGGGTGCTCAGCGGTGACCCAGCCTAGGACCTGTCCCCTCCCCCTTTCCTAGCCCAGGCCCTGCCCCCCCACCCCCCTCCCCACCCAGGACCTCTCCCCCCTCCCCCTCCCCACCCAGGACCTCTCCTCCCACCCCCCTCCCCACCCAGGACCTCTCCCCCTCCCCCTCCCCAGCCCAGGACCTCTCCCCCCTCCCCCTCCCCAGCCCAGGACCTCTCCTCCCTCCCCCCTCCCCACCCAGGACCTCTCCTCCCTCCCCCTCCCCAGCCCAGGCCCTGCCCCCCCAACCCCATCCCCATCCAGGACCTCTCCCCCCTCCCCCCTCCCCACCCAGGACCTCTCCCCCCCCCCCCTCCCCACCCAGGACCTCTCCCCCCTCCCCACCCATGACCTCTCCTCCCTCCCCCCTCCCACCCAGGACCTCTCCCCCCCCCCCCCCCCACCCAGGACCTCTCCCCCCTCCCCACCCAGGACCTCTCCCCCCTCCCCCCTCCCCACCCAGGACCTCTCCCCCCTCCCCCCTCCCCACCCAGGACCTCTCCTCCCACCCCCCTCCCCACCCAGGACCTCTCCTCCCACCCCCTCCCCAGCCCAGGACCTGTCCCCTCCCCCATCCCCACCCAGGAACCTGCTGGCACAGACCACCCTCGGGGTGGAAGCCAGCTCCGCCCAGGGCCTTGGAGGCAGGAGGGGAGGGGCAGCCGCGGGGACTCCGCCCTCCCGAGGCCCGTGGGGCCTGGATCCTGCGTCCGGAGGGGAAACTGGCTGGGGGGTGGGGGCACTCCTCGGCCAGGGCCGAGCAGGGGTGCGGATGGGAGGGCCGGGCTTGGATGTGGGAGCCAGGGTGGGGCCAGCCTCAGTTTCCCCGGCGCTGGAGTCCAGTCCCCCCACCAGTTCCCGCCCAGCGCCGGCCGACACCGCCCCCTGGCGGCCGCGCGCGTCCTCGCACCCGGAGGACAGTCCCGGGCCCGCGAGGGTGCTGGCCGAGCAGCGCCAGGGCCGGGGGGGCTGGGGACCTGGGGGGCCGGGGGCCGGGGAGCTGGGGGCCGGGGGGGTGGCGGGGAGCCGGGGGCCTGGGGGGCCGGGGAGCTGGGGGCCTGGGGGGCCGGGGAGCTGGGGGGCCGTTGAGCTGGGGGGCGGGGAGCTGGGGGCCTGGGGGGCGGGGAGCTGGGGGGCGGGGAGCTGGGGGGGCGGGGAGCCGGGGGCCTGGGGAGCCGGGGACCTGGGGGGCCGGGGAGCCCGGGACCTGGGGGGCCGGGGGGGGGGGGGCGGGGAGCCGGGGACCTGGGGGGCCAGGGGCCTGGGGGGCCGGGGAGCTGGGGGGCCGGGGACCTGGGGGGCCGGGGACCTGGGGGGCCTGGGGGGCTGGGGAGCCGGGGACCTGGGGGGCCGGGGACCTGGGGGGCCTGGGGGGCTGGGGAGCCGGGGGCCTGGGGGGCCGGGGACCTGGGGGGCCGGGGACCTGGGGGGCCTGGGGGGCTGGGGAGCCGGGGACCTGGGGGGCCGGGGGCCGGGGGGGTGGCGGGGAGCCGGGGGCCTGGGGGGCTGGGGAGCCGGGGACCTGGGGGGCCGGGGAGCCGGGGACCTGGGGGGCCGGGGGCCGGGGACCTGGGGGGCTGGGGGCCTGGGGGGCTGGGGGGCCGGGGAGCTGGGGGCCTGGGGGGCCGGGGAGCTGGGGGCCTGGGGGGCCGGGGAGCTGGGGGCCTGGGGGGCCTGAGGAGCTGGGGGACCGGGGGGCCGGGACCTCGGAGCACCTGGCCCGGTGCCAGGTCCACGGGCTTGGTCTGCGCCGGACACCCCACCAACTCGCCACTCCCCAGGGGCCCCTCCCCCCGGAAAGAGCCACCACCCTGCCCCCCAGACCCTCCTTTCCATCAGCCAATCACAAGTCCCGGGCGGGGAGGGGGGCGGGAAGCCCACCCTCCCCCGCCCCGCGACCCCTCCTCCCCCATGACCCCGCCCCCCGTGACCCCTGGGGAGGTCCTCCGGCCGCAGGGAAGAGGCCATGGGGAGCGTCAGTTTCAGGGAGACAGCCAAAGGCCCTCCCCACCCCACCCCACCCCACCCCTCCACCTCCTCCGCCCCCCCAGCCCTCCGGCCCCCCTCCGGCCCCCCCAGCCCTCCGCTCCCACAGCCCTCCGGCCCCCAGCCCCCAGCCCCCCGAGCCCCCAGCCCCCCTCCGGCCCCCCCAGCCCTCCGCTCCCACAGCCCCCCAAACCCCCCGCCCCCCTCCGGCCCCCCCAGCCCTCCGCTCCCACAGCCCCCCAAGCCCCCAGCCCCCCTCCGGCCCCCCCAGCCCTCCGCTCCCACAGCCCTCTGGCCCCCAGCCCCCGAGCCCCCAGCCCCCCTCCGCTCCCACAGCCCTCCGCTCCCACAGCCCCCCGAGCCCCCAGCCCCCCTCCGGCCCCCCCAGCCCTCCGCTCCCCCAGCCCCCCGAGCCCCCAGCCCCCCTCCGGCCCCCCCAGCCCTCCGCTCCCACAGCCCCCCGAGCCCCCAGCCCCCCTCCGCTCCCACAGCCCTCCGGCCCCCAGCCCCCCTCCGGCCCCCCCAGCCCTCCGCTCCCACAGCCCCCCGAGCCCCCAGCCCCCCTCCGCTCCCACAGCCCCCCGAGCCCCCAGCCCCCCTCCGCTCCCACAGCCCCCCGAGCCCCCAGCCCCCCTCCGGCCCCCCCAGCCCTCCGCTCCCACAGCCCTCCGGCCCCCAGCCCCCCTCCGGCCCCCCCAGCCCTCCGCTCCCACAGCCCCCCGAGCCCCCAGCCCCCCTCCGGCCCCCCCAGCCCTCCGCTCCCACAGCCCTCCGGCCCCCAGCCCCCCCCCGGCCCCCCCAGCCCTCCGCTCCCACAGCCCTCCGGCCCCCAGCCCCCCTCCGGCCCCCCCAGCCCTCCGCTCCCACAGCCCTCCGGCCCCCAGCCCCCAGCCCCCCGAGCCCCCAGCCCTCTGCCCCCCAGCCCGCTGCCCCCCAGCCCTCTGCACAGCCCCACCTCCCCGGGGAGTAGGCCTTCGCACTGGCTGTTCCTCTGCCTGGAATGCCACCCACCCGCCAGCCTAAGAGCCGCACCCAGGGGCTCCCCACCCTGCCCCGCCCCTCCATGTGGTGTTTATGGGGCTCCTAAGTGCTGGCCAGGCTGGGGTGGGGGTGGGGGACAGGGGACAGACCGGCCTGGTACAGATGCAGACACTAAAGCCTAAGCCAGCCAAGTACCTTCCACAGTGCCCGCTGCTGCAACACCCCGTCCCTGCGCCCAAGTCTGTCCTCGGCTCCCCCTTCAGGGTCTTGCCCAGGGGAGCCTTGCCCCACCCGCCCCCTCGTCCAGTGGGAGCTGAGGCCTGCCCGGCGCCTCTGAGGCCGCTGGAGGGAGTGCTGGCCGGGAGGAGCCAGGCAGCCTGGGGGTCTCCCAGGAGGATTGATGGGAAGGGGGGTGGCTGGGGTGCAGGGAGGCGCTGAACCCCGGAGGGAGGGCCGTGAGACCCCGTGTGGCTGCTGGCCGCTGGCCGCGGCGGGACGAGGCGGCTAGGAAGGCAGCGATGCCTCACGTCCTGCTGTTCTCTGCTGACGGGCAGCCCTGCTCTGAGGGGCCAGGGCAGGGGCCCTGCTGAGGCCATTTGTACCCCCGGGACTGGGGGCTTCGCCCGGGGGGCCATCGGTGCCAGCTGTGGGCGGAGCTCAGCTGCTGTCCTCCAGCTGCAGGCCCCCCACACTGACTCAGCCTCCCCCCAGCATGGAGCCAGGCTCATGGAGAGCAGGGAGGAACCAAACCTCCACTGTTACATTTGCTAATTTAAAAATATTTTTATTGATTTCGGAGAGGGGGGAGAGGGAGGGAAAGAGAAACATCAACAAGAGAGGATGGTGGATAGGCTGCCTCCTGCACGCCTCACACTGCGAATCCAGCCGCAACCCGGGCCTGTGCCCTCCTGCTTCGCAGGTCACCCTCAACCACCGAGCCACCCGGCCGGGCCACTAGCTGATGTTTGATTGGCCCGAACAAGTCACGTGGCCAAGCCCGGAGTCAGTGCGGAAGCACAAGACTGCCAGGGAGCATGGGTGGCAGGGGACCCCCATTCCAGCCCCCGCGATGGGGAAGGCGTGAGCACCAGGCAGACCGGCCTTCCTGAGGGAGGAAGGACGTGGCCAAAGTGGCTGGGAACCCCGGCCCCCTCCTGACCCTCGTCCCACTGGGCTCAGGTGACTGACCACCGGCAAGGACATCAGCTGGGAGGACGTCCGATCGGAGGTGATCACTCTGGGGACAGGAAGACGGGCTGTCAAAGGCTGGGCCACTTTGGAAAGCAGCTTGGTGGTCTCTTTTTTCTAAAAGTTTTTTATTTTTTAAAAAATATATATTTTTATTGATTTTTTAAAATATATTTTATTGATTCTTTACAGAGAGAAAGAGAGAGGGATAGAGAGTTAGAAACATCGATGAGAGAGAATCATCCATCAGCTGCCTCTTGCACACCCCTACTGGGGATGTGCCCGCAATCAATGTACATCCCCTTGACCGGAATCGAACCCGGGACCTCTCAGTCCCAGACCGCCGCTCTATCCACTGAGCCAAACCGGTTTCGGCTTTTTATTGATTTTGTACAGAGAGGAAGAGAGAGGGATAGAGAGTTAGAAACATCGATGAAAGAGTATCATCCATCAGCTGCCTCTTGCACACCCCCTACTGGGAATGTGCCCGCAACCAACGTACATGCCCTTGACGGGAATCGAACCCGGGACCTCTCAGTCCCCAGACCGACGCTCTATCCACTGAGCCAAACCGGTATCAGCTTTCTTTTTTTAGTTTTTTAAATTGATTTCTGAGAGAAAGAGAAACATCAGTGATGAGAGAGAACCATTGATCGGCTGCCTCCTGTACACCCACACAGGACTGAGCCTACAACTCTGGCCTGTGCCCTGACCGGGAATTGAACCCTGACCTCCTGGTTCATAGGTCGACGCTCAGCCACAGAGCCAGGCCTGCCAGGCGGTACTGTCTTTTTTTTTTTTTATTATTAATATATATTTTATTGATTTTTACAGAGAGGAAGAGAGAGAAATAGAGAGCTAGAAACATTGATGAGAAACATTGACCAGCTGCCTCCTGCACACCCCCAACCAGGGATGTGCCCGCAACCAAGGTACGTGCCCTTGACCGGAATCGAACCTGGGACCCTTCAGTCCGCAGGCCGACGCTCTCCCCTGAGCCTAACTGGTTTCAGCTGGGCAGTGACTGTCTTAAACATCCCCCGGGGCCCCAAGTTCCGCTCCTGGTTTCTGCCCGGAGGAAGGACAGCTCGTCCGAGGCCTGTGCACCAGCATCGCCGCTGCCTTATTCCCGGCAGCGAGGAAGCGACAGGCACCGTTCACGGGACAGTCCCAGCCGGGCCACGGCCACGGCCACGGCCACGGCCACGGCCACGGCCACGGGGGCTGCGGCTCCAGGGCTGGGGCCGGAGCCAGGCCACGGGCCAGGCGCGATGCCCGGGAAGGAAGCCCCCGGCCTGCCGCCACCAGAGGCGCTGCTCCCGCCTCCGTGTGGGAGGCGAGGCTGTGTCCTCATCACAGGGAGACTCTTTAAAGAAAGAAACCAACCGATGACTCCGGGCGCCCCCATTGCAGGACGCGCACAGGCGGGCCCGGGGCGGGAGGCTGGGGGGGGTCCGGGGCGGGAGGCTGGGGGGGGGGTGTCCCGGGGCGGGAGGCTGGGGGGGGGGTCCCGGGGCGGGAGGCTGGGGGGGGGGTCCCGGGGCGGGAGGCTGGGGGGGGCCCGGGGCGGGAGGCTGGGGGGGGGGGTGTCCCGGGGCGGGAGGCTGGGGCGGGGTGGCCCGGGGCGGGAGGCTGGGGGGGAGGGTCCCGGGGCGGGAGGCTGGGGGAGGGCCCGGGGCGGGAGGCTGGGGGGGAGGGTCCCGGGGCGGGAGGCTGGGGGAGGGCCCGGGGCGGGAGGCTGGGGGGGAGGGTCCCGGGGCGGGAGGCTGGGGGAGGGCCATGGGCGGGAGGCTGGGGGAGGGCCCGGGCGGGAGGCTGGGGGAGGGTCCCGGGGCCGGAGGCTGTGGGGAGGGCCATGGGCGGGAGGCTGGGGGAGGGCCAGGGCGGGAGGCTGGGGGGGGTCCCGGGGCTGGAGGCTGGGGGGGGGTGTCCCGGGGCGGGAGGCTGGGGGGGGGTCCCGGGGCCGGAGGCTGGGGGGAGGGCCCGGGGCGGGAGGCTGGGGGGAGGGCCTGGGGCGGGAGGCTGGGGGGGGGGTGTCTCGGGCGGGAGGCTGGGGGGGGTCCCGGGGCTGGAGGCTGGGGGGGGGTGTCCCGGGGCGGGAGGCTGGGGGGGGTGTCCCGGGGCTGGAGGCTGGGGGGAGGGCCCGGGGCGGGAGGCTGGGGGGAGGGCCTGGGGCGGGAGGCTGGGGGGGGGGGGTCTCGGGCGGGAGGCTGGGGGGGGTCCCGGGGCTGGAGGCTGGGGGGGGGTGTCCCGGGGCGGGAGGCTGGGGGGGGGGTCCCGGGGCTGGAGGCTGGGGGGAGGGCCTGGGGCGGGAGGCTGGGGGGGGGGGTGTCTCGGGCGGGAGGCTGGGGGAGGGTCCCGGGGCCGGAGGCTGTGGGGAGGGCCAGGGGCGGGAGGCTGGGGGGAGGGCCCGGGGCGGGAGGCTGGGGGGGGGGTGTCCCGGGGCGGGAGGCTGGGGGGAGGGCCCGGGGCAGGAGGCTGGGGGAGGGCCAGGGGCGGGAGGCTGGGGGGAGGGCCCGGGGCGGGAGGCTGGGGAGGGCCCGGGGAGGGAGGCTGGGGGAGGGTCCCGGGGCCGGAGGCTGTGGGGAGGGCCATGGGCGGGAGGCTGGGGGAGGGCCAGGGGCGGGAGGGCTGGGGGGGGGTCCCGGGCGGGAGGCTGGGGGGGGTCCTGGGGCGGGAGGCTGGGGGGGGGGTGTCCCGGGGCGGGAGGCTGGGGGGGGGTGTCCCGGGGCGGGAGGCTGGGGGGGGGTGTCCTGGGGCGGGAGGCTGGGGGGGGGGGTGTCCCGGGGCGGGAGGCTGGGGGGGGGTGTCCCAGGGCGGGAGGCTGGGGGAGGGCCCGGGGCGGGAGGCTGGGGGGGGGGCCCGGGGCGGGAGGCTGCTAACGGCGGGGCGCTGGCCGCCCCTAGCTCCCGTACAGACCGGACCCCCATGAGCCTCGGGAAAGCAGGACCGGCCAGCGCCCTGCACCCCGGCCTCCGGCTCTCAGCCCAGCCCTGGGGGCCCCTCAGGTCCCGCCCGCAGGGTGATGGGGGGTGAGTCGTTGACAGACGCTGAGGGGGAGGCATGTGTTGCTGTTTGGTTTTGTTTGCACAGCACAGGTGGACGTTTACTGAACAGGCACAGACTCCCCCGGGGGAGGGGAGTCCCAGAGGCAGGTTTGATGACAAAAGCTCCCAACTCAGCCTTCCACTCCCAAGTCGGAAGCTCCCAAACAGGAATCAGGCTCCTTCCGATACCAAGCCGGGCGGGAGGCCCCCAGCTGCACGGGAAGCGGGCGATTGGCCGAAGGCGATTAGGGGCCGCTCTGCCCGACACCCCGAGGGAGGTTCTGGGAGCAGCGGCGGGTGCCCCGCCCACACACCCCTCCCGCGCCCTGGGGACAGGGCCGAGGCCAGAGGTGCCCAGGAGCCCGGACTGCACCTGCTCCCGGAGGAGGGTCCCACTCCCACCCACGCCCCAAGCTCCAGGCGCAGCCTCGTTAGGAGAGGGGAGCTGCAGGCTCAGCCCAGCGGGGGGGAGCAGGACCGGTCCCCAGCACCCCGCCCTTCAGTACCCTCAGGCTTGGGGCTCCCAGGCCTTGACCGTCCCCTCAGGCCCCTCCCTGCAGCAGACCCTCCCTCAGGCCCGGGGCTTTCTTTTTTTTTATTGTTTTGGTCGCCTTGTACTCGCAGCTGCAACCAAGGTACCTGCCCTTGACCAGAATTTTGAATTTGGGGGGTGGGGGGCGGGGGGAACCCGAAGGCCCGAGCGTCCATAGGCCAACGCTCTATCCACTGAGCCAGACTGGCAGGGCAGGTGGGAGGGGGTTAGGGTTAGGGTTGAGGGTGAGGGAGCCCAGGCCCCAGGGAGCCTCCCCCCCCACTGAGCGGATGGCGTGGACAGCCGCCCAGCGACTGGGGGGGCCGCTGGGAAGGCCACGCACGTGTGGGGAGTTAAACCCGCAGCCCAGGCTCTCATCCCAGGGGCACGTGGCCAGCTCGCACCCGCGCCCTCCACACCCTGAGGCCCTGGGGCTAAAGCCCCCGCATGCTCTGACCCTCCCCAGCCCGCACAGACTTCCCACAACCACAACGGGGTGCCCTCTCAGGAGCCCTGGAGCCTGGAAGCCATCCTCCCACCCCCCAGGTAAGGCCCCCCCACAGGGCGCTCTGCCCTCCCCCAGCCTCTGAAGCCACGTCCTTGGTCCCCCGCTCAGGCTGCGGGCCTGTGACAGTCCGCTCACTGCATAAACAGCTGAGACACCAGTGTCCTCGATGTTCTGGAAAGACTTGTTGAGAGTAATTAAACTTTTAAAAATGCTGTTGGATTAGGTAGAGATGAGACAGTTGTAAAGAGTAGGAGGCGGGCCTAGCTGGTGTCGTTCAGTGGATAGAGCATCAGCCTGCAGCCTCAAGGGTCCCCAGTTCGAGTCCTGGTCAGGGCACGTGCCTGGGTTTGGCTCGATCCCCAGTGTGCGGTGCGCAGGAGGCAGCCCCTCATGGTTCTCTCTCATCATGTATGTCCCTATCTCTTCTCTCTCTCTCTCTCTCTCTGAAATCAATAGAAATATATACTTTAAAAAGATTGGGAGGCAAATGTAAAATGCTACAAGGATTCTGCGCATAGACCTGCTTCCAAGCTCACCCCCGGGCCACTGGCCGCTGGTGTCTTGGCAGCTGGCTCTGCCCGGGGCCGGAGAGAGCGAGAGCCAGCACCCAAACGCGAGTCAGTCTTTTATATTTACTGATTTTCACAGAGAGGAAGAGAAAAGAATAGAGTCAGAAACATCGATGAGAGAGAAACATCGATCAGCTGCCTCTTGCACACCCCCCACTGGGGATGTGCCCGCAACCAGGATACAAGCCTTTGACCGGAATCGAACCTGGGACCTTTCAGTCTGCAGGCTATCCACTGAGCCAAACCAGTTTCGGCTAGTCTTTTTTATTATCATTTCAGAGAGCAAGGGCGAGGGAGCGGGAGATAGAAACATCAATGAGAATCAGTGATCAGCTGCCTCCTGCACGGCCCTGCTGGGATGGAGCCCACAACCCGGGCCCATAACCGGGGCCTGTGCCCTGAGAATCCAACCGTGACCTCCTGGGTCATAGGTCAAGGCTCAACCATGATCCTCGCCGCTAGGGGCAGAAGTGAGCCTTCCCTCTCTGCTCCTCTGGGTTCAGAGGCAGCCCCTCCCGCGGGGGGGGGGGCATTGGAGCGGGACGGGGTGCACCAGGGGTGCCCAGGGGAGGCGGCATCAGGGGGGCTTCTTGGAGGCCCTGCCAGTCGCCCAGTGGCATCTCCACAGAGCGGGCAGCCGCTCCAGGAACGGCACACCCCTCGACACCCTCGCCCTCTCACCGGGGCCCAGAGTGGCACCGGGCTACTGCCCCGAGGCCTCCCCAGCCAGTCCGACCCGTCTGCCCTGCCGGCCGGGCACCCCACCCCAGGCGGGCCTCCTCCGGGGAGCCGCCTCGCCCAGCCTGAGTGCAGCCGGGGGTTTGGGCAGACATTAAAGCTGCTGTTTCCCCAGAACCGCTCCCAGCCTCACAGGTGCCCCCAGCCCCTCCTGACCAGCCTCAGGGCCTCTCCCACTGGGAGCCCTCCTGTCCGGTGCCAGCTAAGCCCCGCGGCCCAGCGGGTGGGTCCCAGTGTGGCGGGCGCTCGCCCCGGCCTGGCCCCCCTCTCAGCCCGCACCGGGCCCCTCCACGCTCTGCCCTGCCGCTCCCCTGCCAGACACCCAGCCCCGGCCTTCAGGCTTGGCCTCAGTTTCCCCGCTGCAGCAGGAAGCGAGCGTCCCTCTATGGCGGGAGGGGGCAGCGGAGGGGGAAGGCTCCGCCCTGAGCGGCCTGGGCCCTGAGGGAGCCCGCGCCGCCGGCCTCCGGCCTCCGGCCCCGCCGCCCGCCCGCGGCGCTCCGCAGCCCGCCAGGTGCTCCTAAGCCCCGCCAGGTGGTGGCGGCGCCGCCCCCAGGCCCCGCTCCGGCCCCTGAGACGCGGCCCCGGAGGCCCCGTGGGAGAACGTCTGCAAAGCTGCCCGGACAGGGGGGCGGGATGAAACCCGAGAGGCAGAACGCCGCCCCCACGCGACTCTCCCATCGTTATCCTCCCGCCCCCGCCGCCCCGCCCACGCCCCGCCCAGGCCCCGCCCCACAGCCCCGGTCCCACGTATGCGGCCGGGCTCCGCCCCCGCCCACGCCGCCCCGCCCACGCCACGAAACCCCGCCCACTTGCGCAGCCAGCCCCGCCCCAACACCGACCACGCCCCCCAGTCGCGCCCCCGCCTCGCAACCGCTCCTGGGTACTGGGACCCGCGGCCTGCACGTCCCCAGGCCCCGGCCGGCCTCCCGGAGGCGCTGTCCCGCCGGAGACGGAAGCAGTCGCTGGGAGGGACACAGGGAGCCCGGGCTGCCCCCCAGACCGGTGGCCGTGCTGCGGGGCGGGCGATGGCCACAGGTGTCAGGACCCCCGTGTTTCTGGTGGAAAAGGAGGCGCAGAGGCGCTCAGCGCCTTCCAGGCTCAGGAGGGGCGGGGGGTGCAGTCAAGATTTGCACCCAGATCTGATGTTCCAGGTTCAGCTGCCACCCAGCAGGGCCGAACCGAGTTCCTCAAGGAGTCACCCGCCCCAGCTCGGCCTGGGGGTCACACCGTGCGCTGCCGGGCTCCCCCAGGCGTGCGGGTGGGTGTCGGGTGTGGACGTGCAACCTGTGGACTTGGGGCTCCGCGCCCCTAGCCTACTGCGCATGCGCAGCCCCTCCACCCACCCTCAGAGATTAAGTGGGGACTTTGTACCCTGTCCGGAGCCCTGGTTGGAGGGTTAATCCAATCAAACCCTGGCCCCACCTGGAAAACCCGTAACCGCACTGCCCGCCCCCTCCCGCTGGTCTCTGCCTCCGAGCTCCCCCGAACCGGAGCGGGGCTGCGGCCCATTTCCCGGCGGCAGGGGCTGGCTCCGTGCCTCTCCTTGTCCTGTGCCGGGCACCCCTGCCTGTCGGAGCCCCAGCCCGAGGCCCGCCGAAGCCCGGGCCCACTAGTGACCACCCCGCTGGGCCCTGCGCCTGGACCGCGCAGCCCCGCCCCGGCCCGTGTTCCTCCAACTGCCCGCCCTGCGGGCCTGGACCGCCGGCTCAGTGAGGTCCTGGGCCTGGGGCTGCTCCGCTGTGTTCACCGAGGAGGGGCCTTCCGCCCCCTCCCGCCGCCTCCTCTGGAGCCATCGCCCTGGCGTCCAGGGGTCCCACCAGCCCTCGCCCCTCTCTGGGCCGGGCATCAGCACGGCTCCGGGCCGGAGCGGCTGTGCGGTGGGCGCCGGGCCCCTCAGGCAGGGATCTGGGGGGAGCACCCTCAGGCCGGGGCGGAGCAGGACCCTGATGTCAGAGCCCTGGCCCAGGCCGGTCGGCCCGGCTTGTCCGGTTGAAGTCGGCTTCAGGCCCCGCTGCCCGGAGCCCCTGCAGACATGCTGCTCGCCAGGCGGGGCGGGCTGGGTCCGCACCCCTCTCCGCAGCGCCCACCGGAGCCTGGGCCGAGCTGGAGGGGCACCTGAGCCCGGGGCGGGGCGGGGGGAGCTGGGGCGGCACGGGAAGGGGCTGGAGGGGCGGGAAGAACACCCTGCGAGCCAGGCACCCCCAAACCCGCCCGGCCGGCCCCACAGAACCCGAGGCGGTTGCGGGCGCCGTGGTGCATTGTGGGCCACAGGCCTTGGCTTCCAGCCCGGGCTGCAGGAGGCCGGGGGGGTGCAGGGGGTCGGACGGGGTGCAGGGGGGGTGGATGCAGGGGGCGGGCGGGGTGCAGGGTGCGGGCGGGGGCCGGGGGGGTGGATGCAGGGTGCGGGCGGGGGCCGGGGGGGGCGGATGCAGGGGGCGGGCGGGGTGCAAGGGGGGTGGATGCAGGGGGCGTGCGGGGTGCAGGGGGGTTGGATGCAGGGGGCGTGCAGGGTGCGGGGGGGTGGATGCAGGGGGCGTGCGGGGTGCAGGGGGGTTGGATGCAGGGGGCGTGCAGGGTGCGGGGGGGTGGATGCAGGGGGCGTGCAGGGTGCTGGGGGGTGGATGCAGGGGCGGGCGGGGGTGGTGGATGCAGGGGGCGGGCGGGGTGCGGGGGGGGGGTGGATGCAGGGGGCGGGCAGGGTGCGGGGGGGTGGATGCAGGGGGCGGGCGGGGTGCGGGGGAGAGGGTGCAGGGGGCGAGCGGGGTGCGGGGGGGTGGATGCAGGGGGCGGGCGGGGGGGTGGATGCTGGGGGCGGGCGGGGTGCGGGGGAGAGGGTGCAGGGGGCGAGCGGGGTGCGGGGGGGGGTGGATGCAGGGGGCGGGCGGGGTGCGGGGGGGTGGATGCAGGGGGCGGGCGGGGGGTGGATGCAGGGGGCGGGCGGGGTGCGGGGGAGAGGGTGCAGGGGGTGCGGGGTGCGGGGGATGGGGTGGGTGCAGGGGGCGGGCGGGGTGCAGAGGCTGGAGAGTCTGGGGTGTGAGTGCCAGGCACCAAGGCTGGGGGCGGGGGGCGGGGGCGAATTCCTTGCTGCACCCCGCACCCCGCACCCCGCACCCCGCACCCCGCACCCAGGCCTGGTGTGCAGATGGCCGGTGCCGCTCCCGCTGAGGGGGCGCGGGTCAGCGCCTCCTCCGGAGCGGGCCGGCGGGGCGGGCGGGCGAGGCGGCGGTGCCGGGAGGCGGCGGCTGGGAGAGGCCCCGAGGAGGGACGGCGCATGCGGACACGGCCAGCCCGAGCTCAGGGCGCGAGCGCCCACTGGAACCGGGTCAGGGTTCGGTTCCCGTCGGGGCACGTGACAGTATGGGGCGTGCAGGAGGCAGGAGAACAAAACAAACACACAGGCACAGGAGCAGGAAAGAGCAGCTGCTGGGAAGACGGTCAGGTAGGAGTGTCAAGAATGTGGATCTGCCCTGACAGGTTTGCTCAGTGGGTAGAGCGGCGGACCAAGGCCCCTGTCCTGGATGCGCCCTGCGGAGACCGAGGGTCAGGCAGCCGACTGGTGATTCTCTCTCTTCCTTGATGTTTCTATCTCCCTCCCCCTTCCTCTCTGAAATCGGTAAAAATATACTTTTTAAAGAAGAAAATAATTTGAGTCTGCCCTGGACAGGTTTATCAGTGTTAGAGCTTCGGCAGGCACCCATCAAGCGCCTGGGTTGCAGGTTCCAGCCCCTTGAGGCTGGCCACCTATGTGTCTCTGGCTCTCCCTCCCTCCTACTCTCTCTAGCGGTCAATGAAAAAAGCATCCTTGGGTGAGGATTAAAAAAACAAAATTGCCGTCTGCCCCTCCGTCAGTGTCCCTCTCTGAGGCTGTGAGGGTCAGGCCCGGAGCACACAAAGGCCCTGGGTGTGGGGGGACGTCAGGGTTGCAGGATGGGGGGCGGGGGGCGTGGCAGACCGCAGCAAATAAGGCTGGGGGCGGGGTAAGCCACTGGGCAGAGGTTAAATGTGCTGCCTCACTTCCTCTGAAACCTGGTAAGAACCATGTCAATAGGCAGAGAGGGCCCCGGAGGAGAAATCCAACACGTTAGGCAGATGGGTCTCAGCATAGAAGAGGCAGCAGCCACCGTGCGCCCGTCTGGGGTCCCAACAAAAAAGCACCCAAAGAAATTGGGGGGTAGATCTGGGCACGGTGGGGGACAGGGTGAGGACAGACCCTAAGGTGACTGCAGTGGTCTGCCCCCGACGTTCACGCCCTCTGCCATCCCTGCTTCTGACATGCAGCATCATGATCCGATAGCTGTATAGTTTTTTAAAATTGTTTTATTTTATTGGTGTTTAATAAACAACTACAATCTTATGCAAGTATTTTTTTTCTTTTTTTAAAATATATTTTATTGATTTTTCACAGAGAGGAAGAGAGAGGGATAGAGAGTTAGAAACATCGATGAGAGAGAATCATCCATCAGCTGCCTCTTGCACACCCCCTACTAGGGATGTGCCCGCAACCAAGGTACATGCCCTTGCCCGGAATCGAACCCGGGACCTTTCAGTCTGCAGGCCGACGCTCTATCCATTTAGCCAAACCAGTCCTGGCTGATAGCTGTATAGTTTGTGAAACAATCACCACGGGCCTGGTTAACAGTAAACATCTCATAGTTACAATTTTCTTTCCCTTGTGATGACGGGAGCCATTCTATTATTATTATGAATTTAATAAAGGGATGAGCTAAATGATGTTGTAATCCCACGTTCTTTTTTATTGTTTCTTTTTTAGAGAGAAGAGATCAAGAGACTATCTGTTGTTCCACCCATCTGTGCATCAGTTGATTCTTGTACGTGCCCTGACCAGGGATGGAAACTTCAACCTTGGCACCTGCAGGACGCTCCAGCCAGCTGCGCTGCTCGCCGGGCCCGGCCCTTCCTGAAGCCAAGCAGCCTCGTCAAAGGTATTTACTGAAAGTGCCTGACCGGGGTTGCTCAGCAGTTGAACGTCGACACAGCAGCCAATCGGCCGCTGGTTCCATTCCCAGGCAGGGCACGTGCATGGGTTTTGTGCTCGATTTCTGGTGGGGGGTGTGAATCGATGATGTTCCTCTTCATCTATTTTTCTCTCTCTCTATCCCTCTCCCTTCCTCTCTCTCTAAAAAAATCAATTAAAAAATCATATTTAGCTGAAACTGGTTTGGCTCCGTGGATAGAGTGTATGTCTGCGGACTGAAAGGTCCTGGGTTCAATTCCGGTCAAGCGGATGTACATTGGTTGCGGGCACATCCCCGGTAGGGGACGTGCAGGAGGCAGCTGGTCGATGTTTCTCTCTCATCGATGTTTCTCTCTATCCCTCTCCCTTTCACTCTGTAAAAAATCAATAATATATATATATTTTTAAAAATCATATTTAAAAAAGAAAAAAGAAAAACTAGCCGAAACCGGTTTGGCTCAGTGGATAGACGAGCATCGACCTGCAGACTGAAAGGTTCCAGGTTCAATTCCAGTCAAGGGCATGTACCTTGGTTGCGGGCAAATCCCAGTAGGAAGTGTGCAAGAGGCAGCTGATCGACGATTCTCTCTCATTGATGTTTTTAACTCTCTATCCCTCTCTCTTTCTCTCGGAAAAAATCAATAAAATATATTTTTTTAAAAAGAAAGAAAACCTGAATGTCAGACCATATGTATGTGGTTATAGTCCCTGGCTCGGTGGTAGACAATGTTCATGGAAGCATTCTGAGGAAACAGCTGAGTATTGGCTAACCAAACCCAAACGTGTGCCTGCGGGTGAAGGCACTGAGCGGTGACAGGTGACAGGAAGGGGTTGCAGGGAAGGGTGAGGAAGCTAAACGCCCATCTTCCCTGAGCGGGAGTTTGGTAAGTCCTGCAGCTGCCGCTGCCAGCATGCTATTTATAAACACGGAAAGGAAATCCAGAAGAGCTGACCGTGGTCCTCTCTGGGGAGGCCGGGTGGGGCAGGTGGCAGGGCGAAGGCCTAATCATCATTTAAAAGTTTGTGTGTCATGGGGGTATCCTTTAAACGACTGCATTAAAGGGTACAAATACACTTTGATTAATAGAGAAAAATATGGGGAGGAGAAAGGGCCTCAGGAGTGATAGGCAGTTCCCCCGGGGCGGCTGGAAGGGGGCACATACACAGGGAACAGGGAACCGGAGCCTCCTCGTGAGGACTGGGAGCCATGGCTGCGGGATTTGGGGAGCTTGTGGTGTGAGGGGAAGGGACCCCCCTGCGGGATGGGGAGGGGCCTCAGGCCCAGCGGGAGGTGACCCCTGACCCCGCCTGGGGATGCCCTCTCCGGAGACATTTCTTGGGAAGACGCTGAGGCTCCCATCAGGCTTTTGTTTGTACCTCGGCAGCTCTGCACACTGGTTTTTATCTGATTTTATCTGAGTGCTCAGTGCTGTGGGTAAACATCCGTGAGGCACGGTGTCCTGGACCAGCACTGCCCAGCAGTGACAGCGCGTGCTTCCAGTTCCTGTGGTCAGGTCACCCAGGGGCCCGGGGCCCCTCCCCAGCCCCCACCTCACCCCTCTTCCAGGCCTCTGTGCGGGAGACCCTCACTGGTGCACGTGGCCCGGGTGGGGTGGGGTGGGGTGCGGATGCTGCTGTGCTAACCCTGCCTGGCCTGCTTCGTGGCCCCGGGGAGAGCCTGCCTGGGGGGCCGGGTCTGGCCAGGAACACTCACCGCCCAGGCTGGAGTCCGCCCAGCAGCCTGCGGCCTGAATGCTTAGAGGGTTTGGTGAGAGGAGCGCGGGGAGAGGGAGGGTGGGAGGCGGGGGAGGAAGGGATTTCTGGGGTGCTTCAGCGCCTGGCAACCACCAAGGGCCCAGAGCCAGGTCTGCGCCCACGGCCGCCGCTGGGCACCGGCTGCCACACTCCCTCCCGAGAACAGCGGCTGGAGGGTGGTGCTGGCCTGACTGGCTCCCTGCGCTTACATTACTTTTTAAATGTGTTCTTATTGCCGAAACTGGCATGGCTCAGTGGCTAGAGCATCGGTCTGCGAATTAAAGGGGCCCAGGTTCAATTCCGGCCAAGGGCACGTACCTTGGTTGCGGGCACATCCCCAGTGGGAGGTGTGCAAGAGGCAGCTGGTCGATGTTTCTCTCTCATCGATATTCCTAGCTCTCTATCCCTCTCTCTTCCTCTCTGTAAAAAATCAATAAAATATATTTTTAAAAAAGCAATAAAATATATATATTTTTAGAATGTGTTTTTATTGATTTCCGAGAGGAAGGGAGGGGAGGGGAAGAGAGAGAGAAACATCAGTGAGGAGAGAAAATCATGGATCGGTTGCCTCTCGCACGCCCCACACTGGGGATCGAGCCCACAACCCAGGCCTGTGCCCTTGGCCGGAAATGCATCCTGACCTCCTGGTTCAGAGGTCCACGCTCAACCACGAAACCCCTGAGGCTCCCTACACATACTTAGTGACCCTGGGCAACTTGCTTAACCTCTCGGCCTCAGTTTCCTCACCAGGAAATTGGGATGGCAACACACCCCGGAGGCCCCGCAGGCCGGGCTGTGAAAAAGATCAGGGGAGCGAACCAGGAGGGCGACGTGGCCGGGTCTGGTCGGAGCTGCCCGCTCCTGTGGCTCCGCCCCGCCCGCGGCAGGACTGGCACGGCTGCCTCCGGGCCTCAGTTTCCTTCACCAACAGCGGGCGCGGCACCCCTCCTCGAAGGTCCTTCCCTGATGGTGAGGAAAATCCTGCCTATTCTGCCCAAGCCCGGGGGAGGGGAGGGCCTCCCCGGGCCCGTGGGGCCCCTCTCTTCTGCCTCAGGATGCTCTGGCCACCCCCACTTTCTGTCCTATTGGGGACCCCAGTTTTGGCACAGGTGTATTTCCAGAAACAAAGCATGTCACCGGCCGAGGCCCTGGGGGTGCCTGGCTTCTGCCTGGAGCCCCCCCCCCGCCCCCCGCTTCCCCCACGCCCCCAGGACCGCCTGGACCCAGCAGGAGGGGAGTCTTGACTGTGGGGCTGCTGATAATGTGGGTGCCTGGAGCGAGAGAGAGAGAGAGAGAGAGAGAGAGAGAGAGAGAGAGAGAGAGAGAGAGAGAGAGAGAGAGTCAGAGAGATTGTGGGCCCAGCAGTGGCCCTCCCAGGGACCTTTAGGGGGTCCCCCACCGGGTCCCAGGGGAAAGGCCGAATTTCTTTCTAGGCACAGCCTCCTCCCCGCCCCAGCCTTGCCCGGAGCAAGGCCTGGTGTTCTGACCCGGAGCCCACGTGGCCTGGAGCGGACACGGGTGCCAGGCCCGAGGCGCCGAGCTGGCCCTCAGGCAGGAGGACGGCGAGGCTCAGCACGGAGCACGGATTCCGTTTCAGAAACGAAACCCGAGTTGCAGCGCGGCTCCCCTTTCACAGCGAGGCTCCCTCTGCCTCTTATTCTCCCGCCGCGGCCGCTCCAGGCACCGCCTGGCCGGGAACAGCCGTTACCACCGGGCGGGACGGGGGGATGTGTGTGAGACGAATGCCGCTCTGCGTGGAAATGAGCAGTTACTGACACACCCCTCCCGGGGACGGGGTTGTCACCGCCCTGGGCGAGGGCCCTCCGTGTGGGAGTGCGGACCGAGCGGGGGCATTGTGTGCAATCCCAGAGCAGGGAGCAGGCAGAGCCAGACCGTGGCGGTGGGAGTGGGGGAGTGGCGCCTGGGCCCGGGGGAGGGGGTTGGGGAAGGCTCCCCAAACATGGGGGGTGGGAAGTCTCCCTGTGGCTGATGCTCACAGTGGCCTGAACCAGAGAACAGACGCTTTAGGGGGCGCTGCGCTGTGGCTGCTGCATCAAAGACGGGTTTTCTGCCAAGACCGGTTTGGCTCAATGGACAGAGCATCGATCGGCTTGGGGACTGAAGGGTCCCCGGTTCGATTCCGGTCAAGGGCATGTACCTTGGTTGTGGGCGCATCCCCAGTGGGGGGTGTGCAGAAGGCAGCTGATCCATGTTTCTAACTCTCCCTCTCCCTTCCTCTCTGTAAAAAAATCAATAAAAAATATATATATATTTAAAAAGTATATTTTACCTATTTATTTGTAATGTTTATTTTATTGATTTCACAGAAAAGGGAGACATAGAAACATCAATGATGAGAGAGACTCGTAGATCGGCTGCCTCCTGAACCCCCTGCACCAGGGATGGAGAGCCCACAACCCACACACGTGCCCTGATCAGGAATCGAATTGTGACCTGGATCGTAGGTTGACACTCAACCCACTGAGCCACACCAGCTGGGCTAAACAACATTTCATTTGTTTGTTTTTCTTTTTTAAATATGCACTTTATTGATTTTTTTTTTTTTTTTTTTACAGAGAGAGAGAGAGAGAGAGAGAGAGAGAATTAAAAAACATTGATGAGAGAGAAACATTGATCAGCTGCCTCCTGCACACTCCCTACTGAAGATGTGCCCACAACCAAGGTACATGCCCTTGACTGGATGAACCTGGGACTTCTCAGTCCACAGGCTGACGCTCTGTCCACTGAGCCAAACCGGTTAGGGCGACATTTCATTTATTTACTTATTTTTATAGTCGGGATTTTTTTATTAGTTTCAGGTGAACCAGCATGCTGGTCAGATGCGCATTTCCTTCGCTAAGTGTCCCATGATGGTTCCAGGACCCACCTGGCCATGCAGACTAGAGGCCCGGTGCATGAATTCGTGCATGGGTGGGGTCCCTTGGCCTGGCCAGTGATCAGAGCCAGTCGGGGGGCCAGTCTGCTGGGGGGAGGGACCATGGGAGGTTGGCCCCAGAAAGCAGGGGACAGAGCAGCTGTCTGCATGCCTGTGTGGATTGCAGCCTTGTTCACAACTAGAGGCCCGGTGCATGACATTCGTGCACCGATGCGGTCCCTAGGCCTGGGGGTGATCAGAGAGCGAGCGTCTGGTGTGGAAGGGCAGGCCCCAGCTGACCTCTGGACCCGGGCAACACGTGGGCCCCTGTGCGCCCCTCCACTGAGTCACCGTGCCTAAGTCCCCACACGGAGATGCAGTGAGCGTGGCCGGACGCTGTGGGCGGGGTGCAGCGTGGGCCTCTGGGTCCCCCAGCGGTGCCGCATGAAGCCAGGCGGGCAGTGTGCTCTCTCCCGGCCAGCCTTGCAGTCTGGCTCCTGCTCGAACCCACGGGGAGCCCGACTGGGCCCTGCGGTACCAGCAGCTGCGGCCGGCTCACCCGGGAGAGCTGCGTGGGGGCAGGGCAGGCACCCGAGCGCGGGGCTCCCTGCACAGGAGCCCTGACGTCCTGAGGGAGGGTGGCAGGGGGAGTGAGAGCGAGCTTGGCGGGCACCGCATTCTCACTGCACCTCCGCCCCCATCACCCCGCCCCCAGGTAGGCAGGGAGAGGTCGCAGTGCCTTGCCTATGCCGGCCATGTTCCGCGCCGCCCCCTGGTGGTCAGCACACATCATAGCGAGCGGTCGAACTCCCGGTCAAAAGACTACCCGAGGGACAATTGGCATGTTGGCTTTTATTGCATAGGACACCCGAGGGTGGAGAAAGCCGTGCCCACTGCCGGCTGAGGGAATAAGCCTCGATCCACAGTGGAATGTGGCCAGCCTTTCGCAGGAAGCGGTGCTGACAGGTGTTCCCCTTGGAGGAGGCTCAGGGAAACGGTCTGCTCACAAAAGGACAAACTCCTCAGGATCCTTCTTGCTGGAGGGACCTGGGGAGTCATTCTCAGAGGCAGAGGCAGAGGGCGGCTCTGGGGCGGCCGGCGGGGAGAAGGCAGTTTCATGGGACAGAGCTGTGGTTTACCACCCTGAAGGGGGCTCTGTGGATGGAGGTGGTGAGGGCTACACAACAGCGGGTGCTACCTACGGCCACTGAACTACACGTGAAGGGGCACATTTTGTGTACATTGTTGCTGTACTTAACCTTGGCCCTGCATTGCCCCTGCCGCAGGCCCAGCTTCAGAATTTGTGAGGCCCCTTGTTCAAAAATTACGAATTTTAGACAGCCTGGCTCAGTGATTGAGCATCGACCTATGAATCAGGAGGTCACAGTTCCATTCCCAGTCAGGGCACAGCCCTGGTTGTGGGCTCGATCCCCAGGAGGGGGTATGCAGGAGGCACCCGATCCATGGCACACTCTCATCATTGATGTTTCTTTCTCTCCCTCTTCCTTCCTCTCTGAAATCAATTTAAATGTATATAGATAGATTTATAGATATATAGATATAGGTGATATAGATACAGAGAGATATAGATATAGATATAGTTATAGATACACTGAGTGGCCAGATTATTATGACCGCCCCATCAGTACGGCGGAGATTCTTTTTGGCACGGACTCCACAAGAAGCTGAAAGGTGATGCGAGGAATCTGACACCATGCCTGATGGATAGCACTGTCCAGTCTGTGAGATTGGATGGTTGTGGAACCAGCTGCCTGACGGCTCTTTTAACTTCGTCCCACAAATGCTCAATTGGATTGAGATCTGGGGATTGTGGAGCCACCTAAGCAAGGGAAAGTCTCCCTCCTGTTCTGGAAACCACTCCTGCACAGAACGAGCACTGTGGCCTGGCGCATTGTCTGGTTGGGAGAAGCCATCTCCATGGGATACGCCACCAATGTGACAGGATGGACTTGATCAGCAATGATGCTTAGGTATGGTATTCAGACGTTGTTCCACACGAACTAAAGGGCCCAAACCAAGCCAGGAAAACATGCCCCAAACCATCACCCTGGCCCCACCAGCTTCAAGGGCTGAACGCATGCATGTGGGAGCATGCTTTCATGCTGTTTCCGCGAAATTCTCACTCTGTCATCTGCATGCTGCAAACGGAAACGTGATTCAGCGGACCACGTGACTTCTTTCCAACTCTCCACTGTCCGATCCTCGTGTTCCTGTGGGAATCGTTACGTTTTATCTCGGTAACTGCAGACAGCAGAGGTGTGCGAACAGGCCTTCGGCTTCCATAGCCCACACGATGCCGCGTTCGGCCAAAGTACCTACAGACGTCAGGTGGGCACAATGACCTGGCTGCTCAGTGTGTACATGACATTTCAAAAAACTAAACGATCAGGGTGCAGCAGCAGGAAGCGCCCGGTCCGGGCAGCCAGGCAGCAGAGCACGGGCTGGGTGGGGCTCCCGGCTCCCGGGGTGGGACCCAGGCTCTGGCAGCTCCCAGGCCCCCGCCGCTCCCTGAGGTCCGGATGGGGAGTGGGTGCCGGCTGCTCAGCCGGGTGGGGCCGCCCCGCCTGGGCACGAGCCGATGGCTCCAGGGACCCGGCCACCACGTCTGACCCGGACCCGTGGCCGCGGGCAGAGGCCCAGGGTCTGCGGGGCGCTCAGCCAGGGGCGTGGGCCCGCGGGGGAGTCAGGTCTGCGCCTCCGCCCCGCCGGCCTTCTCCACCCATTTGCCGGTGAGGAGACTGAGGCCGGCCTGCGGGCGGGGTCCTCGGGGGCAGCAGCCTGGCCCGGCCGGCCCCGCTCCCAGGCCGCGTCCCTTCCCGGTCCCCCTGCCCCCGCCCCATCCCGCCCCATCCCGGTCCCCCTGCCCCCGCCCCCTCCCGGTCCCCCTGCCCCCGCCCCATCCCGGTCCCCCTGCCCCCGCCCCATCCCCGGTCCCCCTGCCCCCGCCCCATCCCCGGTCCCCCTGCTCCCGCCCCATCCCGGTCCCCCTGCCCCCGCCCCATCCCGGTCCCCCTGCCCCCGCCCCATCCCGCCCCATCCCGGTCCCCCTGCCCCCGCCCCATCCCCGGTCCCTGCCCGGGCCCCCTGCCCCTGCCCCATCCCCGGTCCCCCTGCCCCCGCCCCATCTCGGTCCCCCTGCCCCCGCCCCCTCCCGGTCCCTCTGCTCGCGGAGGAGAAATCCCGCCGGCGGCCGGAGGAGGCGGCCGGAGCCGTCGTCATGGCGACGGCAGGAGACAAAGACCAGGCGGCGTGGGCGGGGGGCGGGAGGAGGCGCCGGACCCGGGGAGCCCTCCGGCCTCGGCTCCGGGTCTGACCGCAGAGCCCCGGGCGGACTTCCGGGGCCAGCTCCTCCCTCCCGCACAGAGGCGGTGTCACCGGCACCTGCTGAGCCCAGGGCATCCTCCAGCTGAGGGACCCCTCCCTCCGCCTGGCCCTCAGCACCTGCCCAGCACCTGCACACCGACGCTCTATCCATTGAGCCAAACCGGTTTCGGCCTTCCTCCTTCTCCTCCTCGTCTTTTTTTTCTTTTTGCTGCAAACAGCTTTATTGTTTCCATTTGGTCCAATGCATGGGAGTGAGCTACAGGGTGCTGAAAGGAAAGGTTAGCTGAAACCGGTGTGGCTCAGTGGATTGAGTGTCGGCCTGCGGACTGAAAGGTCCCAGGTTCGATTCCGGTCAAGGGCATGTGCCTTGGTTGCGGGCACATCTGGGGGGAGTGTGTGTGCAGGAGGAAGCTGATCTGTGTTTCTCTCTTTCTCTCTCATCAATGTTTCTAACTCTCTCTCTCCCTTCCTCTCTGTAAAAAAATCATTAAAATATCTTTAAGAAAAGAAAAGAGCCGAGACCGGTTTGGCTCAATGGATAGAGCGTCGGCATGGAGACTGAAGGGTCCCGGGTTCGATTCCAGTCAAGGGCATGTACCTTGGTTGCGGGCATATCCCCGGTGGGGGGTGTGCAGGAGGCGGCTGATCGATGACTCTCTCTCATCGATGTTTCTGACTATCTCTCTCCCTTCCTCTCTGTGCAAAGTCAATAAAATATATTAAAGAAAAGAAAAGAAAAGAAAGGCTAGGGGTTTGGGGAGAGGCTCAGGCAAAAGCCAGAGGGGGGGGGGGGATGCAGAGTGTCCCCCGAAGCTGCTGGGCTCCAGAGGCTCCTGGTGCTCGTGTGGGGGCGGAGCCTTCCATACCCAGCCCAGCCCAGGCCACCAGCCCGCCTGGTATGTCAGGTCGCCATCATCCCGATGAGTCCCACCTGCTCACCCAGGACGTGGCTCCGGGATGTCAGAGCGAGGGCCTGCGGGTGGGGCCAGGGCCTGCGGGTCCCCAAGGGCCTGGCCAGGTTCCCCCCAGGACCCTGGCAGCGTCCATGGCGCCCTCGAGGGGGAGGCTCCCGGGCGGGAGCGCCCAGGCTGGCGTGGTGTCTACAGGAGCCGCCGGGCTCTGCCTCTGCTTCTCCTCCGCCAACTGCAGAGGCCGCGGCTCCAGAGCCGCCCGCGTGGTCCACACAGAAGCCGGGAGGCCGGTGCGGGGCTGCGGAGGCCATGGCCGGGGGGACGCAGCCTGCCTCGGGTGGTGCTGAGGAGGGGGAGTCGTGGTCGTGGCCGTCCGGCAATGAGGGGTGAGGCAGGAAACCGGTGCTGGCTGGGCTCAGGCGGTTCGGAAGGTGGTGGCTGGGTAAGAGGCTGGGGGAGGTCGGGGCTGGAGGGAGGGGTGTCCCTGGGTCTGCTCCATCGGCACACACGGGGGCTGCAGACACCCCCCCCCCCCCAGTTAGTCCTGCAGTCACAGGCTGGCCTCAGGTGCCCACCTCTAAAAGGGGGTGAGTAGCCGAAATCAGTGTCGCTCAGTGGATAGAGCGTTGGTCTGTGGACTGAAGGGTCCCAGGTTCGATTCCGGTCAAGGGCATGTACATTGGTTGCGGGAACATCCCTGGTTCTGGGTGTGCAAGAGGCAGCGGGTCGATGTCTGTCTCTCATCGATGTTTCTAGCTCTCTATCTCTCTCCTCTCCCTTCCTCTCTGTAAAAAAATCAATAAAATATAATTTTTAAAAAAGGGAGGGAATGAGTGGAGGTTCAGACTCCAGCCCCCATGGCCCCGGGCTCCCCCGGCCTGCTCGCTGCTGTCAGCGGGTCTGGCCCCTGAGGAGTGTCTGCTGTGGCCGCCGGGCTCTCCTCAGGCCCAGCCCCGTGGCCAGACGCTAAGCCAGGGGCCAGTGAGGGGCGGGCCTGGTCCCTCCCCTGCCCCCAGCACCCCCAGACCAGGGTCAAGCAGGGCAGTCCGGGCAGCAGGAGCCTCGCACCTGAGGGACCTGGGCCTGATGCCTCACCTGACCTCTGGGTGGCCGGCTGTGGGGTTCTGACCAGTGGGGATGGGGTTCCTCACGGGCCAGGGCAGAATGACAAGTCACTCTTGGGGGGCCTCTGAGGCCCAGCCAGCCCTGCTGGCCCAGCTCACCCAGGAGCGATCCCTCCAGCTCTGCCCCGGAAGCGGGCCTGGCTGGCCAGCACCTGGTGCAGATAACGCCTTCAGCCAGCCAGTCCTGCCTGTGCCCCTTCCCTCTCCCCGTCTCCCTCCCCCTCCCCGCTGTCCTTGGGCCTCCTGGCTCCTGGCCTCCGGGCCTGCCGCCCCTTTCCCCCCACTCCCTGGCCCTGAGCCTGCTGGGAGTGTCCGAGGAGCTGCCTGGTACGCCGAGGACCCATGGACGCTGGGGCAGGAGGCTTGGGGGGGAGGGCTTTGGCAGCAGCACTGGCAGGGTCAGCTGCCAACCAACAAGCTGTAGGGTGGGTGTGGGGAGGTGAGGACGTCACATGGATAGGGATAGGGCAGGGCCTGCCCATCCTCCTGCCAACTCCTTCCTGAGGTTCAGAGGCCTCGGCGCTTGGAGAAGGAATTCCCTTCCCGCAGGGGCAGCCCGGGCCCCTCACCCTGCTCAAGGCCGCCCGCCCTGCGCGTGCCAGGCTAACGGCCCTGGTGCTGGTCCCCGCTGCCAAGAGACACTCCCACCGTGGGCTGCCCACCCCGCTCCCACCCTGATGCGGGGACCAGCCAGGCCGCCCGGGCCCTGGTGGCCGGCGGGCTCTGTGGTGCAGGCCTCCAGCTGAGCCTGGGCACCAGGCCATGATCAGTAAGAAGGGACAGGAGCGTCCTTCAGGCAGCGCAGGGCCTGGCACGGTGCCTCGACCTGCTGGCAGCTGAGGCAGAAGGGCTGAGCTTGCAAGACTGGGCCGCCAGGGGGCGGTGGCAGGAGTGGCAGAGGGTCCCTGGCAGCCCCCCCTCCCCTCTGCCCCCTCCCAGCCCTGGTTTCTATGAATATGCTGGGTTCCCCGAGGATAATCTGTGATTCCTACCCCTCGGTGTTCCAGAGGGAATAAGCTATGACCTACAGAGAGCGAGAAACCACCGCCTCATAACAGCAGCCATAGGTAACAGGAGCAGTCCACAATGCGGAAGACCTGCACGGACCCAATCCCAGGGCCTTCGGGGTGGTCACTGGGCATCAGACACAGCTACGGGCTTCCTGGCGGCAAGGCATAAAGGGATGAGAATGTCCATCGGAGCCTCCCTATCAGACCAAGGCGAGCCCACCCGGCAGCTAGGACGCAATTCTATCTGGGACTCAGCGTCGCGCACAGTGGCTGTCAGGCAGTCTGTGGGCAGCCACAGCTGTGCCCCGGGGTGGGGCGGTGGGGCGGAGGGCAGCCTGTGCATTCCAGACCTCCGGGCCCAGGGCCCGGGATCCTACAGTCAGAGTCCACATTCCACATTCCAGGGTGGGCTCTGCCAGCGGCTGCTCTGAGGTCAGGGCAGGCCACTTCCTCTTCCTGAGTGCCGTCCCCAGGATGGACCAGGGGACGCGACCGTACCAAACAGCCCAGCGCTCTCTCTTCTCTTACAGATTTTTAAAACTTGATTTTTAGAGAGAGAGGCAGGGAGAGAGAGGAAAGCATCGATGTGAGAGTGTGACATCCATCACAACCCCCACCAGGGATGGAGTCTGCAACCTGGACCTGTGCCCTGACTGGGAATCAACCAGCCACCCCCACAGGCATGGGGTGGTGCCCAAACTACTGAGCCACACCGGCCAGGGCCAGAGTCTTTTGTTAATTGCCTGCAGATATTTAAAAAACTTTACATTGATTTTAGAGAGAGGAAGGGAGAGAGAGAGGAACATTGATTTGTTGTTTCGCTCATTCATACATTCACTGGTTGACCCTTGAATGTGCCCTGGCCAGGGGCCGAAATCAAACCTGCAACCTTGGCATATCAAGTCAACACTCTAACCAACCAGGTACCCAACCAGGGCTTTGTATGCTGACTTTTTGTAAACAGACTAGAGGCCGGGCGCACGAAAATCGTGCGCTGGGGGTGGGGGCCCTCAGCCTGGCCTGTGCCCTGGGCCTCCCTCTGTGGGGCAATCATGGGGTGATGGTGGGCCCCCCGCCAATCACATGGCACCCGCCTTGGCTGGCCTGGCACCAGTGCGTGTCATAGCGTGGTACTCCGGACAGTCGTTCTGCTGTTTGGTTGTTCGGTTGATTTGCGTATTATGCTTTTATTATTATAGATTTGTTTCCCCAGTGGGCGTGAACTTCTGGAGGGTGTGGACTGAAGGAGAAGGGGCCACTGCCTGGGCCGGGAGGGGAGGGTGAGACGGGAATGCTGGAGAGACCTGCAGTCGGGAGAGAGGACACACACATGGCTGTTAGAGTGATGCGGGGGAGGCAGGCTTGGTGCGGGTCAGCAATAGGGAGCCATGGGAGGTTCTTGAGCAGAGGAGTGTCTTCATGAAATTGATGTTTGGAGTGAGGCCCCTGGGGTGACCTTGCTCAGTCTGGCCAGGCCCAGCACCCCGTGCTCTGCTACCCGAGGTGTGTGGAGCAGAGGCGGAGAGTGAAGACCGGGAAGTGGTGTGAGTTGAAATGGCTCAGGCTCTGAGATTGTTCTGGAAAATCCGACACACTCTGGGTCCCCACCCCCACCCCGACCCCAGGGGTGTGCCTTGGGACCTGAACCTGAGCCCAAAGACCCTCACTGTACAAATGGGGACACTGAGGCCAGAGGTCCAGGGGAGCTCGGGGCTGTCAGGTGGCAGAGGCCCTCGCCCTGGGGTCCACCAGGCACGCCCTGGCAGTGGCGGAGGGTCTGGGTCACTGTGGCACCCCCACCCCCGGCACAGACCAGGACCTGTGGGGAGTGGTGCCCTAATGAGTCACTTCACTCGGGCGGCTCACCCAGCCTGGGGCCTGGGAAGGCCTTTGTCAGAGAATTTTTGGATATTTGCCTTCTCAGCAGGAAGATGCTGTGAGAACACTGTCTCCCGCAGGCTGGGCACTAACAGCGCGGCCGGAGCTGGG
The DNA here is from genome assembly GCF_014108245.1 of Pipistrellus kuhlii. Classification (NCBI taxonomy): domain Eukaryota; kingdom Metazoa; phylum Chordata; class Mammalia; order Chiroptera; family Vespertilionidae; genus Pipistrellus; species Pipistrellus kuhlii. The sequence goes on from NW_023425603.1 coordinate 398,872, forward strand.
AGGGCCAGCGCTTCGGGGAGAGGCTGCAGGGCACCCTGGTCCGTGGCCACAGCGGCACCCCCTGCCCTTCCCAGCTGCTCAGGGAAGGCCGCTCTGGGCTCCCGAGAAAGAGCAGTGAGCAGAACGACAGGAGGCCCGGCCCGTGTGGCTCAGTGGGTGAGCATCGACCTATGAAACAAGAGGTCACAGTTTGATTTCCCGTCAGGGCACAGGCCAGGGTTGTGGGCACATCCCCAGTAGGGGGTGAGCAGGAGGCAGCTGATCAATGTTCTCTCTCATCATTGATGTTCCTATCTCTTCCTCTCCCTTCCTCTCTGAGATCAATAAAAATATAAAAAACAACAGCCAAGCCGAAACCGGTTTGGCTCAATGGATAGAGCGTTGGCTTGGGGACTGAAGGGATCCGGGTTCGATTCCGGTCAAGGGCATATACCTTGGTTGCGGGCACATCCCCAGTGCGGGTGTGCAAGAGGCAGCTGATCGATGACTCTCTCTCATCGATGTTTCTAACTCTCTATCTCTCTCCCTTCCTCTCTGTACAAAATCAATAAAATATATTAAAACAAACAAACAAACAAAAAAACAACAACAGCCAAGAGGGCCAGGAGGGCCTAACCTGGGGGAGGGGGTGATGTGGTCCAGGTGGAGACGATGGCACAGCAGCTAGAGGGCACACGGCAGGGAGAGGGCGCACAGGGGGAGGGTGCGCAGGGAGAGGGCGCGCAGGGAGAGGGCACACAGGGGGAGGGTGCGCAGGGAGAGGGCGCACAGGGGGAGGGCGCACAGCGAGGAGGAAATGCACCCCGAAACAGGGAGTCCCCTGTCCCAGGCTGCGGGCAGGGGCGGTGAGTACAGGCAGGGACAAGTCCCCTTGTCCCGGGCAGGGCAGGGACCACTCAGTGTCCACGTATCGGCTTCCAGGACTGGGGCCGTCCGTCTGTCCATCTGTCCATCCTTCGGGCGTCTCTGTCCCTGTGAGTTCATTTGCGGAGCTCCGGGCAGGACCAAAGGGCATAGATGGGCTCCCCCATCTTCCCTTCCTTCTAAGAGTTTGTGCGACTTGGAAGTCGCCCTCTGGACAGGCCCAGCCCTGGGGGGCGGGGGGGCAGGCAGCGAGGCACTGGGAGCCCTGGCCCAGCTCTGCGTGCCCCCCCATAGCTGCTAATGGCGGCACTTGGGAAAGGCCCCCCACACCTAAAAGGATGCCGCCCTCATGGTCCACCCAGCCAGCACCCCATCCCTCCTGAGGCCGGCGCTAGGCCAGGGGGCAGATGCAGGGATCGGAGGGAGGCCCTGGGAGGGGGAGGCCCTGGGAGGGGGAGGCCCTGGGAGAGGGAGGCCCTGGGAGGGGGAGGCCCTGGGAGGGGGAGGCTCTGGGAGGGGGAGGCCCTGGGAGGAGGAGGCCCTGGGAGAGGGAGGCCCTGGGAGGGGGAGGCCCTGGGAGGGGAAGGCCCTCGGAGGGGGAGGCCCTGGGAGGAGGAGGCCCTAGGAGGGGGAGGCCCTGGGAGGAGGAGGCCCTGGGAGGGGGAGGCCCTCGGAGGGGGAGGCTCTGGGAGGAGGAGGCCCTGGGAGGAGGAGGCCCTGGGAGGGGGAGGCCCTGGGAGGGGGAGGCTCTGGGAGGGGGAGGCCCTGGGAGGGGGAGGCCCTCGGAGGGGGAGGCTCTGGGAGAGGGAGGCCCTGGGAGGGGGAGGCCCTGGGAGGGGGAGGCTCTGGGAGGGGGAGGCCCTGGGAGGGGGAGGCCCTGGGAGGGGGAGGCTCTGGGAGGGGGAGGCCCTGGGAGGGGGAGGCCGCAGGGACGGTGGAGGCGGAAGAGGCTGGCCCGCGGTCCTTCCCATGCCAGTGGCAGTGGTGGCCTTCCCCAGACTCCCCTACCCCCCCTCTCCGTACACCCCCCCTCACTGCCTGGAGGGCCAGACTTCTCCCCTGGGGCCAGGCGGGCGGGGATGTGTGTGAGGGAGGGTGGTGGTGGGGGGCAGGGTGGAGAACAAAGGAGCCTAACGGTTACGGAGATAAGGCGGGCGGGGCCTGGGGCCGGGGCGGGCCGGGGAGGGGAACGGAGGGGAGGGGAGAGGAGGGGGGAGGCCCCTGAGGCGGCGCCCCCGTGAATCAGGGAATGGGGAACTGGTTCCTGGATGAGGAACCCCTGGTGGAGACAGGGAGGTGGGCCTGTGGGGGAGGGGTTGCTAGGCATTTTTACCTTTAGCCTCCGTCTCAGGAGCTGGCTGGGGTCAGGGACAGGAACTGAGTAGGGGGGTGCTGTGCTGTGCTGCCCTCCCCATAAGGCTGGCACCTCTGGGTGGCCAGTCCCTGGACTGAATGTTGACAGGCCAGCGTGACCCCAGTACCAAGCCCTTAGCGGTGAGCCAGGCCCCTGCTGGCGGGGGACCCCAAACACACCTGGCCCCACGCGGGGCCTCTGGAGCCCACTGCCCATTGGGGGGAAAAGGCAGCACCGGGTCCTCCAGCTGGGACTGACGCTCAGGAAGGCCACAGGGACCTGGCTGGGAAGCCAGAGGGGCTCCCTGGAGGAGGTGACCCTGAGCTGAGACAGGCGGACGGACGAGTGGCCCGTCCCAGCCGATGGCCGGTGGAGCAGCCCGGAGTGACCCCAGGGAGGGACAAAGTGCCCCAAACCAGGGAGGCCTGAGCCGGACCGGAGCCGGAGGACCTCCGGTCTTCAGCCTCCGCCACTTCTCAGGCTGGGCGCCCGGTCCGCCCTCCTGGCTGTGGCCCCGCGGGGGAAGTTGCCTTGAGGAGCCGCCTTGGGGAGCCTGGTTGCCCCAGGCCTGCGGCCAGCTCCTCAATCCTGCCTGGAGGCTTCTCAGATAAAGAGCAAAACTTCCTGAAGGTAATTAGATAAAAGCCGGGGGACTGCCTGGGCCTGTGCAGCTCAGGGGCTGAGCGACCTCTGAGCCCGGAGGTCAGGGCTCCACCCCCAGTGTGGGGTGTGCAGGAGGCAGCCGATCAGTGATTCTCTCATCATTGATGCCTCTCTCTCTCCCTCCCCACCTCTCCCTTCCTCTCTGACATCAATAAAAATATAGTTTAAGAACAAACAAATAAAACAAAACAAACAAAAGAGGCAGAAAATGGGCTGGGCCAGATGCTCCCCAGGGCCTCCAGCCCTCCTGTGAGCCTGACCCTGGTTAAACTGTGGTGGGCGGCTGAAACCGGTTTGGCTCAATGGATAGAGCGTCGGCTTGGGGACTGAAAGGTCCCGGGTTTGATTCCGGTCAAGGACATGTACCTTGGTTGTGGGCATATCCTCAGTAGGGGATCGATGACTCTCTCTCATCGATGTTTCTAACTATCTCTCTCCCTTCCTCTCTGTACAAAATCAATAAAATATATTTAAAAAAATTAAAAAAAAATAAACTGTGGTGGGCGGATTTGGTGTGTCCATCCCTACAATCAACTCCAGGCATTAACCTGTGGACTGAAAGGTCCCGAGTTCGATTCTGGTCAAGGGCATGTACATTGGCTGTGGACACATCCCCAGTGGGGGGGTGTGCAGGAGGCAGCTGATCGATGTTTCTCTCTCATCGATGTTCCTAACTCTCTATCCCTCTCTCTTCCTCTCTGTAAAAAATCAATAAAATATATATATATATATATATATATATTTTAAAAAGATTCATTCATGGTACCCCAATAAATTAAAAGTAAAATAGGGCCTTGGTGAGTCAGTTAATTATAGGGTCATCCCCATACACCAAGGTTTCGGGTTCGATTGCCAGTCAGGGCACATACCAATATTTTTCTCGCTCTCTAAAAACCAACAAACAAATAAATAAATAAAATATCAATGTGAGAGAGACATCCATTGGTTGCCTCCCACATGGGGACTGGGGATTAAACTTGTAACCCAGCTACATGCCCTTGACTGGGAATGGAAACTTCAAGGTGGTGGAGTGATGATCTAACCACTTAGCACCACTGGCCGGGGCTGTGTTTATAGTTTTTGCTCCTTATGCTTTGGAGTTGTGTTTAAGAAGCCTTTGCAGAACTCAAGGTCATGACGATTTCCCCGTGTTTTCTCCTGAGAGTTTTGTAATTTTAGCGCTTATGGTTAGTTAGGTCTACTTTGAGTTATTTGTTAACTCCTTAGGTAACAGATCTGGCAGCGGGCCTGATGCCGCCTGTGATTTTGGAGGCGCGCACGCTGCTGGGCGATCCCTCCCAGAGCTGGGAGCGTCCTGCCTTGTGCGGGTGGCAGTGCTGCAGCCATTGCTGATTCGGCTGCACTTACAGGGAAGAAATGCTGGCTCCGGTACAGACTCATTGAAATGGCGCTGCAATTAACCTCCGAGGCCCAGGGCCCTCCACATCCTGTCCGCGGACTTCAGGTTAAGAACTCCTGGGGATGCCGGCTGGCGTGACCATGAGGCTGAGCATGGACCTATGAACCAGAAGGTCATGGTTTGATTCCGGTCAAGGACACATGCCTGGGTTGTGGGCTCGATCCCCAGTGTGGGGTGTGCAGGAGGCAGCTGATCCATGATTCTCTCTCCTCACTGATGTTTCTTTCTCTCTCTCTCTCCCTCTCCCTTCCTCTCTGAAATCAATAAAAAGTATATATATATATAAAAACAAACAAACAAACAAACAAAAAACCGAACTCCTGGGGTAGCAAAAATTCCTGCCCAAAGTCTCTATTTCTGAATTGTATTTTGGGGGTTTGAAACGTCCAAGACTGGTTCAGGGTGGGTTTCTGGTTCCCCCAGCCCAGGCCACCACTCTTGGTCTGGCTCCAGCCATGGGGAAGTTGTTCCCTGCTTAGAAGTATTTTCTAAGAAGCCATCCAACAATACTAATGCTAAAACTAAAAAATTGGCCCTGACCAGTGTTTCTAAGTGGTTAGAGCACCAGCCCTCACACCAAAGGGCCAAGGGTTCAATTCCTGGTCAAGGGCATGTACCTGGGTTTCAGGTTTGATCCCTGGCATGTGCCAGAGACAACCAGTTGATATCTCTCTCCCTCTCTCTCTCTCTCTCTCTCTCTCTCTCTCTCTCTCTCGTTCCCCATCTCTCCCTCTGCTTCCACCCTTCCACCGGGGATGTGCCCGCAACCAAGGTACATGCCCTTGACTGGAATCGAACCTGGGACCTTTCAGTCCGCAGGCCGACGCTCTATCCACTGAGCCAAACCAGTCAGGGCCCACCCTTCCACTTTCTAAAAAGCAATGGAAAAATATCCTCTGGTGAGGATTAACAACAAAAATTCCCTGGCCAGGTAGCTCAGTTGGTTAGTGCATTGTCCCAATATATCAAGGTTGTGGGCTTGATCCCTGGTCAGGGCTCATACCAAAATCAACCAATGAATGCATACACAAGTGGAGCAACAAATCCATGTTCCTCTCTCTCTCCCCCAAAAAAGAACAATATCAATAAGTAAAATAAAAAATACACTAAAAATAACTGAAAAAAATAGACCCACAACCCTGCATAATTAATCATTATGAACACTCTGTACAATCAGAGTGTTCATCCTCCCCCCTTGCCTTTCAGCCTCCGGTGTGCCGGGAGGCCCAGGGCTGCAAACTCTGTGGCCAAGACCTGCCCTCTTCCCTCGCCAGCTGCTGGGAGCCTCAGTTCCCTCCACTCCGGGCATAGATGTGCCGTCATAACCATTCACCTGGTGGGATCACAGGGCGGATTACTGGAGCTGAGAGTGGGACGGACACAGCCACACCCGGAGGACAGCTGTCATCGTAAGCCTTTCCCGGGAGAGACTGGGATGCTGTGTCTCGGCCTGCATGCTCCTTCCTGTTCTGCACGGGGTGAGGGATGTCTGGTTATTTGTATCATTCTGGACTCTGAGTTGTAACAGAAACTCAAGTTGCTCACTTCAGAGGCCTGTTACAGGGTGGGGGCACTGGGCGGGTTCACAGATCCTATCAGGACAGGCTGCAGTAGGTGGGGTTTCCGGGAGCAGGGCTGCTCTGCAGGGCCCGGCGCCTGCGGCACCCACTCCAGCCTCCAGCCTCTCCCGGGCCGGGCCGGGGCCCAGGTTCCAGAGAGAAGCTCTTCCCCGAAGCTCCAGAAGTGCCTGATGGGCTTTTATTGGGCTGGCCAGGTCACATGTCCACGCCTGAGCCAATCGCTGCCGCCAGAGGGCTGGGGCGCGCTGATTGGCCAGGCCCGGGGCACGTGCTGGGGTGGGGCCAACACCTGGTCCCGGAGGAGGCTGTAGAGGAGGGCAGGTGCTGGGCTGGGAGGCCCCAGGCCCTGGCCCCCCCGTTATTTGACCTCTTGGTCAGGCCCCCCTATTCGAAGAGCCCCCCCTCTGTGCACCCACAGCGGCCTGACATTAATTTCTCAATAAATGTTTAACAGGCGCTAGGCACAGAGCAGGGGGTCCAGGAGGAACCCCGACAATCACGGCCTGAAGGAGGGGGTGCTCTGTGCGGGGGGAGAACGAGGGGATTTCCGGGAGGCGTGTGGGCTCAGGTGAGGAGGCTGGGAAGGTAGGGAGTGGAGGAGGCAGGTATGGACGCATTTTCATCCCAAGCCCGGGCTGTAGGAGGTATTACATGTCCTCCTTTCCCCCCATCAACCTCCTCCAGCCCAGCCTGCCCCCGGCCCTCACCACTCTCCCGGCTGTGCCATGGGCCATGCATGTGCACCCATGGTCTCTGGTTGGTCACCTCCCATCCACCCTCCCCGCCCTCCCTCCGAGATTCCCCACTCTGCTCCATGCTTCCCTGTCTCTGGGTCCACTCTGTTCATCAGCTTATTTTGTTCATTAGGTTCCACGTAAGAGTGAGATCATGAGATGCTGGTCTTTCTCTGACGGGCTTATTACAGTTGGCATGATGCTCCCCAGGGCCTCCATGCTGTCCCAAAGGGTAAGCTTTTTTACTGCTGTGTAGTATTCCACCTTTGGCGTTTCCAGTGGGGGGAGCAGAGAAATGGGAGTAGGCAGGAGGAAATGTAGCAGCAAGGGAGAACTTCCCACTCTTTTGGGAAATACTGTACAGGGGTGCGAAGGCTGAAGGCTCAGGAGAGCATAGAGGGGAGGGCAGCAGAGGGAGGGTGCCCAGATCAAGCTCAGGGGAGGAGAGCCCACAGGGCAGGGGGTGCCAGGCTGGGAGATCCAAGAGGTGAGAGGGATGCTACGTGATGGCTTCCATTTTTTTCACTGAAGAGGGAGGTGAGGTCTGGCGCTGGGTGTGAGGGCAGGAGGGTCTGTGAGGGGTGGGCGGAGGGGGAGAGGGTGTGAAATCTTAGTCTCTGATGGGATGTCACTGAAAAACATGGAGAGCTGCTGACTATGAATTTGTGAAGTTTATCACAAATTCCCAATCAGAAAGGTGGTCTGTGCCCCATACCCACACCCACCCGCCAGAGCTATAGGCACCGGAGCTATTGGCGGGCAGGAGGGCTTACCGTGGAGGCAGGAGGAGCTGGGAGGCCAGGAAGTAGTACTGTTATCTGCTTCACTGATGGGGAAGCTGAGAGGTTCAAGGCCAGTGTAGTACCCAAGTGGCCTTGGGGTCAGACCAACCAGTACAGGGTCTGTTAGGTGCTCATGTGTTTGTTGAGAAATGTGAATGGTGGGGCAGCCCAGTGATGCATCCACAGTCTATTCCAGGTGCCAGGCACCCCAAGCTTGGAGCTGGTGGGTGGGGCTGGTGACTTCCCACCCTAAGACATGACTCAGGTAGGCCAATCTTTCCAGAGCTCAGTGGTAGAACTTCACAGACACCCACTGAGCATCTGGCTCTTCGACCCATTTCTCAAGCAGTGCTCACTTTCAGAGAAGTCACAGCCCTGGGCCAGGCGGCCCAGCCCCTGGGGAATGCCACCTCAGGCCTCTCCCCTGGCTTTGCTGTCTACACCCCACCCAGGCCAGCAGGCAGGGGGTGCCAGGATCTCACCCCTGCACTGCCTGCGGCTCTCCGGCTCTCCGAGGCCAGGCTCCCCCTGGAAGGGCAGACCAGGGCCATGGGCTCTGAACTCGGTGGGGACGGGGTCCTCCTGGGGAAGGGAGGGCTCCCAGCCCTGTATCTCAAAGCCATGTAGGCAGGAGCCAACCTGGCCACTTCTCTGAAGTTGTTAATAATGGTTCATGCTGGAAAAATCACACAAAACAAAACAAAAACACACCATAGAAGCGAACAGTAGTTATTTGGGCTATAAAAGCATAAAACTCCAGATTTCTCCCTGTGGCTATTTATAACCTGAGCTGGTGTAAACTGTGCCCATATTAAGCTCAGGTTTGAAGTAACTTAAAAGGAAAATAGCCGTCGCTGCATTTACAAAATTCAATTATAGACCTCTCGCTTGCTAATTACGGACCAACAGCCTGGGGGTGGGAGTGGGCCGACACCGACCCTCCAGGACCCTGTGGCCCCGCGGTCGGCCTGGGGGGTGGGGGGGAGGGCAGGGAGGTCTAGGGCGGGGTCGCGCACCCTCTCGGGCCCCGGGCGGGCGGAGCGGGGGCGGGGGCGGGAGCCCGGGGCGGAGCGGGGGCGGCCGGCTGCGGGTCCGGAAAAGTGGCTCCTGCCTGGGAGGAAGTTGGCCCTCCTCCCCTCGCCCGGGCTTGGGATGAAAATAGCTTCTTCCTCTTCACCCTTCCGGGCCCCCAGCCCCTTTCTCCAGGCCCCCCGTTTCTGCCGGGGCGCCCCCTCCCCCCCGGGCCTGCGCTGTTCTCTCAGCGGCGGCGGGACCGCGGGGACCTCCCGCCCGGCCTCGGCGGGCGCCCCGAAACTCGGGCGATTCCGGTGATCCCCACCTCCCCCGCCGGCCGGCAGGGCGCACCCCGCGAGCGGCCGCACCGCCGCCTTCCCCTCCGGAGGCTGTCCCCGGAGCCCCCGCCCTCGGCACCCGGGCTCCCGGGCCCCGCGGCACCCCCGAACTCCTTGGGGAAAGTGGGGGCGCAATTAGTTTCTTTCAATTAGTTCCTCTTTGTATGGCCCCATTCAAACTGAGATGTACTCCTCCGCGCGAGGGGAAAGTAGTCCCGACCTTCCATTCAATTTCTGCTCTCGCGTCGCCCACATTTTTACTTTTTAAGGCCGACGGGACCCTCGGCGGGGCCCCTCGCCGATGTGGGGGCCGAGGCCGCCGGGGTGCGCGCAGGAGAGGGGGCGCCCCGGCGGCGGGAGGGGGCGGGGAGGCGCTGCTCCTCGCGGCGCCGGGAGAGAGGGATCATGGGGCGTCGAGAGATTGCAAACCTCAAACCACGTACAGCGGGCGATACGCGTCTACCGAACCTGACCAACGGAAGCCCGCGCCCCGCCCCTGCTCCCGCCCCGCGCCCGGGATAGACGGGCGCGCCGAGCCAACCGGGAGGCGGCTCGCCGTCCAAGTCCCACGAGAGCCAATGGGAGCGCGCGGGGGCGGAGCCGCTCCGCAGCGGGTTGGGCTGCGCGCGGCTTCCCCCCGCGGCCAGGCCCCGCCCCTCCCCTCCCGCCCGCTGCTCCCGGAGTAGTTGGAGCCCGTGAAGTGCGGGCGGCGATGAGAGCGAAAGTTGCGCTCGGCTCGGCGCTGGGGGCTTGAAGCGGCGCCGCGCTCCGCCCGCCCGGGCCGCCCCCAGCCCCTGCCGCGCCCGCCCGGCCCCGCGCCCGCCGCCTCCGGCCCCGTCCCGTCCCGGCGCCCCCTCAGGAGCCGGGGTCCCCGTCACTCGCGCGCGGCCGCGGCCCCCTCCGATGCCGACCATGGTGGAGAAGGGCCCCGAGGTGTCCGGGAAGCGGAGAGGGCGGAACAACGCGGCCGGCGCCGCCGCCTCGGCCGCCCCCGCCGCGGCCGCCTCGGCCGCCGCCGCCGCCTCGGCCGCCGCCGCGGCCGCGGCCGCCGCCCCCGGCAATGGGCAGAATAAAAGTTTGGCGGCGGCGGCGCCCAATGGCAACAGCAGCAGCAACTCCTGGGAGGAAGGCAGCTCGGGCTCGTCCAGCGACGAGGAGCACGGTAGGTGCAGCCGCCCGCGCCCCGCGCCCGCGCCCGCGCCCGCGCCCCGCGCCCCGCGCCGCTCACCGTGTCCGCTTCCCCGCAGGTGGCGGCGGCATGCGGGTGGGACCCCAGTACCAGGCGGCCGTGCCCGACTTCGACCCCGGTGAGTAGCGCCGGCCGCCGGCCCGCGGACAACTTTCTGTGTGCGCCCTGCCGTCCGCGGCCAGAGCAGCGGCGCGGGGGGGCGCGGGGAGCCGCCGCCCCCGCGTGGCCCCGGGACCCAGGCCGCCGGCCGGACGCCCCGGCCTGGGGCCCCGGCGGTGCCGGTGCGGACGGGCTGCGGCGCCTCGGCCCGCGGGAGGGGGCCGTGCGGGAGGGCGAGCATCCCGCGAGCCGGGCCCGGGCGGCCTCGGACCCGGGGCCCCGGCGGGTGCTGCCGGGCCTCCCCTGCGGCGGCCGCCCCGCCCCGAGGCCCGGGGCCGCAGTCCGGGCGGCCTGCCGCTGCGCCCCCGCCCCTCCTCTAGGGGAGGACCGGCCGCACCGCCGCCGGGCCGGAGGTCCGCACCCCAGCCGCCTGCCCCGCGGCCCCTCCCGCGGCTGCTCCGCGGAGCCGCCGGTGCCGGAGCCGCCAGACAAAGGAATCGGTGGGTTCGTGCACGCGGTCCGGCCGCTCCCGAGGCTGCGGGCGGCGACCCCGTTCCGGAGGACGCGGCTGACCGCCCCGCCGCCCCGCGGAGCCCGGAGCCCGGCCCGGGGCCAGCAGACCCCGCGGGCGGGAGGCCCCGCGGTCTCCGGGAGGAAATAAGTGCCCAAGTGAACGCCTCTCCAGGGGAGCCGGTGTGGTCCCGGGCACGGCCTCCGCTCCCGGCGGCTGCTCCGGTGCCAGCCCGGGGCGCCCTCTGCGCGGGGACCCCCGCGGAGCTCCTGGTCCCGGCGGTGGGACCTCCCACCCGCTCCTCCCGCGGAGGGAGTCCGGCGGGCTCCCTGCCTTCTCCAGCCGCTGGGGTTCGGTTCCTCCCTCCCCCACACACCCTCCCTCCGTGAGGACCGGACGGACTGACAGGCCGGGACTGACAGTGACAGGACGGCCGGCCCGCACGCCCCCATCCCCCGCGCGGCCGCCAGGGGAAGCACCGCCTCTTGGTCACAGTTGACCCCTCTGCATCTGTAGGTCAAGTCCATCCCGTTGTAGCGCAGGGAGCACGGGGCTTGCCTGTGAGTAAGTTGGCCAGTTTGGGCACACTTTGGTGATGTCGGTCTGGAGAGCTTTCTTGAGAAAGGGGCCCGAGTGAGAGCAGATGCCTGGCATTCTTGTGGGATCGGTGCCCAGCTCCGCGTTGCATGGAGCCTGACCTTAGAGTTGTGCTCTTCTTTGAAACAGCGAATGTGGCAGGATTGCGTTTTGAGTTGCCCTTGCCTGTTTGAGGGGATAGAGACCTGCCCCTCAGCGGTAAGACAGTGAGTGTGCTGCCCGTGTCTCCCTGCACAGGGCCTGGGTCTCAGCAATAATAGTTCCAGGTCGCCTAGAAGGGCATCTGACGGGCATGGAGTGCTGTGCCAGGCTGAGTGCTGGGCACTGTGGGCTCAGTGTTCCTGGTGAGTGTTTTAGGTGTCGCTCACACCACATAAAGGCAAGGGAGAGAGGACTTCCATTTTGGAATACACTTAAGACTATTACCCCCCCCCCCCAGTACAAGTGAGGAGTATGGATGGAGACTGTGATTGTTACTATTTCTCTGGCCGGTTTTTTTTTTTTTTTTTAAATACGTTTTTATTTATAGTTTTTATTTAGAGGGAGGAAGGGAGAGGGAGAGGGAGAGACAGAAACCTGGATGAGAAACATGGATGGGCTGCCTCCTCTCGCCTACGCTGGGGATGGAGCCTGAAACCCAGGCCTGTGCCCTGAGGGGAATCCAACCGTGACCTGTTGGTGCACTCAACTGAGTCACAGCCAGGCCCTGCCTGGGTTTTGAATGCATCTCTCTCTCTCTCTCTCTCTCTCTCTCTGTCAGAATTTGAACAGGCAGGTGAATGTGAAACTCACCAGAAAGCCTTTTTCCTCCCGGTGGTAAAGATGTGTGAGTAGAAGTTGATTTCAATTTTTTTTTTTTAAGTCAGACTTTATTTCCCCCCCGTCTTTCACCTTTACCCTATTTAGCTTTAAAAGCAAATGGTTGAGCCCTAATTGGTTTGGCTCAGTGGATAGAGTGTCAGCTTGCGGACTGAAAGGTCCCAGGTTCAATTCCGGTCAAGGGCATGTGCCTTGGTTGTGGGCGCATCCCCGGTGGGGGTGTGTGCAGGAGGCAGCTGATTGATGTTTCTCTCTCATTGATGTTTTTAATTATCCCTCTCCCTTCCTCTCTGTAAAAAATCAATAAAATATATTAAAAAAAAAAAAAGCAAATGGTTGAAACCAGGAACCACCTATTAATCCCTAGTATTCCAAGGAAAATTCATTTCTCTCATCCCTGTAAGTAGTGAAGTAAGTGGCCCTGACATGCTGATTCAGCTCTTCTGATCTAATTAAGATGTAGACTAACTCAGTGATTTATGGCATAACTTGTAAGCATCTGTTTATAACGATGGAAAAAGTTTTATCAGTTCGATTTAAAAACAAAGCAGAATGCAGCCGAAACCGGTTTGGCTCAGTGGTAGAGTTGTCAGTCTACGGACTGAAGGGTCCCGGGTTCGATTCCGGTCAAGGGCATGTACCTTGGTTTCGGGCACATCCCCAGTAGGGGGTGTGCAAGAGGCAGCTGGTCGATGTTTCTCTCTCATCGATGTTTCTAGCTCACTATCTCTCTCCCTTCCTCTCTGTAAAAAAATCAATAAAATATATTTAAAAAAACAACAACAAAGCAGAATGCAGTCTTATACCTTTTTTTGACATTGACTTTAAAAAAAAAAATCTTTATTGTTTAAAGTAGGGGTGTCGAACTCAATCAGAGAAGGGGCCAAAATCTAAAATCCAGCCTAAATCGCGGGCCGAATGGTTTACTGAACAGTCATAAACTGTCATTGTGATGGAAACGCAGCGGAGTGCAGTGATGACAGCGCTGTGCGGGCCACATTGCAAGACCTGGCGGGACGGATTTGGCCCTCGGGCCTTGTGTTTGACACATGTGGTTTAAAGTATTACATATGTCTCTTTTCCCCCCACTGACCTCTCCCCAGCCACCCCACCCCCAGCACATGTCCTCACCCCCCTAATGTCTGTGTCCATTGGTAATGCTCATATGCCGGCCTGTAAGTCCTTTGGTTGATCTCTTCCTGCCCCTCTCCCCTCCCTCTGAGGTTTGACTGTTTGATGCTTCCCTGTCTCTGCATCTGTTTTTGCTCAGTTTATGTTGTTCATTATATTCCTTTAACTGAGGCTTTCTTCTCGCTGGTGTCTAGGCCAGCTTTCCCGTCCCAACTCCACAGCATGTGCTGCTGTGTCCTTTCTGCTAGTTCAGTGAGGGAGGCATGCTTCCTCCACCTCACCCGTGGCTTCTATCTTCTGGCAGAGCAGGGTTTGTTTTGACGTGTGTTTTCTGTACAAAAAGTGCATGTTCCCAGGGAGCGTGCAGAGGGGAAGGAGCTGGAGCCGTGCATTGGGTGGGTCGAGCTTGACTCCTCTTTGCTGTCTTATGGCTGGAGGCGCGCAGGGGAGGGCTTCCCGGTGACTCCAGCCCTGTTTTCTGAACGCGTGTTACTGTCCCTTCTCCCTGCGTTGGTTCTCAGTATCACAGTTCACATGATAGTAAAATTAAGACTCCTGCAGAAGAGGAAATGTTAATGGTACATATTTTTGTAGTAATGGGCCTTTAAACATGCAACCCATATTTGGAACATTGAACCCAATAAATTTAATCAGATTTGGAAATTGTGGTTGTCTTGGTTCAACTATCACTTCAGAGTTGACTGGTTTTAAAAAATGTATTACCCTTTACTGTGGAGTAATCTTACTGAAGCGGGCATCTTTTTTTTTTTTTTTTTAATATATATTTTATTGATTTTTGTACAGAGAGGAAGGGAGAGAGAGAGAGAGCTATCGATCAGCTGCCTCTTGCACACCCCCCACTGGGGATATGCCCACAACCAAGGTACATGCCCTTAACCGGAATTGAACCCGGAACCCTTCAGTCCCCAAGCCGACGCTCTATCCATTGAGCCAAACCGGTTTCGGCTGAAGCGGGCATCTTGATCTGCTTTTCATTGCTTTTTATTGCTGGTTCTATGTACCTCTTTGAGCACGTTATTTTCTGTGCTTTAGTTTCATCGTAAAAATCAGTTTTATAGATATCCTAAAATCCACAGAGAATGGCTTGTGAGTCACACATACTTCGGAGCAGGATTCACCAAAGGAGAAGTTGGGGCGATGGTGAGTCCTACGAGCGGTCACGTGTTAGGTGGTGTGGCAGGGAGCCCCCAGAGCTGGTGGTCAGAGGTGGACGCCTGCCTCTGATTGAGAAGGTGATAGCAGGTAGGGCCATTTTATTCCGGAAGCCTGTTTCCCGGGTCGTCATGAATCAGGTTGTTTCATCACTGAGTGTGTGGTGATGCCAGGCACAGTCACCTTTAATGTCCTGTTTGCTTCAGAGGCAGACTGCGTGCTCGGGCGGAGAGAGTTGTGAAACCCGCTCACATCCTCGCAGTGCTGCTTGCCACCTGTGTGCTGACTTTTGGGCAAGATGCTTCATTGTTGTTAATCCTCCTCCGAGGTTTCCATCGATCGTTAGGGAGAGGGGAGGGAGGCAGGGGTGGATAGAGACAGAGACATTGATGCTAGAGCAGCGTTTTTCAACCGCTGTTCCGCGGCACACTAGTGTGCCGCGAGACGTTGCCTGGTGTGCCGTAGGTGCAGACAAGACAAGAATTTTATAATTTTTCACTATTTTGTTTACTTAATATTTCATAATAAAGTAATTATAAAATACTTTCTTTGTGTTTATTTGATTCCTATTCAAGAGAATTACTTTATATATAGTCAATATAGGCACAGAGTTAAATTTTTTAACATTTTCTAATGGTGGTGTGCCTCGTGATTTTTTTCATGAAACAAGTGTGCCTTTGCCCAAAAAAGGTTGAAAAACACTGTGTTAGAGATACACACCCATTGGCTGCCCCTGCACACATCCTGACTGGGGCTGGGGATCGAACCTGCAACCTAGGTTTGTGCCCTTGACCAGGAGTTAGGAACCAAACCCAGGAACCTCTGGTACTCTGCCATCAGTCTAGCCACTGAGCCCACCAGACAGAGCCATTTGTTTGATTCGGGTTTTTTTTTTTTTTTTTTTTTTTTTTTTTTATATTTTAGTGTTTATCATATGATTTTTAAAAAAGATATATATCTTATTGATTTTTAACAGAGAGGGATAGAGAGCTAGAGATGTCGATGAGAAACATAGACCAGCTGCCTTTTGCACACCCCCTACTGGGAATGTGCCCGCAACCAAGGTACACACCCTTGACTGGAATCGAACCTGGGACCTTTCAGTCCGCAGACCGACGCTCTACCACTGAGCCAAACCGGCTTCGGCCATTTGATTCTTGTATGTGCCCTGACTGGGGATCAAACTGCAACCTTGGCACATTGGGACATAGCTCTAACCAACTGAGCTCCTGGGCCAGGGCTTCCCCCCCCCTCCCCCCCTTTTTAAATTTTATTTCAGATAAGTTTCTAGATGTACAAAAGAAACCTTGAATCCATCCCTGGGTCAGGGGAAGTGCACATTAGGTGGGTTGTGAGCTAGGGAGTTTTTTGCTTTGAACTTGTCTTTGAGAGTTAATGCTTTCCAGGTACTTTCTATGACGTTCTTCTCTTCCATGGGTGATGACTGTGATTAAAAGGTTAGCTGACGTGGTTGAGTGGTTGGTCATGGATCTAGGAACCAAGAGGCCACTGGTACAGTTCCTAATTAGGGCACATGCCTAGATTGTGGGCTCAATTCCCAGTGTGGGGCACACAGAAAGCAACCAATATGCGATTCTCACTCATTGATGCTTCTTTCTCTCCCTCCCCCTTCCTTTCTGAAATCAAGAGAAATATCCTATATAATAAAAGGCTAATATGCACATTGTCTGTTCCACCAAGGGCAAGACTGGCTGGCCAACTGCCCTTGGCCCTCCCTGGCCGTGCAGGAATCTGTGCACACGGCCTTAGTGTCTGTAATAACAAAAGCCAAACGGACACTGAACAGTCTGTCTGCGTGGGGTGATCCAGCCAGCGGGGGGTTAGTGAGCGGCAACCAAACGACCGAGCAGCAGGCTGTGTGGGGCCACCAGGCCTGCAGCGGGGGGTGGGAGGGTAGTGAGGGAGAGGGAGGAAGCAGTTGGGGTGACCAGGCCAGCAGGGGGGTGCAGTTAGGGTGACCAGGCAGTCAGGCAAGTGAGCAATTAGGAGCCAGTGGTCCTGGAATGTGAGAGGGATCCCAGATTGGAGAGGGTGCAGGCTGGGCTGAGGGGGACTCCACCTGCTCCCGTGCACGAATTTCGTGCACTGGGTCTCTAGTTTAATAATAATTAAATAAAAGCAATGTTAAATGTCATTTGTACTGAAGAAATTTAGACTTACTCTTACTCATTTTCCTTGGCATTATAAAGTTCTGTGGGGCAATTTACAATAGTTTAAAACTGTTGTTGGAGATGAAACATCAAAGTTCTACCAAGTTACTTTATTCTTCCTCAGTTTATCAAACTTTTAATATTTTCCTCTCTGCTACAGAGATTGTTTTAATTGACTTAATTTAACCTTCACTTTTTCTGAGCCTTTCTTCAGAGATTCCATGCATAATTTAAAAGTAAGAAATAAGGCTTCTATTTTGTTCCCTTATTCTAATGGAAAACAATGTTTGCTGAGGAGTAATATGTTAGTGTTTATATTCAAACAGAGAAATCATGTCTGTCTGTGTGTTTCTATAAGTATAACCAATGGACACAAGAAACTGGTGCGCACGCGTGTGTGTGTGTGTGTGTGTGTGTGTGTGTGTATGTGAGGGCATGTGCCAGGGTGTAGGGGAGGCTGGAGGAAGGTCAGTGGGGAAAAAAGGAGACATATGTACTACTATTTATAATACTTTAAGCAATAAAATAAAATTAAAAGAAATAAAATCAATTAAAAACAAACAAGCCAAAAAAACGGAGACCTTGAAATCTGTCCTGGTGAGAGCTACTTTAGCAGCACAGTGGAAGTCTGAGGAAGGAAAGGGTTGTGAACCGAATGCTGACTTCATGATTGGGGCCGTTAATAATTCTTGCAGCGCTAAATAGCAATTGTGGGCAGTACTGTGATCCTGGAAATGATAGGGAGGGGCATAATTGCATCATAACAGTTTTCCTTTTGTGTTCCAGAAGCTAAATCTCTGGTTGATTTTTATGCTTTTTATAATATTTTAAAGTTGGTGTAAAGTAGCAAATGTTTCGCTAAAATGTTTGAGAGAAATATTTTAAAATAACATAAAATAACATTAAAGTTATTAAAACCCTAAAACTACTTTTTCAAATTAGTCAGATTCTTTAAATGTGTGGATCTTAATAAAAATTGCACACCAGACCCAACTCTTTGAAATTTCTTGATTCCTTCCCTCAAAGTAATGAGAGAGAAAATGATAATATCATATAACGCAACCTTCTTGTGCTCTGCCATGGAAGAGGAGACTGGCGGGGAGTGATTGTCTGCCTTCCCAAAGCACCTCAGGATGGGGTTGGCAGCGTGTCAGGGAGCCTGGAGGCCATGCGGAGGGCAGACTTCAGCCTTCCATTGCCAGACGTGCCAGAGCCTGTTCCTGGTGCAGGAATTGGGAACAGTAATGTGTTCATCACTTTATTTATTTACTTATCGGTTCATTCTTACCGAGGATATTTTTCCATTGATTTTAGAGCGAGTGGGAGGGAGGGAGAGAGGGAGAGACAGTGAAACATCGATGTGAGAGAGGCACATTGATGCAGGTGGCAGCTGATCAATGATTCTCTCACATCTTTGATATTTCTGTCTCTTCCTCTCCCTTCTTCTCTCAAATCCGTAAAAAATATTTAAAAAATGTTCAAACAGAACAGAAAGTAACACAGTTATGTGGCCACCGTTGTGATGAAACACTTACCATTTGGCCATGTTTGCTCCAGGTGCGGCTGAAGCTGTTACTCCTGCGGTGTCCTTTGTATTTTGTATCCTCTGAGGGCAGGTGGCAAAGGGAATGGCAAGTACGGGATTCACAGGTGTGAGTGCCCGTTCAGCATAGGGAGTAGGCGAGGTGGGTCACAGCCTCAGAATGGATGTAGGTGTGATAGTATTTATGTTTTCTTTTACCTCTGATCTTTTTGTTTTTTTGTCCTAGAAGTCTTTTAAACTTCTTAAATGTGCGTTCTGTAAATAGAATAATAATGTTTTTGAAACTAGGATACCAAGTTTTATGTTTTAAAGTTTTTTTTTCATAGCCTCAGCCAATGGTATGTTGTTTTTAAAAAAATATATTTTTATGTGCCCGCAACCAATATACACACCCTTGACTGGAATTGAACCTGGGACCCTTCAGTCCACAGATCGACGCTCTATCCACTGAGCCAAACCGGTTTTGGCCAATGATATGTTTTTATTGATTTTAGAGAGAGAGGAAGGGAAAGAGAGAAACATAGATGTGAGAGAGAAACATCGATTGACTATCTCCCATGCCCCAATCAGGATTGAACCTGTAACTTGGGTATGTACCCTGCCTGGTAATTGAACCAGCAACCTTTTGTATATGGGATGACACTCAGCCAACTGAGCCAGCCAGCCAGGTCCCAAGCTTTTGTTGTTGTTGTTAATCCTCACCCGAGAATATTTTTTCCATTGTTTTAGAGAGTGGAAGTGAGGGGGCTGGAGGGGGAGAGAGAGAGAAGAGAGAAGGGGGGATACACATTGACTGGTTGCCTCCCACATGCACACCAACTGGGGCTGGGGATTGACTCATGTACGTGCCCTCGAACTGGAATGGAATCCTCGACCCTTCAGTTGCTGGGCTGATGATCTAACCCCTGAACACCCCAGTCAGGCTCACGTTTTATGCTTTTATGAAGCCGCTGATCATTCCAGGATGGTGAGGTGCTCAGCCTGATCTACCCCGTTCATTGAAATCTGATCATTTTAGCGTAACATTTTCCAAAGGAGGATAGAATTAAAAAAAATGAACTAATCTTTAAAAAGTAAATTATTTAAAAATTATTACTTCTAATTAATGTTCTGTGAAAAGTGCAATTTAATAGAAATGTCTCATTCTTGGACCTCTGTCTTGCTGCACTGTAGTAAAATGAGTATTTGTGTGTTTGAGTGTGTATGTATTTCCGGTTGAAGTATTTCTTTTTTTATTTATTTTATTGATTTTTTAGAGAGAGGGATAGAGAGATAGAAACATTGATGAGAGAGAATCATCGATCAGCTGCCTCTTGCATACCCCCTACTGGGGATGTGCCCGCAACCAAGGTACATGCCCTTGCCCGGAATCGAACCCGGGACCTTTCAGTCAGCAGGCAGACGCTCTGTCCACTGAGCCAAACCGGTTTCAGCCGGTTGAAGTATTTCTTACAGAAATTTATTTTCTATTCATTTTCAGCTAGAGGCCTTTTTTATTTGTGAACATCTGGCGCTTTTTATATGCCCTATATTGATGCTCTACCCTGAACTAGAGCTTTATATGTCACCTGGTGAACTATGGCTGTGAGCCTTGCTGGCCTTCTGCTTGCTTAGCAACAGGTCAGTTTCCACGGCGTTGCCGCTTTTGCACACCACTGCCTGCGGAGCGCACCACTGCCCCTTACCCTGCCAAAGCAGCTATGAACTAGGATAGCTGGGCTTTCATTTAGTTTTGCCTATTTACATTTCTAGGTAATTTTTATTTAAAAAAATATTTTATTGATTTTGTACAGAGAGGAAGGGAGAGAGATAGAGAGTTAGAAACATTGATGAGAGAGTCATCCATCAGCTGCCCCTTGCACACCCCCTACTGGGGATATGCCCGCAACCAAGGTACATGCCCTTAACTGGAATCGAACCCGGGACCCTTCAGTCCCCAAGCCGACGCTCTATCCATTGAGCCAAACCGGTTTCGGCCATTTCTAGGTAATTTTTAAAGTAAGAGTCTTATTGATGTAAAAATTTTAAAATGATACTTTTTGCCTTATTAGGAGCAAGTGGCAGTGGCAAAGTGGACGTATTGATACCAATGATGTGTAGATTCTACAAACTTGAATGCAGTTGAGACAAAGCTAACAATAATTAATTCAGCATTCTAAAAGCATACTGTTTCTACCTCTGTTGGACACATTTGTTGGTTGACTTTAATTGTGAAGGGGAAAAAAACAGTAACTTAAGAACTTGTATGAAATTGGAACTATACTCTGTTTTACAGTTTTTAGCTTTCAGGAACATAATTACCCTTAAGACATGTCTATTGCCTTGCTTTTTAAATAAAATTATTATTGATTTCAGAGAGAGGAAGGGAGAGGGAGAGAGGAACACTAACATCAATGAGGAGAGAGAAGCGTTGACTGGCTGCCTCCTGCGCGCGCGTGCACACACACACACACACACACACACACCCGCACCCCCCCCCCCCCCCCCCCCCCCCCCCCCCCCCGCAGGTGCCCACCTCTCACGGAATCGCCCCGCAGCCTCCTGGTTCCCAGGCAGCAGCCGCACAGCCGCTGAGCCCTGCGGGCCAGGCACCCATTCCAGCTCGGTGTGTGTTTTAGGGCTCTGAGGAAGTGGTGGACTGTGTATACTGCTGGTGATCTAAGAATACCAACTCTCCTGGTACAGGATATTACACTTACATGGTTTCCACAGGGATTCGCAGTGTGCAGAGATGACTGCTGTGAGGAAATTTAGTAAATTTGCTTTTTTGCTTAAGGAAAATTTGAATGTATAGAAAAAATAGAATGTTAATGAGTCCTATATATTCAGCAACTAGATTTATTTTTATTTTTATTTACCCCCCCCCCCCCCCCCCAGCAGCTAGATTTAATAATTGTTAGAGTTTGGCTTTATTTGCTTAATGAAATGTTGTTTGGCTGCAGTTGAGTACAGTACATTTCCTTTTGAGTGGCACGTGCACATGATAGAAAAGCAGTTGTGCTGAGGCCAGTTTGGCTCAGTGGATAGAGCGTTGGCCTGCGGACTGAAAGGTCCCGGGTTCAATTCATGTCAAGGGCATGTGCCTTGGTTGTGGGCACATCCCCAGTGGGGGATGTGCAGGAGGCAGCTGATCGATGATTCTCTCTCATTGATGTTTTTGGCTATCTCTCTCTCCCTGTCTGCAAAAACTCAATGAAGTATATTTTAAAAAAGAAAAGAAAAGCAATTGTATCTCTACTAGACTCTGTGCCAGGGGAATACTTACTCTTCCACAGCGGAAAGCCCGTGCCAGGATACTGAGTGCAGGGATGCTGAGTGTGGGGGGGAGGGAGGGGGGGTGCGGGGCACTGGGGATGCTGAGTGTGGGGGGGAAGAGGGGCGCTGGGGATGCTGAGTATGGGGGGGAGGGGGGCGCTGGGGATGCTGAGTGTGTGTGGGGGATGCGGGGCGCTGGGGATGCTGAGTGTGGGGGGATGGGGGGATGCGGGGCACTGGGGATGCTGAGTGTGGGGGGGAGGGGGGTGCAGGGCGCTCGGGATGCTGAGTGTGGGGGGATGGGGGGATGCGGGGCGCTGGGGATGCTGAGTATGGGGGGGAAGGGGGGCGCTGGGGATGCTGAATGTGGGGGGGGTGGGGGGCGTTAGGGATGCTGAGTGGGGGGGGATGGGGGGATGCGGGGCGCTGGGGATGCTGAGTGGGGGGGGATGCGGGGCGCTGGGGATGCTGAATGTGGGGGGGAGGGGGGTGGGGGGCGTTGGGGATGCTGAGTGTGGGGGGATGGGGGGTGCGGGGCGCTGGGGATGCTGAGTGTGGGGGGATGGGATGCTGGGCGCTGGGGATGCTGAGTATGGGGGGGAAGGGGGGCGCTGGGGATGCTGAGTGTGGGGGGGAGGGGGGTGGGGGGCGTTGGGGATGCTGAGTGTGGGGGGGAGGGGGGGTGCGGGGCGCTCGGGATGCTGAGTGTGGGGGGGGGGGATGTGGGGCACTGGGGATGCTGAGCACCGGGAGAGGGTGTCTGTGCTGGGAAAGCAGAGAGGGTGTCTGTGCTGGGAAAGCGGGGCCAGGGGAGGAGGGACTGAACCTGTGAAAAGCAGAGCTTGCTGCCACAAGGCCCTTTAGGTGGGTCTTGAAGGACAGATGGACCAAAAATCCTTCGGACTGAGGGAGCCACATGCTTATTTATTTACTTTATTTTTAAAATATGTTTTTATTGATTTTGGAGAGAGAGAAAGGCGCAGAGAGAGCGAGCGAAACTTCAGTGTGAGAGCGAAACACTGTTTGGCTGCCTCCCGTATCTACCGTGACCAGGAATCGCACACAGCCTGGGTGTGTGCCCTGCGGGAGGCGAACCTGTGACCTTGCAGTGCACGGGACACTCAGCCACCTGAGTGACGTTGGCCATGCCTATGTGACTTAATAACCTGAAGACTCAGTCTCTGATGTGCATGAAATAACATGCCTTCCTTAACGTTTGTGTGACATTTTTGTGAAATTATACATGTCATATTGACCATGCATTTTATTAAAAAACTTTTATTTCAGAGAGAGAGGGAGAGGGAGAAGAAGATAGGAACATCAATGATGGGAGAGAATCATTGATCGGTTGCCTCCTGCAGGCCCCACACTGGGGGTTGAGTCCACAACCAGGGCCTGTGCCCTGACTGGCAATCGAGCCCTGACCTCTGGTTCATGGGTCGACGCTCAGTCACTGAGCCACGCCGGCCGGGCTCCACTTTGGAGAGCCATCGGTCTTTGGCCATGGATTGGAGCCCGAGCTCTGAGGGCATCGCAGTGTGCAGAGATGGCTGCTGTGAGGGGGCTGGTAAGAGCAGTGTACAGAGGCAGGAAGGCTCATCCACGTGGAAGCTTTAAGCGATCAGCTGAACAAACCAGACACCCCAAACTGAGTGCTGGGAGGGGTGCTGTGAGAGGGGGCTCAGGAG
This sequence comes from Pipistrellus kuhlii, assembly GCF_014108245.1. Lineage (NCBI taxonomy): Eukaryota > Metazoa > Chordata > Mammalia > Chiroptera > Vespertilionidae > Pipistrellus > Pipistrellus kuhlii. The sequence continues at coordinate 421,797 of NW_023425603.1, forward strand.
GGAAGGAGGAGGGAAGGCTGCAGTTGTTAGTGGGACCACTGGAATGACAGGGCGGATGTGGGCACAGAGGCCTGATGCTCCTGGTGGCTGCTGTGGTGGCTTGGTGCGGCACTGTCGGGGAGCGGAGTGTGGGATTGCGTGCCCCACACGTAAGTCAGGCAGCCCTTCCTGAGAATCAGGAGGGACTCTTCTCCCGCTTCCCCTCTAACTGGGTCACCTGGTCTGTTTTCTTATTGTACTTGTTGCTTACCTCAGTTATAGTATCATCCAATTTTATTTTTTTTCTTTAAATATATTTTATTGATTTTTAAAAAATATATATTTTATTGATTTTTATACAGAGAGGAAGGGAGAGAGATAGTTAGAAACATCGATGAGAGAGAGTCATCGATCAGCTGCCTCTTGCACACCCCCTACGGGGGATATGCCCGCAACCAAGGTACATGCCCTTGACCGGAATCGTACCCGGGACCCTTCAGTCCCCAAGCCGACGCTCTATCCATTGAGCCAAACCGGTCCCGGCTATTTTATTGATTTTTTTACAGAGAGGAAGGGAAAGGGATAAAGAGTTAGAAACATCAATGAGAGAGAAACATGGATCAGCTGCCTCCTGCACACCTCCCACTGGGGACATGCCCGCAACCAAGGCACATGCCCTTGACCGGAATTGAATCTGGGACTCTTCAGTCCGCAGGCCGATGCTCTACCACTGAGCCAAACCGGTTAGGGCTTAAAAGATCTATATTGTTGAAAGAATTACAGATGCCCCCCATTTTCCTCCACTGACCCTTTCTAGTCCACACTCGCCCCCCGCCCCAGGCTTCACCACACTGTGTCTGTGTCCAAGGTTATATGTAACAGGTTCTTGGGTTAATCTCTTCCCACCCACCCCAGCACGTCTCTGCTTTTCAGTAATCAGTAGCTTTTACGTCTTTTCCCTGCCTGCCCTGCTGAGGCTGGGACTGCCAGTGAGCGCGTGCATCCAGAGACCACGCATGCTAGCGTGGAGGGTATGATTACTCTGTCGCCTCCACGGCCAGCCGCCTCTGTGGCCACATCATCTGTGACTCAGATTACTGCATGGCTTTTCTAAGCCTGCTCCGTGCGCTAAGACACAAGTTAGTATGTTTCTGCAAAACCTCCCAGGTGGCTGGCTGCATTGTCACTCAGGTGTGAAAGCGGAAGCCCTCACAATGGCCTCGGAAGACCTGCTAATGTTGGTCTGCATTACTTTTGGGACTTTATCTCCACTTCTTTCACATCTTTGCTCAGCTGTTACCGTCTAGATGAGGCTTATTTTGATACCTACCTATCCATTTCTATATAGGACCTAACGACCTAGCTCCATCCCTATGATTCCAGCTATGTGACATTCTGGAAGAGGCAGAACTGCGCGGGCAGGTTTGGGGTAGGAGGGAGGGCTGTATAGGAGGAGCACAGAGGAATTTCAGGGCGATGAAAGGACTGTCTGGTGGATGCTGTAGTGATGGACACGTGGCTTTATTTATTTTTATTTTTAAAATTTTATTGCTTTTTTACAGAGAGGAAGGAAGAGGGAAAGAGAGTTAGAAACATTGCTGAGAGAGAAACATCCATCAGTTGCCTCCTGCACACCTCCAACTGGGGACGTGCCCGCAACCAAGGTACATGCCCTTTACTGGAATCGAACCTGGGACCTTTCAGTCTGCAGGCTGGTGCTCTATCCAGTGAGTCAAACTGGTTAGGGCGGCATTATTTATTTGTCCAAACCCATAGCATGGACTGCACCGGCCTGAATTCTATGGTGTGCTGTAGGTTTTGTGTGGTTATGATGTATCAGTGTAGGTTCATCATTTGTTAGAAATGTCAAATTCTGGTGAGGGGTGTTGGTAATGAGTGAAACTGTCCATGTCTAGGGGCAGGGGATATATGGAAAGTTTTTCTGCTTTCCTCGATTTTGCTGTAAACCTAAAATTGTTCTAAAAAAAATTAAAGTCTTCTATAAAAATGAACATTAACAAAAAATCTAGCCACAAACATCACAGTTAAATAAAATTAATACTGTGCTCACTCTGGCAGCACGCACATTACCATTGGAGTGGTGCTGGGAAGATTGCATGGCTCCTGTGCTTGGATGACACGCATATTTGTAAAGCGTTCCTAAAATAAACACAATAAAGTTAATATTTATCCCCTAGTGTAATTAAATCTCCAGTCAACTTTTTTTTAATTAAAAAATGTTTTAAATATATTTTTATTGATGTCAGAGAGGAAGGGAGAGGGAGAGAGAAACATCAATGATGGGAGAGAATCATGGATTGGCTGCCTCCGGCACAACCCCTGCTCAGGACTGAGCCTGAAAATGGGACCTGTGCCCTGCCAGGAATTGAACGGTGCCCTCCTGTTCCATAGGTGGAAGCCTAACCACTGCGCCATGCCTGCTAGGCTCCAGTCTGTTGTTTTTAAATAGTTGGTTTGTTTAGATCAGGATTCAAACATGATTCACATGTTGCATTTAAAAAAAGCTTTATTGCCCTAGCCGGTTTGGCTCGGTAGATAGAGCATCAGCCTGCGGACTGAAGGGTACCAGGTTTGATTCTGGTCAAGGGCACATGCCCTGTTTGTGGGCTCAATCCCTAATGGGAGGGTGTGCAGGAGGCAGAACCCAGTGGGGCACATGCAGGAGGCAGCCAATCAATGATTCTCATCATTGATGTTTCTCTCCCTCTTCCTTCCTCTCTGAAATCAATACAAATATATTTTAAAAAAGCTTTGTTGAGGTATAATTGGCATTCAACAAACTGTCATATATAAAGTTTATAGTTTGACTAGAGGCCTGATGCACAAAATTAATGCAAGAGTAGGCCTTCCTTCCCCTGGCTGCCAGCACTGGCTTCCCTCTGGCACCCGGGACCCAAGCTTCCCTCATGCCCCAGCTTCATCCAGAAGGTCATCAGGAAGGACGGCCGGTCTAATTAGCATATTACGCTTTTGTTATTCTAGATTAGTTTTGATTTACGTATACCCTGTGAAGTTAATCACGATAGGTTACTGAATATATCCATCACTTCCAAAAGTTTTCTCGTGTCCTTTTGTAATTCCTCCTCTCAAGCAGCCACTGACCTATCTGCTCCCTCGCAGGATGGGTTAGTTCGCATTGCCTAGTGCTTTATGTAAATGGCAGCTTTAATGATATACTGCTGGTCTGGCTGCTCATTTAGCAGTTATCCTGAGACTCCCTTCACTGTACATGTATCAGTTTTTTCCTTTTGCTGCAGAGCAGAGTATTACAGTGTTTGGGGACACCAGCATTATTTTATTCATTTACCTCTTGATGGACATCAGGGTTATTTCTGCTGTCTGGTTACAATAAATAAAGCTGCTATGACTATCTCTGTACAATCAGTGTGACCATCCCTTTCCTTTCTCTTGAGTAAATACTCAGGAATGGAATCATACCCTTTGTTGTAAGCTTACGTTTTTAAGAAGCTGCGAACTTCCAAATCGATCATTCCTCCTGGCACTCCGGGGGAGGTGTGGGGAGGACAGCTGAGGAACTCATCGGTCGGCTCCTCCCCCCTCCTGTCTCTTCATGGTCAGAGGGCCGCCGTCTTAGCCGGCCTGTGCTCTGGGGTTTGTCACGTGGCCTCTGGGTAGCTGCTGGAGAAGCAAGTGAATTGAGCATCGGAGCTGCTGTGGCTCCTGCCCTGGTGGGCACCGGGAGGCCACCATGGCCCAGCCTTCTCCAGCGGGCAGGCAGACAGCTGGTGGCCTGGGAGAGGAGCTTCAAGATCGTGCGGGCGTGCCAGCTTTTGCTAGACTTGGGGGGCTGTTCCAGCAGGGGGGGCAGTTGAGTGGATTTGGGGAGGTGCAGGAACTGCATCCGTTACAGCCTGCTAGTCCAGCCTTGGCTGGTCTTGGCCGCTGTTGGTACAGCTGACTGGCCGGAGGACCATGCTGACCGGTCTCACCTTAAAGTCTGGCTGCCCATCCCCCACATCGGCTTCACTGCTGGACACTCACCTTGACAGCTTTAACGTCTCACTTCAGCCCTCCAGTCCTCTCCGCACCCTTATTTCCCTGCGGAATGGCAGCGCCTGGGAGAAAACCCGCAGGCTCACCTTCCCACATCCGCGCCGTCCTCTGCCTTTTTCCTGGGACTGGTGGTGCTTCCGGCCGAGGCCGCTCTGCACCGCACTGGACCTGCTGCCGTCTGTCTCTGCAGAGAGAGCACTCTCACCCTCCTTCTGCCTCATCGAGTTTTCTTCTCCCTTGTGTTCTCAACAGCATGTGATAGGCTGTAATTTCTCCCTTGTTTTAAAAGCCCCTCTTGGTAATTGTCTGTATCCTGCTCTCTTATTTCTTTTCTCTCTTGAACACATTCCCTCAGGCTTTGCTCCTGCTTCTCCGGAATCTTCCGTAAGGTCACTGGTGACCTTCCTTCGCTAAACCCATGGCCAGCTGGCGGTCCTCACCTTACTGACCTCTTCACCCCAAGAGACCCAGTGAGTCACTCCTGAAAACTGGCCAGACACACTTCTCCAGAGGAGCATACACACACAACACACATGCGTGCACTCATGTTATAGGAGGGTGTGCAGTCAGGAAGCTGGAGACGCCGGGGGTGATGGTGTGAGTGCTAGTCCCCATCCAGAGGCCGAGAACCAGGAGGTCCCTGTCCCTGATTGGGTGAGGGCCACCTACATTGTGGGGGGCAATTTATCTCACCCAGTCCTCCAATTCAAATGGTAACCTCACCCAGAAACACGCCCACAGAAGCACTCAGAATATCTGACCAGTATCTCGCACGCTGTCATGCTGTGTGACTTGTCATGTTGACTCACCAAACTAACCCTCACAGAGCCCTTTCTTCCGGTGACATCAGCAAGATCTGGTCCCCGTCACCCTGCCGCAGCTCCAGCTACCCCCCTCTCCCTGCAGTCCCAGGACTGCTGGCTGGTCCTCCTCTCTGCTGCCGCAGTGCTGCTTCCGTGCTCCTCCTCCTCCTCCTCCTCCTCACGTGGCTCTGGTCTCGCTTCCTTCCCTCCGCGGGGAAGCCGCCTGTGTGCAGTGAGGCTCTCTGGGGTCCGTCTATCTCCGAGTTCCAGCTGCATCCTCGTTTCCTGCCCCTTCCTCTCTCGCTGTTCTCTCACCCCCTCCATCTTCTCCAGCATGTTCCTCACTGGTCTGTTACCTTCTCCAGGAAGGCAGGCTTTTTATTTTGTTGCCTTTTATACCCGTTTCCGGAGTGGTGCTGGTGACAGTGTGTCTCTCGGTTACCACTTTCTGGTTGTGTAAGGACATGGACAGGCGCTCTCACATGGAGCTTAGAAAATACAGGTTTCTGCTGTGCAGCTCTCACCACTGAGCACCTTTATGGGCGTGCGGATGCTGGGACATGTTTTTATAGACGGGCGTTCCATAGTCCCAAAGGCGCCTTGCCAGCCCAGCTGCCTCCCCTCCTCCTCCTGGCTCTGTGCGTGTGTGTGTGTGTGTGTGTGTGTGTGTGTACATGTACCAGCTCTGTGCTGAAGAGCTTTACAAAGATGATTTTATTTAATCCAATAACAATCCTACAGCACAAGAGGCTTCATCCCCATTGCACAGACCGTGAAACTGAGAGCTAGGGAGCTGAGACAATGCCCGAGGTCTCAGTGGGTGCGTGGCAGAGCCGACCTTGGGTAACTCGATCTAGATGCTATGTTCTTGACTGTTTTTATCTGGCGTGGCACCCGGATGTAGGAGGTCACCCTGTTCTGTGTCATGCAGGAACCGAGGAATCATGGGCAGGCTGTTAACCCCGTATGAGAGTGCTGTGTTTAAAGCATCTGCCTACATATCCTCCCTACAAAGCAGCCGCTCCAGTTAGGGCTCCTGTCTGAAATCAGCGCCAGAAGAACTACGCCATGAGCCTTGCTCAGCTGAAGGCCCCCTCGCTGAGTCTTCCAGGCCAGAATGGGCAGTGCCTGCATCGGAGGTCAGAGAGCGGTGGCCATTGCCGAGGACCACCCCTTTGTCTCAAGTTCCCACCAGCCACGGCCCCCCCACCCCCCGCCCCCTCGCCTTTCCCTGAGATCCCAGGAGCTCCCTCCCCTCACAGGAAAGTGGAGGCTTCAACTGACAGCTGTCACCCATGCTCCTGGTCAGCTGGAGGGCCGCCCGCTGGGCTTTCTGGCAGTCATGGCTGTGGTCTGGGGGTGTCACTGAGGTGCTGGGGCAGCTGGGCCTACCTTTTTCTAACGGGCGCGGTGTCCAGGGGGGTCAGGTTCCTCACCCAGTGCCCAGGGCTCCCCAAAGCAAGCATTCCGAAAGGAGTCCCTCACAGGGTAGGCCAGAGCTGGCGCGCACCGCTCTGACGTTTCCTTGGCGAACGTGAGTCACACCAGCCCAGATTGGCTGCGAGCTGATGCAGGGCGTGGGAGTGAGTGCCCCGGAGTGGCCCTGCGGATGCTGGGCCCCCGCCTCCGGAGGGAGGGGCCTGTGGAAAGCTGTCCGGGTGGCCGTGAGCTGGCCCCTCCAGGACTGAGCAGACGGAGGGTCACGGCCGTTGTCCTCACCCTGTGCCTGGAGTCCCGCAGTGTGAAAACATGACGTGGTAAGCACTGCTCTCATGTTTAATTGGAACATGGCTTCTGTACCAGCCCGGCACTCTGAGCGCTCCCCGGCCCAGAGGGCTGGCTGTGAGACGGTGTGGCCTCCAGGGGGCCGCTCTCCGGAGCTGTTTTCCAGGTGGATTGGACTCTGGGCCGTGCTCACTGAGCTCCATGTGACTCGGAGCCTCTCTCCTGAGACGCAGCTCTGCTCTGCAGTTCGGAGGTGCCTCCCCTGTGGGCGTGGGCACAGCCCGCAGACAGCGCAGAGCGCAACGGCTGTCACGGCTGGTGGCATGTGGACAGGTGGGACCCAGAACCTTGATGGGGTGAAGTGTTTTACTCTGTGCTCTGAAAAAAAAAAAAATTTTATTGATTTTTTACAGAAGAAGAGAGAGGGATAGAGAGTTAGAAACATCGATGAGAGAGAATCATCGACCAGCTGCCTCTTGCACATCCCCAACTGGGGATGTGCCCGCAACCAAGGTACATGCCCTTGACTGGAATCGAACCCGGGACCTTTCAGTCTGCAGGCCGACGCTCTATCCACTGAGCCAAACCGGTTTCGGCTACTCTGTGCTTTTAAGGAAAGTTATTTTGTATCCAAAGCGGGATTTGTTCTCGGTAGAATATTAAATCCTGAAAAGTTGACTGTGAAGGAAAACTGGGGGGAGGCCAGAAGAGGCCAGTTGGGGGAGGAGGGCATACGTAATACTTCCAACAAAAGAAAACTAAAGTTAGACACGTCGCCTTTCTGTCTAGTGAAGGAGATTTCTGAGACAGAACCTGAAGATCCCCTTGTGGTGGAGGTGCCTCCAGAATACCTCACACCTCCGTGTACCATACATGCTGGTGCCTCCCTCACATCCCCGTGTACCGCACGTGCTGGTGCCTCACTGACACCCCCGTGTACACTTGTGCTGGTGCCTCCCTCACACCCCCGTGTACACTCGTGCTGGTGCCTCCCTCACACCCCCGTGTACACTCGTGCTGGTGCCTCCCTCACACCCCCGTGTACACACGTGCTGGTGCCTCACTCACACCCCTGTGTACCGCACGTGCTGGTGCCTCACTCACACCCCTGTGTACACACGTGCTGGTGCCTCACTGACACCCCCGTGTACACACGTGCTGGTGCCTCCCTCACACCCCTGTGTACACTCGTGCTGGTGCCTCACTCACACCCCCGTGTACCGCACGTGCTGGTGCCTCCCTCACACCCCCGTGTACACACGTGCTGGTGCCTCCCTCACACCCCCGTGTACACACGTGCTGGTGCCTCCCTCACACCCCCGTGTACACACGTGCTGGTGCCTCCCTCACACCCCCGTGTACACACGTGCTGGTGCCTCCCTCACACCTCCGTGTACACATGTGCTGGTGCCTCCCTCACACCCCTGTGTACTGCACGTGCTGGTGCCTCCCTCACACCCCCGTGTACACACGTGCTGGTGCCTCCCTCACACCCCTGTGTACACATGTGCTGGTGCCTCACTCACCCCCGTGTACACACGTGCTGGTGCCTCACTCACACCTCCGTGTACACATGTGCTGGTGCCTCCCTCACACCTCCGTGTACCACACATGCTGGTGCTTCAGGCCCCAGCACAAAGGCCCATGGGTCGCCCTCAAGCTTTTCAAGGGAGCGATGCAGTGCTGCAGTGGGTATAGAACCATGCAGGGCTGTATCTTGCCGGTTGGTGAGGGGAGGTGTCGGTGAAAATTCTTGGCTTGAATGCAGTGTAGTAGTCTCTGGATTAATCCTGACTAGAGTGAAAACAAAACAGCCCTCTACACCAAGTGTCTGCAGATTTGAATCGCTGCGAGATCTCTCTTGGGCTGAACATGTTGCTAGCGTGAGTGGTCTGCTGAAGTCCGTGCTCTTTCACCCAGGGGCAAAGTGATCTCAGGGCTACAGACCAAACATCCGCACAGGTCTGACACGCCGCAGGTGCTTTATGTCACACTAGAGGCCCGGAGCACAAATTTGTGCACCAGTTGGGTCCTTCCGCCTGGCCTGCAGGATTGGGCCGAAACCAGCTCTCCGACATCCCTCAAGGGGTCCTGGGTTGTGAGAGGGTGCAGGCCAGGGTGAGGGACCCACCGGTGCACAATAGGGGCTGGGGAGGGACGGGGGAGGTTGGCCAGCTGGGGAGGGACTGCGAGAGGGCTCCAGGGTGGTGCCCGGCCCGCCTTTCTCAGTTCCGATCTGCCTGACCCCAGCAGCAAGCTAACCCATCGGTCGACTGTCTGTTCCTTGGTGGTCTGTGCATATCATAGCAAGCTGTTGAGCGACCTTATATCATTAGCATATTACACTTTGATTGGTTGAGTGGATGATTGGACACTTAACATATTAGCTTTTTATTATATAGGACTAGAGGCTCAGTGCATGAAATTCATGCATGGTGTTAGTGCAGGTGTCCCTCAGCCTGTCATGCACCCTCTCCATTTGGACATCCCTCTTGCAATCTGGGACCGCTGGCTCCTAACCACTTGCCTGCCTGTCAGCCTGGCCACCCCCTAACTGCCACCCTGCCTAGCCACCCCTTAACTGCCCCTCTGTGGGCCTGGCTGCCCCTTAATTGCTCCCCTGCTGGCCTGGCCATCCCCTAACTGCCCCCTGCTGGCCTGGTCACCTCTAACCACTCTACCTACCTGCCTGCCTACCTGATTGCCCCTAACTGCCTCTGCTTGCCAGCCTAATAGCCCTTAACTGGTCCCCTGCCAACCTGGTTGCCCCTAACTGCCCCCCTCCTGCCCCGCCGGCCTGGCAGCCCCCTAACCGTTCTCCCTGCCGTCCTGATCACCCCTAACTGCCTTGCTACCCTCATGGCTTTATGTGGAAGGACGTCCGGAAGATGTCTAGTCTAATTAGCATCTTACCCTTTTATTAGGATAGATGGCAGTCTTGTGAAGAACATTGGCATTTTACACATCAGGGAACTAAGCCTGACTTGCCCAGTATTTTATGTGGTGTAGACAGTAATTGTCAAAGCTTGGATTGGACCTCAGACTTGCTGACTTAAAACTCCTGGTTCTCTTCCACCCCCATTTTGGGATCTTGTACCAAGGTCTTCCCAACTGCACCAATATTCCTCACCTTCCGGTAAGTGCAGAAGTTTAAGCTCCCTGGAGAAAGGGTTCCTGTGTGTGAATTTCTGTAGAAAATACCAGGATCCATAGTTTTCATAACATTCTCAATCATTTCTGACTTAAAAGAAAAACCAATCTCAAGAACCTCTGCTTTATGCCATTAATAATTTTCTTACAGTATCATTAGGTGAATTAATACACATAAGGTACGCAGAGAACAGTGCCTGACATTGCTCTGATATTCGTTTTATATCTGCATGGTCTTCAAAACTTAAATTGGATGATTATCCATGTAATAGATTAGACATACCAACTCCTTACCATTAGCAAAGTTGGTTTAATTTTTTTCTCATGCAAGTTTAAAAGTTTTCTCCCATATACAATATTATTTCTAAATGTTCTCCTGATACAAGAACATTTTAAGCTATTATATTTATTAGAAGGTTTTATACATACATAATAGAAATGAGTTAAAGGCAGCTAACTATATTTCTTTATAGTGATTTCATGGAGTGTTTGTGTGGATTTAACCATAATTTGACCCTACTGATGGACATGTTCTTGTTTCTGATATTCTGTATTACTACCAATCCTGCATGATTGTTTTTCTGTGTATAATCTCTGCCCAGTTGGTTAATTTTTCTGCAGAGTGGATTCCTAGCATTGGAGGAATTGGATAAAAATGTAGATTAAAATGACCAAATTACCTCTGTAGAAGTTATTTTGCATTCTGTGTGGATTTTGAAAGTGTCCTTATTTTATGAGTAATTATCAGTCCTTTTATTTATTTATTATTTATTTATTTATTTTTTAAAATATATTTTATTGATTTTACACAGAGAGGAATTGAGAAGGATAGAGAGTTAGAAATGTCGATGAGAGAGATACATTGACCAGCTGCCTCTTGCACACCCCCTACTGGGGATGTGCCTGCAACCAAGGTATGTGCCCTTGACCGGAATCGAACCTGGGACCTTTCAGCCCGCAGGCCAATGCTCTATCCACTGAGCCAAACCAGTTTCGGCTTATCAGTCCTTTTAACTAGTGAACTTAAGCATCTATTTATATATTTATGAACCATTATTCTTTCTGTATGTGGCCTATTTGTGACCTTCGTTTATTTTACTTAATGATTTATAACAACTCTCTGGATATTAAAGTAACTAGCCCTTTGATGCAAATTTTGTGAATGTTTTTTATTTTGATGATGTATGAATTGCTTGGTTCTTCAAAAGTTTTAAATTTTATGTAGACAGACTTATCATTTTATTTATAGCTTCTGGAATTGTTTCTCTTTAGTTTATGCCCTTATTTTGTGCTATTAGAAGTCTTACAATTTAGGAAAAAGTAGAACAAAGGAAGAATGCCCTTAAAGTGCAATGAAGGGGGTGTTTCTTTATTTTCTCTTGTCACAGTGTATCAGAATTTAGTGTTTTAAAAATAGTTCTTAATGTAGAAATATCCACATTAAAAATAATTGTCTCTTCCACACTGGGTTATGTACTTCTTTTACTTCAGATGTCAGTGTTTAAAAATATTGGTTTAAAAAGTCAATAAAATTTTTAAGTTTATCTGGATTACAGATTTAAAATATAAAATGGGTTTCTACATTGTGTTCAAGCCAATTTGACAAATTTTCCACATCAGAAAGAACAGTGTATCCGATTTGGAATAGCACACATTCAAATAGCCCAGGGTCATTATCACTCCCACGCAGAGCTTGTTGCTGAAGCCTTTTTAATAGTTGTTTTTAGAAATGTTGAGTGGGGGTAGGTTTACAGGCAGAGATTCTTTTTTTTTTATTTAAAAAATGTAATTTCTTTCTTTTTTTTAAATCAATCTTTATTGTTCATATTATTACAAAGGTTCCTCATTTCCCCCCCCCTCCACTGCTCCCCTCCACCAGGTTCCCACCGCACCCTCTGCCCTTTCTCCACCCCACATTGTCCTCATCCATAGGTGCAGAGTTTATGTTCATTCTCCCCCCCCCCCCACTCCGTTTTTCCCCGAGAATCATCAATTCGCTCCCCTTCCATACCTCTGATTATATTATATTCACGTTAATATTGTTCATCAGATTTTTTAATTCCCTTGGTTTTTAGATTCACTTGTTGATAGTTATGTATTTGTTGTTCATAATTTTTATCTTTATTTTCTTCCTCTTCTTAAAGAACCCCCTTCAGCAATTCATATAATTCTGGTTTGGTGGTGATGAACTCCTTTAGCTTTTTTTTTTTTATTAGTGAAGCTCTTTATCTGGCCTTCGTTTCTGAGTGATAACTTTGCTGGGTAGAGTATTTTTGGTTGTAAGTTCTTGCTATTCATCACCTCAAATATTTCTTGCCATTCCCGTCTGGCCTGCATGGTTTCTGTTGAGAAATCAGCTGACAATCGTATGGGTGCTCCTTTATAGGTAACTACCTGCTTTTCTCTTGCTGCTTTTAATATTCTCTCTTTGTCTTTTGCTCTTGGGATTTTAATTATGATGTATCTCGGTGTGGTCCTCTTTGGATTCCTTTTGTTTGAGGTTCTGTGCGCTTCCTGGACTTGTAAGCCTAATTCTTTCACCAGGTGGGGGAAGTTTTCTGTCACTATTTCTTTCAGTATGTTTTCGGTATCTTGCTCTCTCTCTTCTGGGACCCCCATAATTCTGATGTTGGTTCTCTTGAAATTGTCCCAGAGGTTTCTTACATTATCTTCAACTTTCTGGATTCTCTTCTTGCTTCTGCTGAGGAGTGTCTTCTGGCTCTTTATGTTTCAAATCTTTGACTTGATTCTTGCGATCTTCCATTCTGTTTTTAGGACTCTGTATAATATTTTTTATTTCAGACAATATATTCTTTATTTCTAGTTGATCCCTTATTTCTTGTTAATCCCTTATTATTTTTAGTTGATTCCTTTTCATATCCTCATAGGTCTCATTTATGTTATCAGCCTTTTCTAGGAAATCCTTGAAAAACCTTATAAACGTGGTTTTGAACTATATATTCAGTCGCTTTTTGTCCTCCATTTATTTCGTTTGTGATCTGTTTCCTTGTCTCGGCATTTTTGCAGCTTCCCTGAGTTGGTAGCCTTAAAAGTCTCTGCGTTCAGCTTGGATGGGGCGGAGTTTCAGGGTGGAGCCTACAGCCTTGACTTCTGTCAGCCCTGCCCTATGAGGCTCCTGAGTCTCAGTAATCCCCAGGGACCTTCAGTACTCGCTGCAAGCACCTCTGAGAGAAAGGTGCTCTCGATTTTCGCCTGCTACCAACCAGTCTAGGCTCTCCCCCAATGACCCCGGAATTGGGGTTCAGTTAAGTTGGAAGTGGGGTTGGAGGTGAGGTTCAGAGCAGTCTGGAGCTTTTGTCTCCTTCCCACTAGGGCAGTACAGTCAACACTCCGTTCTCTGCGTGCAATTTGCGTGCCTCTGGGACTTCCTTTCGCCGCTCCCCTGAGTTTCTGCCTTACAACCCAGGCTCCCTCCATATGAGCCTGGGTCCCCGGTCTGGCCTAGAACTGGGGTTCAGAGCAGTTGGAGCTGGGGCTCATCACAGTCCGGAGCTTTTGTCTCCTTCCTGCCAGGACAATCTAGCAGCAGAGTCAACAGTCTGTCCTCTGCGCGTAATGTGTGCACCTCCGGACTGCCTTTCGCTGCTCCCCTGAGGTTCCACCTCACAGCCCAGACTCCCTCCGTATGTGTCCCTCCGTATGTCCCCGGGTCTCGCCCAGAACTGGGGTTCAGTGCTGTTGGAACTGGGGTTCGGCACAGTCCTGAGCTTTTATCTCCTTCCCGCTAGGAAACGCCAGCCAGGCACTCAGCCTCTCCCTCCTCTCCAGCTCCGTCTTCTCCGTGCACACACTGTGTCTCCGTACCTTAGGCTTTTACAGCTCCTCCACTCTTCCTTCTGGTTTTCTCTTTCCTTCTCATTGTAGAATTTCCAGTCAGTCGACTTTCCTGTAGTTCTGGGTAATGTCCATTTTGTATTTTAGTTGTATTTCATTGAAATTGTTGTGTGAGACTGCAGTTAGGTGTTTACCTATGCCGCCATCTTGGTTTCTCTAAAAAAAAAAAAAAAGTAATTTCTTGATGAGATAGACAGAAAAACAGAAACATCAAGTTGTTTCACTTACTTATGCAGTAATTCTTGTATGTGCCCTGACCAGGGATCGAACTCACAATCTTTGTATATCAGGACGATGCTCTAACCAACTGAGCTACCCAGCGAGGGCTAAGGGGGAGGTTCCAGTGGAAGGCTATTTGAGACTTGTAGGGAAAGGTGGATGGATTTAATAGGAGGAGTTGCTACACATTGTTCCTACTGTTACAGTATGGTATCCAAGTGTTTTTTTTTTTAATTTTTAAAATATTGATTTCAGAGAGGAAGAGAGAGGGAGAGAGAAACGGAAACATCAATGATGAGAGAGGATCATCGATTGGCTGCCTCCTGGGGACTGAGTCTGCAACCCAGGCATGAGCCCTGCCCAGAAGCTGAGCCAGGGCCCTCCTGGTTCCTGGGCCGATGCTCAGCCACTGAGCCTCGCCTGCGTGGGCTCTCTCCAAGTTTTGAATGCAATTCTCTTGGGATTATTTTCTTGATTTTTACAGTTTACCACTGTCTGTTCATGACTGTATCCATGGGAACATAAGTGGGATGACATGACATTATAACTTGTTGCTAAGGCAGATCTAGCTCAGAATGTAAATTTTCTCATTAAAAAGTGTTTGGATGTTTTACCTTTTGTAGGGGAAGGTAAGAAAACAGTAGTTTGGAATTATAACTGTGAAATGTATAAACCCCTCATGTAGTGGGAAGGACTGACCATGTTGTTAATTCATCGATTAGCGGACAGGACTGATGTGTGCTCTCAGCCTGGCCTCTGGGGCTTCGGTCAGTGTTCACATGTGCGGACCAGCCGGGAACACCGATCTGCCGAGAGGGCCTGTCCGGTTCCGCGGTGGCTACTGCTGTGGCAGGCAGCCCTGTGTGCTTCTGAGTGCGGCTTAGCACCCGGAGATGGAGGGACTTTTCTCTTCTTTGGTTGAAATTCTAACTTTCTTAATTAAAATGTGTATAAAACAACTAAATTTCAGAAACGTAGAGTGAAATGTAATTTGTCTCTTACTGTGTCCTCCAAACACATAGCTCCCCAGAGGCTACCTTGTCAGTTTGTAATTCAAAGAATTACTTGAGTAGTTATTTAATAATAAACAGATACTATTCATGCATTTCCACGTGTTTGCCGCTGTGGTCAGGGCATTATGGGGCAAGCTCAGGAAGCAGTGTTTATCACCTCCATTTTACTGAGCAGGAAACCAAGACACAGAGAAGTTAAGGACCTTGCACAACTTGTCAACTGGCCTGTATGCTCCAAAGAAAGCACGGCCATGTGTGATTTCTGCTTTCTCCATGTGTCTGTCGCTCCTGTGAGCTTTGGATAGTGTAGCCAGTGTAGTGAGAAGGCTGGCTTTGCAGAGATGGCTGTGTCCTCACTTATTAGCTTTGAACGTGTGTAGCTGTAGCTCAGACTTTTCTTGTAGAGAAGTTACAATATTTGAGTACTGTTGAATCTGCATTTTTATCAGGGGAACCTTATATTTCTGAGCATCATTTGAGAGAACCTCCCTTGTGATTTGATAAGGCCCGTATTTGGGACAGGCAGTGGTATCCTTGGGACTCCATTCCTTTTGGTGTGTTTAGTTTTTTTACCCATTTAAAAAAAAAAAAAATATATATATGTTTTGTTGATATTTTACAGGGAGAGAGAGAGTCAGAAACATCGACCAGCTGCCTCTTGCACACCCCCTACTGGGGATGTGCCTGCAACCAAGGTACATGCCCCTAACTGGAATCGAACCTGGGACCCTTCAGTACGCAGACCGATGCTCTATCCACTGAGTCAAACCGGTTTCGGCTGGTTTTTACCCACTTTCTTCTCCTTTTACTCCCACTGTGTCTGGGCCCAGTGTCCTTTCAGTGTCTTGATCTGACAGAAGCAAGAAGTAGGAATACAGGAATCAAATGAAGGAATAAACTCCTTTGTTAAGTTAAATGCCAATATCAACAAGTAAGAGTTGAAAACCTATGTTTAGTATCATTTTGAATGCAGTATAATTTTGTATGAATCATAGAAAATAAGATTTTAGAGCTGGGTAGGACTATTAGGCTTATTTGGCAAGAGGAAAATGAGAGAGTTCAGTTCCACAGATAACTGTTGAGCTATTCCCTTTGTTAAGTGGGGATCATATTTCTCTCACAAGGATGAATGAGGATTAAGAGGTATTCTTTATAAAAGTCTTGTCTGATGACTCGATGGTAATACTGGTAGTTACATTTGCTGAGCACTCAGTGTGCGCTGGCACAGTACAGGCAGAACAGTATTCTGTGACATTGGAGGAGGGTGGAGTGCGGGAGAATGGAGTCAGAAAGGCCATTTTAAGGTTTATAGTGTTCTGAACTTGATCATAAAGGCTGAACTAAGCATTAAAAACGGAAGAGATTAGATTTGAGAGGATGTAAACAAACCATATAAGAAGGGAAGTGAAAAGATTGGGTTTTGAGAAATAGGATACTATACAGTAGAGCAGTCTGAAGATGTCACTGATGTTTTGGAAACTGAGAAAATAGGTTAAGGTAAAATAGTAATTACCACGGAGGAACTGAGAAAGCCGAAACCAGCGGAGAGAGTGGTGCCAGCGGGTTGCTGCTCAGAGCCTCAGGAAGGCCGAGGAGTGCCGCCCAGGCCTCTTCAGGCTCAGGTGTGGGCGGAGGGCTAACCTGAGACTGGCCAGAAATCCGTGGAAGTCCCAGATCTGTAGGTTCTGGCTTTACTTTCAGCAACCTAGCAACTGCCCTTTCCTGCTCCGTCAGAGAAGGCGTTCTCGCAGCGTTTGAACCAAAGGGACACTAGACTTGAAGGGGGAAGGATGGATGGGACCGAGCCAGAGAGGATGGGAAGATGCATAATGAAGTGTAAGCTTGCATATTGAATGGTGGGAATCTCCGAAGACCCCAGGATTCTTGCCTCTGGCTTAGACCCTCCAGGCAGCGGTTGCCAGCCTTTCGGACTCACGGCCACCAGGAGTCCTCGGACACCGGTTGGTGGCTGCTGTTCTAGGCACGATAGATTTCTTCCGAGAAACCTGGCCCAGATGTGAAGGTCTGTGACAGCCTGGCATTTGTCACCCTGTGCTCCAGGTAGTGCTGCATTACTATTGCCATCACTGCTGCCTCGTGTGAAGTATCGCTCGCAGCTGCTGGTGTCAGGATTTAGGAAGCGCTTAGCTGGGCCGGTCTGGCTGGCTTGTGTTTCTCTTTCATTTTCTCTTTTTCTGTCTTTTCTGGGGTGCGGGAAAGCGGAGGAGTTTCTCTTTAGGCTGTGGTCACGTGGTGGCTGGAGCCAGAGCAGGAATGCTGAAGCAGCTCGGGCTGACCGAGCACCTTGTTCAGATGGAGTCGCCTTCCATGGCCTGGCCTCAGGGGTCACAGCCACCTTTCTGCCAGTCAGTCTGTGCGGGCTCCAGGGGAGGCGGGCATGGATTCCTTCTCTCGATGGACGTTGAGTCAAAGTCAGATTGTAAGGAGAACCTGTGGGATGGCGTTCTGGCCGTCTTTGGAAAACATGGTTAAGCACAATTCACCCTTCATTGTAATGCATTCCTACGTCAGGCCAATTACGTTTGTGTACCTCCTCCCAGTACGCCCACTCTCACACATTACAACAGCTGCTCTGCGTTCAGGATCTTGTCACCATTATTGGTGTTTTTTGTGGTTGCCTCGTTGTGCTTAGCATACTGTCTTCCAGGGTTGTCCATATTTGTAGCCCGAGTCAGAGTTTTAAGGCCGGATAATGTTCCATGATATGGCTGTACACGGTATTTTGCTTCTCTGTTCTGTGGAGGACTCGGGTCACTTCCATGTTTTAGCCATTGTGAATGCCGCTACATCCTCTTCAGGACCCTGCTTTCAGTGCTTTGGGGTACACGGGTCTGGAAATGCAATTGCTGGATCGCAGGGTAATTCTATGTAAAAATGTTAAGGTGCTGCCATACTGTTTTCCACAGCGTCCGTGCCATTTTACACCCCACCAACATTGTGCAGGGCTGCAGTTTCTTCACATCCTCAACAACTATTTCTTTCCTTCCTTCCTTCCTTCCTTCCTTCCTTCCTTCCTTCCTTCCTTCCTTCCTTCCTTCCTTCCTCTCCCCTTCGCTCCCCCCTCCCTTCTGCCTTACTTTAAAAAAAATACATTTTAAAAATTATATTTTTATCGATTTTAGAGAGGAAGGGCGAGAGAGTTAGAAACATCAATGATGAGAGAAAATCATCGATTGGCTGCCTCCTCCACACCCCTACCCCGGATCCCTCTGCTCCGCAGGCCGACACGCCCCACAGAGCCCTTTCCTTGGCCCAGCCTGTGCCCAGCTCTCACTGTCCGAGCGGTGAAGACCTGCTGGGGCCAGCGTCTGCCCGGGCCTCTCCCTGGAGGGCCATGGGGTCCGCTGGGCACATTTCCTGTTTCCGGTTTACTGCAGCCACACTCCCACGCCTCCGCCGGGCGCCTCTTCTCACCTCCGCGGGAGTCTCCTGTGAGCCTCGGCCTCGGGCCCCCCAGGCGGTCCGCCTGGCCTGTCCCAGAGCCATGCCGCGTGGTCTAGGCTTTGTTGCAGCGGCTGCTTCCTTGCAGGTGCCCCAATCTGCCCTGCACCTTCCTGCCTAAAACATGACCCGCCCCCCGTAAGTGACTTCACACAGCCATGGTTGCCAGGGGCCCGGGGGTGGGAGAGCTGGCGGGTGACTGGTCGGGTCACTCTGTGGTTGCGGCCAGTTGGCGGAGCTGGAGAAGTAGCAGTGGGCACGGGGCAGGCGAGGGGCAGCGTGCCCACCTGGGCTCTTCCCTCCGGGGGTCCCTGTGTGCGCACCGGCCGCGCTGCCTCTGCGGGCGCTCGCGCAGGTGCCGCATGGTGCTCACCGCCCCCAGGAAGCCAGGCAGCACAGGTGCTCTCCCACGGCCCACCCTCAGGAGGCAGAGCACGTGTCTGCTGGTCACAGCGCCCAGGTCCCAGGGGCCGAAGCAGAGGTCCCCTTCCGAGGCAGGAGCTCACTGGTCCCCCTGTGAGAAGGTCCGGGGAGCTGGGAGTGTGGTCTCCCCCTCAGTGAGACAGCTCCCTGTGGCGGGCGGCCTCCCTGTGCGCCCCCTGCGGGCGGCCTCCCTGTGTGTGTGTGTGTGTGTGTGTGTGTGTGTGTGTGTGCGCGCGCGAGCGCGCGCCCCCTGCGGGCGGCCTCCCTGTGTGTGTTTGTGTGTGTGTGTGTGTGCACGCCCCCTGCAGGCGGCCTCCCTGTGTGTGTGTGTGTGTGTGTGTGTGTGCGCGCGCGCGCGCCCCCTGCGGGCGGCCTCCGTGTGTGTGTGTGTGTGTGTGTGTGTGTGTGCGCGCGCGCGCGCGCGCCCCCTGCGGGCGGCCTCCCTGTGTGTGCCCCCCGAGGGCGGCCTCCGTGTGCGCCCCCTGCGGGCACACGAAGCGAAAAGCTACTTTTTCGTCAGCACTTCCTTCCAGCCAGGACTGAACAGGCAAGACCATCATGATCATAAGAAATCCTCCAAGTCTGACACAAGCAGAGAAAAGGAACCGGATGAAGAAACAGGAAATGCAAGCAAGTTGCAGAAGAAAACAGCTTCAAAACTGAAAGGCTTAAAGAACTGAAAGACATGTCAAACCCCGAAACAGGACTGCTCAGAACAGGATCCGTTCGGATACCAGGAGAGAGGGTGGCAGGGAACTAACCTTTCCACAGGAAGCCGGCCTTCCAGAGGGCGGACAGGGTCCGAGCTTCGCTGGGGCTTGATGGGGAAATACTGTTCGAGGTGGAAGCGGAAATGTGGAAAAGTGGACGTGGCCTGCATACTAAGTGGAGGTAATTAGTGTTAGTTCATCACGTACAGCAGGGCATGCTGTCCTGCAGGAGAATGTCCTTCTCAGGGGTGCACGCTGCAGGAGCCAAGTATTAGGTGTGCGTTTCAGATGGTGTGTGTGTGTGTGGTGTGTGTGGTGTGTGTGTGGTGTGTGTGGTGTGTGTGTGGTGTGTTGTGTGTGCGGTGTGTGGTGTGTGTGCGGTGTGTGATGTGTGTGTGGTGTGTGTGTGTGTGTGTGTGGTGTGTGTGTCTATGTAGGGCACATGTGTCAAACACAAGGCCCGCGGGCCAAATCCGTCCCACCAGGCCTTGCAATGTGGCCCGCACCGCGCTGTCATCACTGCACTCCGCTGCGTTTCCATCACAATGACAGTTTATGACTGTTCAGTAAACCATTCGGCCCGCGATTTAGGCTGGATTTTAGATTTTGGCCCCTTCTCTGATTGAGTTCAACACCCCTAATGTAGGGGGAGAGAATGAAAGCAGTATGGCACAATGTAGTAGGAAAACAAAAGGAAGGATGTGTCGGAGGGAAGGGGTCAGGTCAGGAGACCGGCACCTGCACGCCCAGGTGTCCTCCGGAGGGAAGGGAACAGGGAGCAGTGATTAAACGACCATTAGACATTCCCAGACTGAAGGTCACACTTCTCCAGGTTAAACAGCCCACCACGTGCCCAGCACAATGGATAGAAGCAAGAATAAGCCTGTTGGCCCCGTCGTTCCCAGCCTGCCAGGGCACCAGAGCCAAGCCGAGGCCTGAGGGCCGCGGGCCGCGGGGCAGTGGAGTGGCGGCCGGTGCCGGCAGGAGCGCCTCCGGGGGAGGCATGGCTCTTTCTATAGCCGCCCTTTTGGGGCCCGTCTGAGATACGCTGTTGTTCCTCCAGTGTCTGCCACAACTCTCCCCTGTAGAATTATTTAAAAAGTATTTGTATTTATTAATGTGTAATAAGTTTTTGTGAGGAAGCAGTTGTGCTGCTAAATTCTGTCATTTACTCCTTTATTTTATTAGTGTGGACTCACGGTTTTCCACGGTACTCAGAGAGTCACAGCTCGTGACTGTCATTGTTCAGTTGATGCTCAGATGGTTCCATATCTGGCCAGTGGGAGCCCCTTTAGGCCGGCTCGTGCCTTTGACAGGTCTCCCCATTCCTCAGCACCTGCTGGCGGAGGAAAACGTGCCCAGGCCATCGGTGTGCTCCCGGCCCCGGCTTGACCGCTGCTTTCCTAGGGAGCCGGCTCTCCCGAGGATAGAGAGTGCCACAGACCAGGATCTGGGCAGCACATGTGCTCACGGCTGCAGGCATTGCTTCTCGGCCTGGGAGAACTGCGAAGCAGACCTGTGTGTAGTGTCTGTTTCTAAGCCTGTGGGGTTACACATGCCAGAAAGCATGATCATCAGTGCCACCATTCTTGGTCCAGCTCCAGGGTTCCTTCTGGCCTCGCTCTTCTTTCCCAGCGCTCCTTTGACAGGGAGGGAGGGTCCTGCTTCTCACTAGCCTCAGTATAGTCGCCTATTTGCTCATCTTGAAAGCTCAGCTCAGACACGGACCCAGATCCAGGCAATGGAGTTCAACAAGGAGCTAAGGAGAAGGGAACCCCTAGGGACGCAGAGAATCTTGGGGTAGTCGCTGTGCAGGTAGCACCAGCCCCGCCTGGCCAGGGGCCGGAGGGACGCTCGTGAGAGATGAACAGCTGGCAGATGAGCCTGGTGTGTTGAGATTTACACTGTTAGTGGGAGATTGGGAGTAAATTACTAGTAGTTCGGTGTGCAGAAAGCCAAGCAAGGAAACAGGACAATTCTTAGTGCCAGCTAAAACGGTGCACAAAATGAGCCTGTAATGAGCGCACTCCCCCTGTGGGAGCACACTGACCACCAGAGGGCAGCTCCTGCGCTGAGCATGTGTGTTAAGTCAACCAGTTGTTCTGCCGTTCGGTTGATTTGCATATTACACTTTTATTATAGAGGATAGGATGATTACAAACTAAGTGCCTGGCCCATAATAGATGAGCAATAAATATTTCCTTTTATCTTGTTTCTTCTCTCCCTCTCATTAGTAGTATATATAAAATAAAAAGATGAAAAAATTGCCAACCAGATTTCAAAATTAAGCTTGTGTGAATTGTAATGTTTCATAGCGAACCCATTCATTTGAATAAAAATTAGTTATTTTCATTATTTGAATTCACTTTGCTCAGATATTAGAAAACATTCCTTTAGGCTTGTTTTTTCTCTTCTATAATTTCACCAGGTTGACCGTGTAAACCCAAACTCAAACCTGTGGGAAAGGGCTCTGAAGATATTTTACAAAATGTACCTCCTCAGTGTGGATGCTATGTGTGCGCCGAGCGTCCACCTGCAGGGCTTCCCGCCTGCGTGTCCTCACCAGGTCCTCGGTGACTTCATCCACTCCTGCTTGAGGCATACGGGCATGTGGATTTTGTTGGGTGCCTTAGACCCCAGTATTTTACCCTAATCCCAAACCGACTTACTCCCCTTGGAGCTGATTTAACTAACCTTCCTAGCGAGGCGGCTTTCAGTTGAGAAGATTGCTGAAACACAGAGGTGCTGTGAGGATTTATTAGTTAATGGCTTTGAAGATGAAAAGAACTTCATAATTGGTATGTAATTAGACTATCATCACCCTGGAAACCTGTCTGGAGTATAAACAAAACGTTCAGTCTCATCCATTCTAGATATAATACTGGTTTGGCGGTGATGAACTCCTTTTTTGTAATTAAGGTATTATATGTGTACTTACCTAACCAACACCCCCCTCCCATATATGCCCTCCCCCCCCAGAGTTTTTCGTCCATTGGTTATGCTTATATGCATGTGTACAAGCCCTTCGGTTGATGATGAACTCATTTAGCTTTTCTTATCTGTGAAGCTGTTTATCTGATCTTCAATTCTGAATGATAGCTTTGCTGGGTAGAGTGGTCTTGGTTGTAGGTTCTTGCTATTCATCACTTTGAATATTTCTTGCCATTCCTTTCTGGCCTGCATAGTTTCTGCGCAACCAACGTACATGCCCCAGACCGGAATCGAACCCGGGACCTTTCTGTCCGCAGACCGACGCTCTACCACTGAGCCAATCCGGCTTCGGCTTGTATATTATTCTTTATTTCAGTCAGTGTATGCTTAATTTCTAGTTGGTCCTTTTTCATATCCTTGAGGATCTCACTAAATTTCTTGGAGGTTTCTAGAAGATTTTTGAGTAACCTTATAACTGTGGTTTTGAACTCTATACACAGTAGTTTGCTTTCTCCATTTCTTTAATTTCTGACCTGTTTCTTTGTCTCCACAATTTGGCTGCTTCCCTGTGTTGATAGGTGTCCTATAGGGCCCAGTGGCTCAGCCTCCCCAGTTACCTGAGGTGGACACTCTTGGTGCACCCCTTTGTGGGCTGTGTGCAGAGTTTTATTGTAGTTAAGCCTTGATTGCTGTTGGTATCACTGGGAGGCATTCACCTCTAGGTTAATTGACTGTAAGGGTCAGTTGTGTCTATGATGGGAGAACTTCTGTGCTGGAGACACCCTTATGGGGCAAGACTTGCTTCAGTGGGCTTTGGTGCTTACTGGGTCTGCCCCTTGAGGGTGTCCCTTATGGATCTGGATGAGTTGTAATCTGGATGGTCCTATTCTGACCCCTGGGTACACTGGCTCTTGGAACTCCAGGAAGATGCAAATTTAGCCTCTGAGACCACCCAGCAGGAGCTACAGAGAGATCTCTGTTTGGGGTTTGGAGGTGCCCAGATAAGGCCCAGCTATGAAGCAATGCAAGCTGCTGTGGGGCCTCGGGCCTTCTTTTGGAAGTTCTGGGGCTCTCTGACTCAGCTGTAGTTTGTTAGGTAATTTTAGATTGCAAAAGGCCAGGCCATTCATATGCAAAAGCTTCTGTGCACAGCTTGGGTGGGGTTGTAAATTGGGTGGAGCAGGGTCTCAGGGAATCAATAGGGCGGAGCAAACAGCAATGGCTGACGGCCCTATGAGGAACCTGGTTTCAGGGTCTGGCAGTAATTACTGCAAGCACCTCTGAGAGAAAGCTGCCCTTGTGTTCCGGCCCGATGCCAGACAGTCCAATTTCTCCTGTATGAGTCTGGGTCCCCAGAGTCTCACCCGGAAGTGGAGTTCAGAGCAATTGGGAGCTTGTGTCTCCCTCCCAATTGAAAAAGACAACCTTGTCCTCAGTTGCCAGCCTTTTCTGCACGCGCGCCTCCGTACCTCTGCACTTCACTTCCGCACCTCCTCTGAGTCTCAGTGTGCTTTTCTCTCCCTTCTAGTTGTAGAATTTCCACCGAGCCATCCTTCCTGTGGTTGTGGATGATGTTCGTGTTGTCTTTTAGTTGTAGTTTTGAAGTGGTTGTGCGAGGCAGCAATTTCAGGTGTTTACCTATGCCGCCATCTTGGTTTCTCTGGAAGCTTTTGTTTCTGGAGGCCCACATGAGCTTAAACCTTGTTTATTTGACCATGTTAGCCTTTGGGTTTGACATGCTTGGTGTACAGGATGATGATCCTGCTGACAGCCACACCAGCCAGGGTTATTTATTTATTTTAAAAACTTCCTTATTGATGAGAGAGAAAAAGGGGAGGGGTGAGGTGGAGCGGGGAGGGACACATTGATTTGCTGCTCCACTTATGTATTCACTAGTTGATTCTCGTATGTGCCCTGACTGGGGAACAAATACACAACCTTGGAAATCGGAACAAAAGCTCTAACCAACTAAGCTCCCAGCCAGGGCACATGTATTCTTTCAAATTAGTGTTTTGTGCCGAGACCGGTTTAGCTCAATGGATAGAGCGTCGGCTTGGGGACTGAAGGGACCCAGGTTCGATTCCGGTCAAGGGCATGTATAATACCTTGGTTTCGGGCATATCCCCAGTAGGGGGTATGCAAGAGGCAACTGATCGATGATTCTCTCTCATTGATGTTTCTAACTATCTCTTTCCCTTCCTCTCTGTACAAAATCAATAAAATATATTAAAAAAAATTAGTGTTTTGTGTTTCTTTGGATAAACTCTCAGGAGTGGAATCATTGTGACATAAGGCAGTTCCTTTTTTAATTTTTTGAGGAAACTTTGTACTGTTCACAGTGACTGTATCCATCTGCATTCCCACAAACAGTGCACGAGGGTTCCCTTTTCTCCACATCCTCACAGCTCTTGTTTGTTGATTCATTTTATTTTTTATTTTTTAAATATATATATTTTTTATTGATTTCAGAGAGGAAGAGAGAGGAAGAGAGAGATAGAAACATCAATGATGAAAGAGAATCATTGATCGGCTGCCTCCCACATGCCCCCTACTTGGACTGAGCCTGCGACCCGGGCATATGCCCTGACTGGAAACAAACCTGGGACCCCTCAGTCCGCAGGCTGACACTCTATCCACTGAGCCAAACCAGCTAGGGCTATTTGTTGATTTATTGATGACAGCCATTCTCACAGCCATGAGGCTGTATCTCCTTGTGGTTTTAATGTGCAAGTATCTGATCAGTGACATTGAGCATGTTTTCATATGCCTGTTAGCCATCTGTATGTCCTCTTTGGAGAAGTGTCTGTTCAGGTCCTTTGCCCATTTTTTAATTGGATTGCTTTGTGTGTGTGTGTGTGTGTGTGTGTGTGTGTTTTGTAAGTACTTTATAAATTTTGTATATTAACCCCTTACCAGGTGTGTCACTGATGAATATGTTTTCCTATTCAGTGGGTTACTGTCTTCTCATGTTGATGGGCTTCCTATGTTTGATGTGGTCCCATCTGTTTATTTTTTATTTTGTTGCCCTTGCCCAAGGCGCTATATGAGAAAAAATATTGCTACAAGAAGTATCTGAGATTTTTCTGCCTATGTTTTCTTCTAGAAGGTTTATGGTTTCAAGTCTTAACATTTAAGTCTTTAATCCATTTTGAGTTTATTCTTGTGTAAGTTGTAAGTAGGTAGTCTCATTTCATTGTTTTGCATGTATCTGTCCAATTTTCCCAACATAATTTATAGAATAGATTACCTTTATCCCATCGTATGTTTTTGTCTCCTTTGTGAAATATATTAATTGACCACAAAAGCATGGGTTTATTTCTGGGCTCGCTATTCTTTTCTATGATTTGCATGTCTGTTTTTATGCCAGTACCATGCTGTTTTAATTACTATAGCCCCATAATATAGTTTGATATCAGATACTGTGAGTCCTCCAACTTTGTTCTCTTTTCTCAAGATTGCTGTGGTTATTCAGGCTTTTTTTTTTTTTTTTTGGTTTCATATAAATTTTTGGAATATTTGTTCTAGTTCTGTGAAATATGCCATTGGTATCTTGATAGGAATTGTATTAAATCTATAGGTTGTATAGCTCTATAAATTTGATGTACAATATGATATTCATTGTGATTTGTAATAGATGTGAAAATTTGCACAGATACTTTTGTATAGGTTACTCTTTGGGCAAAAATAAGTTTTTTTTTATATCTTGTATAATAAAGTTAGCTTTCGGTCTGTTCTAAATTAAGAAAATAAGAGCTTCCGGTATTCGTCCTCTTTTGTGACTGGTAGTAAGAAAGTGACAGCTTTTGGCTCTCTGCCATTGTTACCGTGTGATATTATCAGGGCAGTGTGCTAGTGAGAGTTTTCATCCTCAGTATAATATTAAACATGGTTGTTTCCTCAGTATGATATGAGTTGTATAAATAAGTCTTATGAATTGGTTCAGATTTGTTATTAAAATAAAGCAGCCAATACAACTGTGTGTGATATTGCTGAGCTCTTCCGGGCATGAGGATTATTTTTGTCCAGGCGCTACTATTTGAAACAGAATAGTGACGGCTGCAGCTTCAGGCTGTGTGGACATGGAAGCCCATTGCCTGCAGGAAGGAAGTGGCACCCCAGACGCCTGTGAAGTTTGCAGAGCACCATACATCGAGCAGAGAGGAATCCCCAGTTCATACTATAAAGCACAATGGAGAGTCTCCGCGTTGATCTGGTCTGTGCTCTGGGCCCATGGGGGCAGGAGAGAGGGTCAGGCTGCTGGCAGGGCTTTAGACGGGTGAGACCAGGAGCGCCCGCTTTCCCAGAGGGACGCGCGCTTAGTAAAGTGCGAATCTGATAAAGTCCTCACATCGGGATTAGTTAAGGGAAAGCCAGTAACAACTTCAAAAATCTGATCCTTTGTGCTATTGTTTATTCCACCAGAGGGATGGATATTCTTTTATTTGTCTTTCATCAAACTCTGCCTGTGGCTTTCTTTCTGAACATCCTCATAGACTTCAGAGGGAAGTGGTAGTTTCTCATTCAGAAAAATGTAGTCACCAGCATGATCACATATTCCGTGGGAAAGCCAGGGGCGGCGGGTGCTGTCGGTAGCGGTGAGCATGGAGGAGGGGCGCATCTGTGGGGGGGTGGGGGTGGGGGATGCCTGGGAAACAGCTGGACGGATTTAGTGTGCGAGTGGTGGGACATTTATGGGGACAATGTTCCCTGGGCGTGATGGTGACACGGGGCGATTCTGTGATCGCAGCCCCTCTTTGCCATCTGCTCCGTTAGACTGGGATCTGGAGGACCAGAGGCAGTGGATCGGCCGTAAAGGATGTGACGGCAGGACCGGGCGGGCTGTGCGGCGGCACTGAGACTCAGCGTCAGGGCTGACGTGCCGTGTGGGACCCACACGTGTGCCCCGTCATTGGAAAGGCTCCACAGCTGCTTCTGATGTGTGCCTCCTTTCTTTTCCTTTTTTTACATTTTCACTAACGGATATGCTTTTACAGCTTTAGAGACATAGGTGGGGAGAGAGAAAGGAACAGTGATGTGAGAGAGAAACACCAATTGGTTTCCTCCCTTACTGCCCTGACCAGGGCTCGAACCCGCAGCCTAGCTTTGTGCCCTGACCGGGAATCAAACCTGCAGCCTCTGTGGGACAACACTCCACTCGGCCAGCCCCGGCCAGGCAGCGTGTGCCGCGTCCCCGGAGGGCTGCACCGCGTGGGCAATGCTCCTGGCGGGCCCGGACCGGCCGGCAGACGGGCGGACAGCTTTGGGTGCGTCCTGCAGAGCCCCGGTGTTCGTTTGGGACACGTGCCAGAGGCGCTGCTGCCCCTGGACGGCCTGGCCGGTCACAGCCGCACCGCCAGGCTCCCTGCGGCTGCGTCCCGCCCTTCCTAGCACCGCTCTGCCAGGCGGGAGAGGCCATGCTGTCTTCCTCCCTCCCCGCTCGGGGAAACGCGAAGGATGGGGGTGGTTTGAGTGCTGTTCCCAGCCGGCTGCTGAGTGAGCGGAGCTTTCCCGGCCGAGGAGAGCGGGCTGGTGCAGAAGGCGCCCCTGCCCTGGGTGGCCGAGGCCTCTCGGAGCGAGCGCTGGGGAAGCACCCACCCGGGCAGACCTCGCTCTGTGGCGCCTCCAGACGCTGCGGTTTCTCCCGTTGAAGCCAAGTCCCTCCACCAGCAAAACGCTCAGCCCGGCTGAAAGCGTGGGGTTGTTGAGCATTTCTAGCAGTCAAGTTCAGTTCCGGCGTGCACATGGCTGCACACGTAATAGAGCACAGCAGAGCATAAACACAGCTTCTGTGCACGGAACCACGCCTCCTGGGGCTCCCTGCTGGTGAGGCCAGCTTTGTAGGGAGGCCGGGACCGGCGCGGTGTCTCCGAGGTCTGCCCGCTGGCTCTGCGCTTTGGTGACAGTCCTGGTGGCTGAGTGCGAAGGACAACAGAGGATCCAGGCTGTGAGACATCCGCTGTGACATCATTGGCCTCTGGGGTCCTGGCCCCTTCATTTTGGTTTCAGGTTGGATGTGGTGACACCACGTTGTGTTCAGGGATGAGTGGTAAACCAGTGACGTGGAGGGAGTGTGTGCTTCTCCAGAGAAGCTGGGAGAGGGGAGAACTTAGGTGCTCTGAGTTAGAAGGAAGCGAGCACACGGTTCCAGTTTGTAGCGCAGACAGAGCTCACCTTGTGGCATGGGGTTAGGGTCTGACTTCTCAGAGAATCGGGAGAGCGCGATGGGGCCTGGCGGGACTCAGCTTTCTGGACAGGGATGCCGCCGCTCTCGGAGCTTCGCCACGGCTGTCCGCGTGTGGAGATGGCCTCCCTCCGCAGGGAGCTGATGCCGGCAGAGGGCAGGTGCTAGTTTGCAGAGGGCTGCGCTACAGGGGTTGTCCAACCTATTGGTTCTCACACTTGTCCATCTGGACAGCTGCAGTGAAAGAAAGGGAATAGAACAGTGTGCCGCTTTCTATTAACTGGGCACCTGACTTGTTACTTTGTGCACACTAATTTATTCAGCTTTGTCCGGGTGACGTGGCTCGGTGGTTGAGCGTCGACCTATGAACCAGGAAGTCACGGCTCGATTCCTGGTCAGGGCACAGGCCCGGTTTGTGGGCTCGGTCCCCAGGGTGGGGTGTACAGGAGGCAGCCGAACAGTGATTCTCATCATTGATGTTTCCATCTCTCTTTCCCTCATAAAATGAATAGAAATATATTTTAAACAAGTTTATTCAGCTTCTATGAAACACCTATAATGTGCCTGACAGTAAGATACAGAGGTCTCAAGCAGCTCAGCCTAGCAAGGGAGACGGAAGAGAATAATGGCCGTTACTTATGGTTAGTAAGTGTGCACCGGGCAGTAATGTGGGCCTTTGGTACCCCTCACAGAAGCCTGGGTGCAGAAGGCAGGTGTTATCCCATTTCCAGTGGGGTCCGTGGAGCTGAGTTCATTGCCACTGAGCGACAGTGGCTGAGGGTTTCGGCCAGCCTGGGTGTGGTCTTGGAGGAACTCCGATCCCAGGCCGTGCTGGGCTCTAGCACAAGTCACTTCAAACAAAGCAGAACATCCTGTCTCTTAGGGTTATTTCGTTTCTTACAATGAGATCTGACTGAGCCCACAGTCACTAATAATAATTACAGTAGATTCCTCCTTATCCACAGGTTCACTGTGGTCCAAAATACCAGAAATAGACAATGAATACGTTGTAAATTGCCTGCCATTCTGAGTAGTGTGATGAAATCTTACTCCATCCTGCTTTGTCCTGCCCAGGTGTGAATCATACCTGTGTCTGACGTACCTACACTATATGTGCTCCCAACTGGTTGTCACTTAGTTGCTGTCTCAGTGATCAGATTGATTATCAGAGAGAGAGGGACACACACACAACACACATTCATGTAACTTTTAAGACAGTGTATTGCTACAATAGCTCTGTTTATTATTAGTTGTTCTTATCAATTTCCTACTGTCCCCAGTTTATAAGTTAAACTTTGTTATAGGTATGTAAGTATGGAAAACACAGTATCAGAGGTTTTGGTACCTTGTGCCGTTTCAGGCACCCACTAGGGGTCTTGGAACGAGTCCCTGTGAAGAAGGGGGATCCAGTACAGGACTAACTGAGTCTTTCTTACAGTGGCCTTCTTTCCACAGCAGCAGGTGTCTCTGTGCAAAGCGTTAATGGTGTGTCCACGCGTGAGGGAGGATGGTCCCCAGTGGTGTGGAGTACTCAGGAGGTGCATTGTAACCCGGACTGTGGGAGGCAGAGCACACTTCCCAAAGATGTGCTCTTTGGGCTGTCCTGAAAAATTAGTAGAAGTTAGCTGGTGGGAAAGATAGGGAGGGATAGTGCAGAGAGAAGAGGTGTGAGGGGAAAATGTGAGAAAATGAAAAGGCACAGCGGAGGAATTACCATGTAGAGGATAGGTGAATCCTGAGAATGGGACAGGGGCTAGACAGGTATCCTGGTAGATAGTGTAGGGCCTGGGATTCAAAGTAAACTTTTATTTTAGAACTAGGGGCCTGGTGCATGGATTCGTGCACACTTACAGGAAAAAACTTAGAAGAAATCTATCTTTATATATACTAGTATATAAAGCTCTAATATGCAACTAGACCGAATGCCAGAACAACCAAACAGCTGGTTGCTATGATGTGTGTTGACCAACAGGGTGAGTCCTTGGAACAGGGTGGGTATCAGCTGCAGCGGATAGGTGAGCAGGTGAGCAGGGGCACCAGAC
Source organism: Pipistrellus kuhlii (assembly GCF_014108245.1). NCBI lineage: Eukaryota > Metazoa > Chordata > Mammalia > Chiroptera > Vespertilionidae > Pipistrellus > Pipistrellus kuhlii. The sequence goes on from NW_023425603.1 coordinate 452,325, forward strand.
CAAGGCAGGGTGCCGGTCGCTGCCATTGGGGCGAGCCTCTGGTGGTTACTGAAAATTCTTTGCTCCTGTGCATCATGGTCCCACCAAGCGTTCGCACCCACTGCCAGTGCCAGAGTTTGCACCCATTTCCAGAGCCCAGCACCGTTCCTGAATCGCTGATGTCCACCATGTTCTGCACTGCCCCCTGGTGCTCAGTGCATGTCATAGTGAGCAGTAGAACTCCTGGTCCAGGGGACAATTTGCATATTAGGTTTTCACTGTATAGGATAGTCTTAGACTTAGAGAGGTTACAAACTAGTACAGAGAATTCCTATAACCCCACACATGTTGCCCCTGTTATTAATGTCTTACATTAGTATGGTATATTTGTTACAGTTGGTGAACCAGTATTGGTTCAGTGTTATTACCTGAAACCATACTTTATTCACATTTCCTTAGTTTTTACTTAATGTCCTTTTTCTGTCCTAGGATCCCATCCACGATACTCATTACATGAGGGTGTCATGTCGCATCAGGCACCTCGTGGCTGTGACAGCTTCTTACAAGTCTCCTTGTTTTTGGTGACTCAGTGGTTTTGAGGAGTGTGAGTCAGGGTTTTTGTAAAATGTGCTTCAGTTGGGACCTGTCAGATGTTTTTCTGTTCACAAGACTGAGCGCTTGGGAGGGAGACCACAGAGGGGAAAAGGTGCCGTTCTCATCACACCCACTGGCACATGCTGATGGCGTGACGCAGTCCCCCTTGGCACATGCTGATGGCGTGACGCAGTCCCCCTTGGCACATGCTGATGGCGTGACGCAATCCCCCTCGGCACATGCTGATGGCGTGATGCAGTCCCTCTCGGCACATGCTGATGGCGTGACGCAGTCCCCTCGGCACATGCTGATGACTTGACGCAGTCCCCCTCGGCACATGCTGATGGCGTGACGCAGCTCCCCTCGGCACATGCTGATGGCGTGATGCAGTTCTCCTCGGCACATGCTGATGGCGTGACGCAGTCCCCCTCGGCACATGCTGATGGCGTGACGCAGTCCCCCTCGGCACATGCTGATGACGTGACGCAGTCCCTGTCGTAGACTGTCATCACTGTGTTGATCGGTCTCCTCACCCACCCACTCCATTTCACACCTTTCAGCTTTGGGACAGTTGAGCTATGATCCTACCACCCAGAGCTACATGTTGTAGTTACTGTCCAGAATTTTAGTTCTGTTCTTTTTCAAAACATCATAAATTGGACATGTTTTTAAAAAAAAGTATTTTTATTGCATTCAGGGAGGGAGGGAAACGGAGAGATAGAAATATCGATGGAGAATTATTGATCGACTGCCTCCTGCACGCCCCCCATTGAGGACCGAGAACCTGGGCAGGTGCCCTGCCTGGATTCACATTGTCACATTCAACCACTGGCCACACCTGCCGAGGAGCCATGATTTTATTGTTTTATAGGCAGTGCTTACAAAATCTTATTTAGTTACTTTTCCTTTTCCTTTTCCTTTTTTAGTATCAACCTTCCTTTCAGAATGTTTTTCCTGAGCATATTCCTTAATGTACTTCAAGTCTCCATAAGTGTTTATGTGAGAATGTTCCCATTTCACCCATGTTTCTGAGAGTTTTGCAAGATACATTCTAAGATTTCCTCCCAGTCCGTTAAGAATAGTATTCCACTATCTCTGGCTTCTATTGCTGTTGGTTTGTCATTGATTTGGAGGTAATATTTTTCTCTCAGGCTTTAAAAATGTATACCAACCTTTACTCTAAAGGCATTTAAAAATATATTATCTTTTTAAAAATGGATTTTTAAGAGAAGAAGGGAGAGGGATAGAGAGCTAGAAACACCAGTGAGAAACATCGACCAGCTGTCTTTTGCATGCTCTCCACTGGGGATCGAGTCTGCAACCAGAGGTACATGTTCTTGACCAGAATTGAACCCGGGACCTTTCAGTCCACAGGCAACGCTCTGTCTACTGAGCCAAACGGTCAGGGCTTGTTTGTTAATCTTCACCTGAGGATATTTTTTCCATTGATTTTGAGAGAGAGAGAGAGAGACAGTGAGAGAGGGAGAGAAAAAGACATTGATGTGACAGAAACACAGCGATTGGTTGCCTTCTGCATGGGCTCTGACTTAGAATCCAACCTGCATCCTGGGTATATGCCCTGACCGGGAATCGACAATGCTCCAACCAGCTGAGCCACACTGGCCAGGGCTGGGCCCTCCCCGCTCCTCTCCCAGGCCTGCACCAGCCATTTCTCCAAGGAGGCTGTCTTTCCCTGTGAACCCAGACCTGGAGCGCCACGTGCTCAGTTGTTGTAGATTGTCACTGCACCAGGACCCTCTCAGTGGACAGAACTGGGAAGTAAGCAGTGTGCGCACGCAGACATGTGCACATACCCACGTTTCTAATTCTGTTGAAAACTACGATGTCGTACTGTTCCCTCACTTCTCTGGAGCACCAAAGAACTTCCTCCAGCCTTCCCTCTCTACATATGCAACTCATTCACTCAGAGGAATTGTTTGAGCTTCATTCATGTTATGTGCTTCAATAGTTCATTCCTTTTTATTGCTGAGTTTTATTCCATGGTATGGACATACCACATTTTAGGAGGTTGCCAGACTTTCCCCCCAGTGATAGTATCATGTTACATTCTCACCGCAGTGCGTGAGAGTTCCAGTTCCCCCACATGATTGCTACACCTTGGTGTTGTCAGCCTTTATTTTAATTTGCAACCCAAATGAAAACTTTAAATAATTTTCAACCACAGTTGACATACACTATTACGTTACTTTTGGGTATATGTACAACATTTATATATCTGGTCTAGTAATAATTAATGTCGTTTTTAAACATTCGTTTAAAATCTTGCTTGGCGTTGACTTGTATTGACATAACCTTCAAACACGTGGTATCTACAGAACGTGTGAAGTGCAATTAACAAGTTTTGCTTGAAAAAGTTTGTGTTTGGTTTGGTTTTTGTTGCAAAACTAGGGCTAAGAAGATGGCGGATGAAGAGCATATTCGGCACTGCATGCTTTACGAGTTCCAATTAGGAAGAAAAGCAAGTGAGGCTGCAAAAAACATCTGCAGTGCTCTTGGTCAAGATGCAGTTAGCGCCAGAAAATGCCAGCGTTGGTTTGAGAAATTTCGCGAGGGAAATTTTTCGTTAGATGACAAGAGTGGGCGAGGCCATGTGTCCAATTTTGATCAAGAAGCTCTTCAAGCTCTTTTGGTGCAAAATCCTCAAATTACCCAACAAGAGCTTGCGACAACTTTAAATTGTTCACAAAAAACAATTTCCAATCAATTGCGTGCACTTGGCAAAGTCCAAAAGTTTGGAAAATGGGTTCCTCATGAGTTGACCGACAACAACCGTAATCAAAGAGTCACAATTTGCAGTTCGCTCCTCTCTCGTCAAAACCGTTTGCCGTTTTTAGAGCAAATTGTTACCGGAGATGAAGAATGGGTGCTGTATGTTAATTTGAAAAGGCGGCCTCAATGGTTGGACAAAAATGAGGCTCCACAGCCCACGCCAAAACCTGACTTGCATGTGAAAAAAGTGATGTGTGTTTGGTGGAATTTTAAAGGAATTCTTCATTATGAACTTTTACCATCTACCCAAACCATTACAAGTGCAGTGTATAGTGCCCAATTGGAAAGGTTAGCCCAAGCTTTAAGAGAAAAAGAACCCGCGCTGATTAATCGGAAGGGCTTAATTCTTCACCACGATAACGCACAACCGCATACTGCAAGAATCACTGCTGAAAAACTGCGCCAGTTGGAATGGGAAGTTCTCCTTCAGCCTGCATATTCTCCTGATATTGCCCCTTCCGATTACCATTTGTTTCGTTCTTTGCAAAACTTTCTGCTTGGAAAAAAATTTAATAATGAAGAATGCCTCAAAAATGCATTGACCGAATTTTTTGCATCAAAATCACAAGAATTTTACAACAGAGGGATTAAAATGCTTCCTGAGCGTTGGGCACAAGTAGTAGAAAACAACGGTAACTATATTGTTGATTAAATTTTGTTGTATTGTTTAAATAAATCCGATTTAAAAAAGTATTAGAAAACGACATTAATTATTACTAGACCTAATAATTTACAAAGTTATCACCCCAATAAGTCTAGTACCCACCTGACACCATCCTATATGATAAAGGGGTAATATGCAAATTGACCATTACTCCAACACACAAGATGGACACCCCCATGTGGACACAAGATGGCCTCCACAAGATGGCTGGCAGGGGAGGGAAGTTGTGGGTGATCAGGCCAGCAGGGGATGGCAGTTGGGAGGGACCAGGCCTGTAAGGAAGGGCAGTTGCGGGGGAGGCGGGGAACCAAGCCTGCAGGGGAGGATAGTTAGTGGGGACCAGGCTGGCAGGGGAGGGCAGTTAGGGACAATTGGGTTGGCAGAGGAGCAGTTAGGTGTCAATCAGGCTGTCAGGGAAGTGGTTAGGGGGTGATCAGGCTGGCAGGTAGAAATGGTTAGGGGTAGTCAGGCAGACAGGCAGGCAGGCAGGCAAGCAAGCGGTTGGTTGGGAGCCAGCAGTCCTAGATTGTGAGAGGGATTTCAGATTGGATTGGGTGCAGGCTGGGCTGAGGGGACCCCCCACCCATGAATGAATTTTGTGTACCAGGCCTCTAGTAGTTATTTTATTTATTTATTTATTTAAAATTTAACAAATCTTTATTGTTCAGTTTATTACAGTTGTTCCTCTCTCCCCCCCCCCCCATAACTCCCCTCCACCTGGTTTCCATCCCACCCTCTTCCCTTACCCCCCACTCGCACTGTCCTCATCCATAGGTGTACAATTTTTGTCCAGTCTCTTCCCAACGCCCCACCTCTCTTCCCCCCTGAGAATTTTCAGTCCACTCCTTTTCTGTGCCCCTTATTCTTTATAGTCACCAGTTTATTCTGTACATCAGGTTTTTATTTTTTATTTATCTATTTAAAAATATATTTTATTGATTTTTTACAGAGAGGAAGGAGAGGGATAGAGAGCTAGAAATATCGATGCGAGTCATCGATCAGCCGCCTCTTGCACACCCCCTACTGGGGATGTGCCCGCAACCAAGGTACATGCCCTTGACCAGAATCGAACCTGGGACCTTCCAGTCTGCAAGCCGACGCTCTATCCACTGAGCCAAACTGGCCTCGGCAGGTTTTTATTTTTTATTTATTTATTAAAAATATATATTTTTTATTTTTTTTACAGAGAGGAGAGAGGGATAGAGAGTTAGAAACATCGATGAGAGAGAATCATCCATCAGCTGCCTCTTGCACACCCCACACTGGGGATGTACCCTCAACCAAGGTACATGCCCTTGACTGGAATCGAACCCGGGACCCTTGAGTCCGCAGACCGACGCTCTATCCACTGAGCCAAACCGGTTTCGGCTGTACATCAGATTTTTATTTTATTTATTTTTATTATTAAAATTTTTTTTTATTAAATTATTATCTGTGTACATATTTTAAGATTACCCCCCCATACATACCCTCCCTCCCCAGAGTTTTGTGCCCATTGGTTTGTACATCAGATTAATTCACTTGATTTTTAGATTTACTTGTTGATAGATATGTCTTTGTTCATAATTTTTATCTTTTTTAAAAAATATATATTTTATTGATTTTAAACAAAGAAGAAGAGAGAGGGATAGAGAGTTAGAAACATCGATGAGAGAGAGTCATCGATCAGCTGCCTCTTGCACACCCCCCACTGGAGATGTGCCCTCAACCAAGGTACATGCCCTTGACCGGAATTGAACCTGGGACCTTTCAGTTCACAGGCCGATGCTCTATCCACTGAGCCAAACCGGTTTTGGCCATAATTTTTATCTTTACCTTTTTCTTCTTTCTCTTCTTAGAGAATACCTTTTAGCATTTCATATATCATATAATAATACTGCTTTGGTGGTGGTGAACTCCTTTAGCTTTTTCTTATCTGTGAGCTTTTTAGTTGACCTTCAATTCTGAATGTCAGCTTGGCTGGATAGAGTATTCTTGGTTGTAGGTTCTTGCTATTCATCACTTTGACTATTTCTTGCCACTCTAGTAGTTACTTTAATACTATTGACTATATTCCCTATGCTAGGGGTGTCGAACTCAATCAGAGAAGGGGCCAAAATCTAAAATCCAGCCTAAATCGCGGGCCAAATGGTTTACTGAACAGTCATAAACTGTCATTGTGATGGAAACGCAGCAGAGTGCAGTGATGACAGTGCGGTGTGGGCCACATTGCAAGGCCTGGCGGGATGGATTTGGCCCGCGGGCCTTGTGTTTGACACATGTGCCCTATGCTGTACTTTACATCCCTGTGACTGTTTTTATAACTGGCAATTTGTACTTTTTTTTTTAATTTGTACTTCTTAATCTCTTCCCCAAACCCCCTTCCATGTTTCAACTATCAAAATAGTCTCTGTATCTGTGAGTTTGTTTCTTTATTTTCTTTTTTAGATTCCATATATTAGCAAGATCATATGGTATTTATTTTTCTCTGTCTGACTTATTGACTTATTTCACATAGCAAATCTCCCCCTCCCCCCCAATCCATTTCTGTTGTCATAAATAGCAAGATTTCCTTCTTTCTTCTGGCACTTGTACACCTGTGGGCCTATTTGTTTTGTATCACATATTTTTAAGAATTTGAATGCATTTCAGAAGTTTCCTTTCAAATTAAATCTTTTTAATAAGTTATCCTATATAATAAAAGCCTGCCTGATATGCTAAGTGTCCTGTCATCCGGTGACCGGACAACTGTTCAGCCAATCAAAGCATAGTATAATAATGATATGGTAAGACTGCTCAACCACTTGCTATGATGAGCACTGACCACCAGGGGGCAGACCCTCTGACCAGTAGGTTGGCTTGCTGCTGGGGTCTGACTGATGGGAACTGGGCCAAAAGGGGCCAGACTCGCCCTGGAGCCCTCCCACACTCCCTTCCCAGCACCAATCATGCACTGGTGGGGTCCCTCAACCTGGCCTGCACCTGGGACCCCTCAGGGGATGTTGGAGAGCTGGTTTTGGCCCGATCCCACACGGCACTCCTCTCAGGAGGGCACCAGATGCAGGGCTCACAGCTGCTGAGCGCCGCTCAGCGGAGCCTCCGGCCTCTCTCGGTCGGGACTAGTGGGGCGTGAGCCCGCGGCTCGGAAGGATTCTTGTTTTAAGAAAATCTTGGGGCAGCTTCCCTTTTGGATGTCCCAAGTCTGAAAACAGCATCCTCGTGTACAGTGCTTTAATTTAAGCCTGGAGTGCCGAGCCAGTCTGAGTTCCGTCCTGACTCGGTCCTTCCAGCCAAGTGACCTGTTTGGGATGAAGATGATCATTACACCTGCTTGTTAAGCAGGGATGACGTAGGGAAAGACTTAGGAGTGTTTCCGGGGATTCGGAGCCTGCCCACGTCCCCGCTGCCCTGTGGTGGCGGTGAGTGTGCAGGCTCTATTGGGCGCGTTTCAGTCCAGGTTGGGCGATGGCATCAGGTTCTGAGTTTCAAGATCAGAGTCGTGTTGATCATTCTTCACATGTCTGTTAAATTACAACAAGCATTCTCTCTTTTTATTTCTCCCAAGCCAAATTAGCAAGACGCAGTCAAGAACGAGACAATCTTGGGATGCTGGTCTGGTCACCTAATCAGAATCTATCAGAAGCAAAACGTAAGTTTTAAAGCACCTTTGTTTTTCACCTTATTACTTTTTTTAAAAAAAATATATTTTATTTATTTTTTACAGAGAGGAAGGGAGAGGGATAGAGAGCTAGAAACGTCAATGAGACAGAAACATCGACCAGCTGCCTCCTGCACCCCCCCCACCGGGGATGTGCCCGCAACCAATGTACATGCCCTTGACGGGAATCGAACCCGGGACCCTTCAGTCCGCAGACCGACGCTCTACCACTGAGCTAAACCGGTCACCTTCTTACTTACCGTATTTTTCGGACCATAAGACGCACCGGACCATAAGACGCACCAGTTTTTAGAGAAGGGAAATGAAGAAAAAAAGATTCTGAAACAAATAGTGTCCTAAAATATTTTATGTGCATTAAAACCCAACATCACAGTCATAAACACATGTAATCAACCCTGTAAAGTAAACAGCAGCATTTAGAACCATTTTAGAGCCGGGCAAGCACACAGAGACCACACAGAGCCGGGCAAGTAAAAAAACTTTTTTTTAAAAGTGTATGTTTAGGCTATATTTGGACCATAAGACGCAGGGACTTTCCCCCCCCACTTCTGGGGGGGGAAAAGTGCGTCTTATGGTCCGAAAAATACGGTAATGCAAAGTTTTAAATAAGTTTTGTAGCTGAAACTCCCTACATATGACAATTCTCTGACATTTTAAAAATAATTTTAAGAGTTTGAAAGTATATTTCTTTACTGTATCCTGTCATGATGATTGAAAGATTTGTAACCTGTGGTTTCACAATTTGCTTTTTTCAAAATGCTGTACAAGCTAATACTGAAGTAAGAGGAAAGGCCAGCGGGGGAGGCACATTATAAAGCCATGTATAGCTCCAAAGCCGGGAGTGTGTAGGGTTATAAAGATGGAGAGGTGAACAGATTTCTAGTTTGAAAGATTACAAAGGTCAGTGGGTGATTTTGGAATGAGCATTGTAATACAAGACTTAAGCCTAGCTACAAGCAAAACGTTGGAATTGCTGTTTGTTTCATGTGTTTAAAATCTTATTAGGATGAATATTCTGGGCTACTTTGGATTTATATGGGGAGAGGGGGAGGTAGGGGACCTAAAGCTATTAGTAATATTAATTGTATTTTCAGAGTTTGCTTTTTCAGATTTTCTGTCCCTTTTGCTCAAAAGAAACCATTCAAAAATAATTTTATATCTGATATATTACCAGACCTTGCCATTTTCAAAGTTTTTTTTTCTTCTTCTTCTTCATAACTTAAAAAAAGAGAAGGAAAACTAAATTTCTGCCCTAGTTGGTTCTGCTGAGTGGATAGGGTTCTTGGTTCTGTTCCTGGCCAGGGCACCTGCCTGGGTTGCAGGCTTGATCCCCAGTAAGGGGCATGCAGAAGGCATCCAATCAGTGGTTCTCTCTCATCATTGATATTTCTATCTCTCCCTCTTCCTTTCCGAAATAAACAAAAAAAAAATTTTTTTTTTAAAGAAAAACTAAATTTCCTTTGAGAATTTTTAGTGGGGGTCTGGATGGAATAAATGGGAACTTGTGAACTTGGAAATCACATGCAAAATTTTTGGGCAAACATGCATTTTCTGGAGAAATGACATTGGATTTTCAAAAGGCTCTTTGACCAATATAAAAGGGTAATAGTCCATTCTGTAAAACAGGCAACGGTGGTGAGTGCTCATTAGAAAACGGTTAAGGCTGAAACCGGTTTGGCTCAGGGGATAGAGCGTCGGCCTGCGGACTGAGAGGTCCCGGGTTTGATTCTGGTCAAGGGTATGTACCTTGGTTGCAGGCACATCCTCAGTGGGGGTGTGCAGGAGGTAGCTAATCAATATTTCTCTCTCATCAATGTTTCTAATTCTCTATCTCTCTCTCTTCCTCTCTGTAAAAAAATCAATAAAATATATTAAAAAAGAAAGATGTTTAGTTTTGGTCAAGAAGGATCCTTTTTGATATAATACCTTCCCTGGAACATGGGAAACTGAACTGCTCTTATTGATGCTAAATTTAGCAATAATAATCTATAATAATAAAAGTATAACATGTTAATTAGACCAGACAGCCAAGTGACCATCCTGATGTCATTCTGGACATCCTTCCGGATGAAGCCGCAGAGGTGGGGCAAGGCAGAGGTGGTTAGGGGCGATCAAGCAGGCAGGCAAGTGGTTAGGGTTGATCAGGCAGGCAGGCGGGCAGTTAGGGGCTATCAGGCAGGCAGGCAGGCAAGGCAATCAGGCAGTTACGAGCCAGCAGTCTGGGATTGCAAGAGGGTGCATGCAGGCTGGTGGACACTCCTCCCTCCCCCATGCACCAATTTCATGCACTGAGCTTCTAGTTTATATCTAATCTAACAAAGAGGGAATATGCAAATTGACTGTCACACCGCAACAAAGATGGCAGCACCCACAGCAGAGGTAGAAGGTCCATAACTCAAGATGGCTGCACCTACAGCAGAGGCTGAGTTCCTGTAACAAGCCTTAATTAGCAATCGCAGGGACCCAGACTTTGTGGCGCCTGGCCTGGGCAGGGGGCCTGAGGCTGCTCCCCGCTCAGCAGGGCTTGAATTTCTATAAGAATTTAGGGAAGCCAAACTGACTACAAAGGTGCCCTATCAGTTCTGAAAGTGGATGCCAGCTGCCACCATGGTAGCCTCCGGAGTCCTCTGTGCTCTGCCCCTCAGGCCTCCCAGCCCCGTCTGCTGGCTGCCACTGCTCTTTCACCGGCTCCAGAACTGTGCCCTTTCCAGGCTTCAGACAGCATGTGTAGCCTTTTTCAGATTGGCTGCTTTGACTCAGTAATGATGTACATTTGAGGTTCTTCCATGTCTTTTCATGGGTGTATAGCTCATTTTCTTTCAGTGCTGTACCATGTTCCATTGTCCAGATGTAGCATAGTTTATCTTTTCAAGGGCACACATGATTGAAGCTGCTGTAAACATCTGTGCAGGTTTTTACGTGGACAAAAGTTTGTGGACAGTTTTCAACTCTTTGGACAGATGCCTAGGAGCTTGCTGCTGCTTGCCTCAGCTGGCCACCCACCCACTGCCGCTGGTAGCTCTCCGCTGCCCGTAGCCTCTGCCCCACCCTCACGGAGCTCTCTGCCCACCGCTCCGCCCTCATAGCTTGCTGCCCTGCCCCCTCCTGTAGCTGGTAGTTCGCTGTCCCACCCTCCTGCAGATTCATGATCTGGCGTAATGGATCATTAGTATCTTCCTCTCTCATTATATAAGATAATGTGGGTGTTTCATAGTTTTAAGCATTTCTACTAGTAAACAGCGCTGCAGAGAGCATCCTTGGAGTGGTCAAATGGTGCATGCATTTAAATTTTATGGATTTTTCCATCTTTTGTCTAAAGATGAGTGTCTCTCTTTTCCAGAACCTCCCTAATACTGTATTTATTTTCTCTAAAAAATTTTTTTACAATTATATTTCACTAGCAGCCCTGCACACGAATCTGTGCGCCTGTAGCTCTCTGCAGGGCCAGGACACTCCGCGCCTGCTGCTCAGAGGCTCTCTGAGGCTCAGAGGCCTATCAGTGGCCCTTTTTTTTTTCTTTCTTTAAATATATATATATATATATATATATATATTTTATTGATTTTTTACAGAGAGGAAATGAGAGGGATAGAGAGCTAGAAATGTCGATGAGAGAGAATCATCGACCAGCTGCCTCCTGCACACCTCCCACTGGGGATGTGCCTGCAACCAATGTACATGCCCTTGACCGGAATCGAACCTGAGACCCCTCAGTCTGCAGACTGACGCTCTATCCACTGAGCAACACCTGTTTCGGCTTCCTTCATTTTCGCGGGGTAATCCCTGTCATGTGGGGCGGCCACGTTTTGTCTGTCATTCGTTGATGGGCACTTGCGTGGCTTTTCCTTTTGGCTGCTGTGAGTCATGCAGCCATGAACATGGGTGTGCAAACATCTCTCCAGACCCTGCTTTCCGTTGTCTTGGGTGTGCATCCAGAAGAGGGGTGTCCCTGGTTTGCTAATGCTGGTTTTTTAATTTTTTGAGGAACCATCATGCTGATTGCCACAGCGGCTGCTCCATGTTACCCTCCTCCTAACAGTGCACAGGATTCCAGTTCTTCCCCTCCTGGTCAGCACGCCTTCCTGTTGTTTGTTCTGCTCCGCTTTGCACCAGTCATCCCACTGGGGTCAGATGCATTCACTGTGGGCCATAGGGATTTCTTAAAACTTGGCTGAGCTGATCAGGAAAGATTTTCATGAATTATTATGGAGGTTGAGCATCTTTGTATTTGGACTTTTTAATTCTTCTGTAAATAGCAGTCAACCTACACATTTTTTGTTTTACTTGTTGTTGTTAAAAATTATTTTTAGTTCAATTTATTAATCTTATCGGTGGCTTCTGTGTACAGTCATGTGTCAGAGCAGGGTCCTCCCTCGTTCACACCATTGTTCTGCCTGGAACATTGAACTTGTGCCCTTCACTTACATTAAACTCACATGCACTTTGGTCTGTGTCTGGACTCTGGATTTTGTTTCGTTGGTGTATCGGTTGCTTTGGTACCATCTTATTTTTCTCAGTGTTCCTGGCTCATGTCTTTATTCTTCTAGGTGAATCTTTAGTGCATCAGGAGTGAGGGTGACAGGAAGTTTATATTCTAGTGGAGAAGGAGAGAAAAATGACTCTGTAAACAAATTTCGTCTCACTCTTGATTTTCAGGTGTTGAAAACTGAGTTCAGTCTAATGCTTAAGGTCCCACGGCTATTAGTAGCCAAGTTTCATCTAGCTTCTGGTCTGTAGCCTGTTACACACATCTGCCTTCCGGTCCTGCTGCCCTGCGTAAACAGTGATTGAATACCGATGGCACACTAGTTGCTTTGGGCTGTGTCTAAGATGCACCCTTTGGGGATGCCGAGAAAATGGGTCTGGTAGAGACATTTCATGTAGAGGAAATGGAAGGAATTTCCGGTAACAGAGGAGAACAACAGGGTGCAAATATATAGTGAGTGAGTGTGGAAATGACAGCGGTGCCATGAGGTCCGGGGACAGTGGAGTGAAGGAGGCTGAGCCTGTGGTGGGTCCGAGCTGGCAGAGGGAGGACCAAAGGGCTCTCGCGTTATTGTGGTGCCCGGTGCTCCCTCGGGGCCCAGCAGGAGGAGCTCCGCTTTCCTGGGCGGCACTGAGGGAGGCGGTGGGAACCTGACATTTAGGTAAACACGGAGGCATGAATGGGTTTGCTGGCTGGGCCCGGGCACCAGTGCATTCCAGACAGAAGACACTGTGTTTGCACAGACGTGCAGACAGGGGAGGAAATGCACTCTTCACTCCGGAGCCAGCCAGCTCTGACAGTGCTGTCCCTGGGCAACCAGAAGCCATGAAACGGGAAAGGCAGGCAGACTACAGGGATGAGGATTTTTGAGGGGTTTTAGCTAGAAGCACAGTAATTTACATGAGAAAGCTCTTGATAGACTGCGGTTTAGAGCAGAGCTGGGGCATGGGGGGCTTGGGGGAGGGACTGGGATTGGTAACTGAGGGGGAGTGGGGGGCCTGGAGGGACTGGGACTGGAGGCTTCCCTGAGAGTAAGCCATCGCGCACTTCCTGGTGAGAATCTGACGCTCTTCCAGGCCGTGCTGTTCTGGGGGCTGTGAAGGCAGCAGTGTGAGGGGTGGGTGAGCTTGCTCAAAGGAGACAAGTCATAGGAGTGTGGGGCTAGGTGCTGGGCCAGGTGGCCTTGAGCATGCCTCTAAGCAGGACGCTTTCTGTCTGTTCATCAGCACTGTTAGAATAAGGCGAGCCGCCCAGTCAGGGGTCCTGGCAGAACACAAAGCACTCGGGAGCCAGGCAGCAAGGCAACCATCTGTACTTCTACGTAGAAGGTGCACACACATGGTGTGGAAGCGCAGGCACACCGAGCAGGTGGTCTGCTCAGCTTTATCATCCCTGACACACGTGACCTGTCCTTTGCTCTTGATTGGAGCTCTGGTGCACAATCTTTTGTGATTGGCTAATTCACAGGGAGGGGTTGGCCTTTGCTCTTTCAAGATGGCAGTCCCCAGGGGAACTGGAAGCCATGTGGCCAACATGGTGGCTGCCAAGTCATGCAGTCCAAAATGGCGGCTGTCTAAGCTGTTCTTTGACAGAAAAGATGACTTGTTTATTCTCACAGCACTGTTCCATCACTGAACCCTCATGGGTATGAGACACTTGCTAGGCCCTTGGTTCTGCCCCCATCCGGCCCTGTTGTGATGTGTGCAGCTGCCCTCCAGGGGTGCTCCTCTCTGCTCCTCCCCACCCCATGCCGGGCTGCCCTCCCGGGGCCTCCCTGCTTCTCCACATGATCTGCACCCTGGGTGTCCTCCCTGCTCTCCCACCAGGGGCTTTGGCAGTCTGCTCCCCGTGGCGCTGCCGCGCTGGGCGCAGTCCCTGTTCTCACGCCCGCGGACACCTACCCGAGGTTTGCACTCTGTGTAGAGAAGCAGTTGAGGATTCACTAAACAAGGGACCTCAGAAGGTGTTTTTACTAGAGAATCTTGTCTTTGAAATGTATTTAGAGTTAGGCCAGCTCTTACTTATTCACAGTTCATTTTACCAGTTTAAGGAAAAACAAAAATTATAAAACTGTGGCCTGAGAGAATCCTTAGCAGGGAGCTTTAGAAGAGAGAACAGGATAGGACGGGGAATGTGGAAGGTGATTTATTGTTGGATTCCTTTGAAGGGAGGGTTTGAAAGGCTGAGTTGGCACTGGAGGGGAGGCCTGTGTTTCAGCCACGCCCCCTGCTGGTGGTTTCCCAAAGAGGCGCCTCCTGGACTCTGCCGCAGGGGCTGCTGGGAATCAGTGGAACGGTCGTCGTGGTTACATGTTATGTATTTCATAGGTCGTACCTAATGGGTGCTTTTGCAGTTATTTAAGTGACTGTACTGTTTTTAAGTTTTTTAAATTTCTTTATTGAGTAAGGTATTACATATGTGTCCTTTTCCCCTTTACCCCCCATGATTGTACTGTTTTTATTTGATGACAACGAGGAGAACTGGTGAAATGGTGAGAAGCACTGGTCTTCGAAGAGGCAGGGACAGGACTCACTGGCTGTGTGTCAGGCTGGCTAACTAGGAACTGTAGAGTAAGAAACTAACGCACGCAACATGCTAGACATGCCGCATTTAAAATTGTCAAAACCAAAGGCAAATTCGCGACTTTAAAAGAAGGTCTGCTTTCCTGGAGTGAGACCGCCTGAGGCCTGCAGCATACGTCGAACTCGTTCTGTGTCAGCGCATGTCCTCACACGTCAGGAGTATGCTATGTGCGCCAGTTTCAGGCACGTAGTCAGTGTAAACGCCTAAACTTTCACGTAACATGTAGTGAATGTCAGGAGTCTCTGTTCAGAACATTCCATCCGCTATAAATTCAAGTCAAAGACCTGGCCGTAGGGCATCAGGCCCTGCACCACCAGACCTGCCCTGACCTCTGCCTCCTGGACCTTCAGCGTGCTCCCCAAGCAGGGCTCCTCCCAGCCGCCCTCGCCGCCCCGCAGCGGTGCTCCAGAGGCCTCCTCTGACACACCCAGATGGCTCGCTCCGCCCCCATCGATGCCCAGGCCTAGCACTGGGTCTCTCCGGCGAGCGCAGTGGCGGGCCCTGTGTTCAGTTCTCCATCAGCCCTCTCAGCATGTGGGAGCCGTGCCATGACCGCCTGTCCGGTGAGCGAGCGGATGATGGGGTGGGGGCTCTGTTTTGCAGTTCGGGCCATTTGGAGACCATTCCTTTGCTCAGTAACTATTGGAGCGGCTGGATGTGGAGGAATACAAGACTGAGCATGCTAGCCCAGCCAGTCCAGCTTTGTCTAGTGGGAACTGCCAGCGTAATTGTGAGCTCACTGCCCCAGGGAACCAGGACTTCACATTCTCGCCTGTTCGCTCTGTGACAGGAGGATGCAGGGTTCGGCTGGGATAAGCTAACACTGTCCTTGGTTTTCAGCTTGTTATGAATAAACTAGAGGTCCAGTGCAGTTGGAGTCGATCAAGCCTGCAGGGGAGGGCAGTTGGGGGAACCATGCCAACAGAGGAGGGAAGTTGGGGACTCCTGGGCCTGCAGGGAAAAGCAGTTGGGGGGACCAGGCCTGCAGGGGAGGGCAGTTAGGGGTGACCAGGCCTGCAGGGGAGGGCAGTTTGGGAGAAACCAGGCCTGCAGGGGAGGGCAATTAGGGGCAAACAGGCTGACAGGGGAGCAGTTAGGCATCAATCAGGCTGGCAGGGGAATGCCTCTAATCATTAGAATATTACGCTTTGATTGGTTGAACAGCCAGACTGGACACCAGACAACCGGACACTTAGCGTAGTAGGATTGATTTTTTTATAGAGAGGAAGAGAGAGGGATAGAGAGTTAGAAACATTGATGAGAGAGAAACATCAGTCAGCTGCCTCTTGCACACCCCCTACTGGAGATGTGCCCACAACCAGGGTACATGCCCTTGACCAGAATCGAACCTGGGACCTTTCAGTCCGCAGGCTGATGCTCTATCCACTGAGCCAAACCGGTTTCTGCTACTCTCTTTTTAAGTGCTCTAGAGTTAGCCAAAATGTGCAAAACTTAACTAGCAAGACATAGCTAAATCTGCACACTGTAAAGAAGTCCTCATTACAATCAAGGATTACTTTGCCCTTTAGCCATATCAATGAGTCTTATCTTCATCCTTTTAAACTTGAAATTTTGTTATGATGTATCCTCTCTTCTCTGCACACTGTTTCGTTTTGACTGTGACAGCTGTTACTGCTGGGAATATTCCTTGCCTTGCGTCTTGCTATCCATCTTGAGAGGAGGGCTCAGCTCTAAGATGAGTACCAGGTTGTTTCCCAAAGTGGCTGGACTGGTTTGTGCTCCTCCCAGTGAGATGCGGGTCATGTGTCTGTGGTGTCGCCAATGTTGAGACTGTAAGACGGCTGAGTGTTAGATGAGCCGGTGCATATAACATCGTTTCTCAAGCCGGGGAGTTTGCTGCTTTTCTAGGTATGATAATGGCATGTGGTTTTGTAAAAGTAGGTTGGCCTTTTTAAAAACATATATAGATTTTTATTGATTTCAGGGAAAAAGGGAGAGGGAGAGAAACATCAATGATGAAAGAGAATCATTGACCAGTTGCCTCCTGCACGCCCCACACTAGAGATGGAGCCCACAACCCAGCATATGCCCTTGACTGGATTCGAACCCAGGACTCTTCAGTCCGCAGGCCAACACTCTATCCACTGAACCAAACCAGCTGAGGCTCTTGGCCTTTTTTAAAAAGATGCACATTCTCTTTTAAAAAGACCCAGCTGCAGTTTGTTAGGTTTTAGGTTGCAAAAGGCCAGGCCATTCATATGCAAAAAGCCTCTGAGCACAGCTTGGGTGGGGTTGTAAATTGGGTGGAGCAGGGTCTCAGGGATTCACCAGGGTAGAATAAACAGCACTGGCTGCCAGTCCATCCTGCCCCAGAGAGATCCCCGGTCTCTGTCCACGGCCCACGCAGGAACAGTGGTCACCGCGAGCACCTCTGAGAGAAAGCTGCCCTGCACTCCGGCCCGATGCCAGACAGTCCAGTTTCCCCCGTATGAGTCTGGGTCCCCAGAGTCTCACCTGGAACTGGAGTTTAGAGCTTGTATCTCCCTCCCGATTGAAAAAGACAACAGCACTCCCAGTTGCCAGCCTGTTTTGAGCGCCTGTGTACCTCCGCATCTCCACACCTCCTACCAGTCTCACTGTGCTTTTCTCTTTCTTTCTAGCTGTAGAACTTCCACTCAACCAGTCTTCCTGTGGTTCTGGATGATATCTGTCCTGTCTTTTAGGTGGATTCCTGATGTGGTTGTGAGAGGCAGCAAGTTCAAGTGTCTACCTATGCTGCCATCTTGGTTGTTCTCACTTTCAAATTCTTTAGCATAGTCCTAGCTTGGCTCCATGGTCTTGATCCTCAGTAGGGGGCATGCAGGAGGCAGCCTGTTGATGATTCTTTCTCATCATTGATGTTTCTCTCTCTCTGCCCCTCTCCCTTCCTCTCTGAAATCAATTAAAGTATATTTAAAAAATATATATTTTAAAAATTCTTCAGCATATAGGCACATTTTGGTGCAGTTGGCCAGACTGGAATACAGACAGTGTTACTTCAATGTTAGATGTACTGTTCCGTGGTTAAGAGGATATAGGTACCTACAGTTGGAAAACAAATGCTAAGCTTGTAATTTCAATAAATATATGCTGAGTATTTAAGACGAGTACAAGGTCATAACATATGTGTCTCTCAAATGGTTCAGGAAAGTTGCATGCACACATGAGCTTGTTTTTATTATTGAAAATAGCCTAGAGGTCCTCCCCTCACCATGGGGTATAGCACTGCTAACGTGTTGTTTCTACGCCTTGTCACTAGGCTCGTGTGCACTCTGCTTTTAGCACGTGTGGATCATACTGTATAGAATAGCTTCCAGCTTTAATTTTCCTGATTAGAATAAACTGAATTTTGATCCCGAATAATATTCCAGCATGTTTAACCGTGCTGATGAGTTCAGAGCAATCGGGAGCTTGTATCTCCCTCCCGATGGAAGAAAACAGCAGTGCTTGATTTGTTTAACCATGTCCCTATTCTTGACCACGGACACATTTTCATTTCCCTTTGATAAGTACCGCGCGTGAGCAGGACTCACAGTGTCCGTCCAGTAGAAACAAAATTCCTACCTGATTCTGCAGGTTGGTTTCCAGGCCAGCGCATTCTCAGCTCTTCTCTGCACGGGTGGCAATTGGAAGTGACTGTTTGTGTAATTACTCTGCCAGGCACTGAGCTCTAGAAAGCAGACTGTTTTCATCATGGCTACAGAAGCAGCATAGGGCACACACAGTAGGGCTAAAAGACACTGAATCTGCCAAAACTGGTTTGGCTCAGTGGATAGAGCGTCGGCCTGCGGACTGAAAGGTCCCCGGTTCGATTCCAGTCAAGGGCATGTACCTTGGTTGTGGGCACATCCCCAGTGGGGGGATGTGCAGGAGGCACCTGATCGATGTTTCTCTCTCATCGATGTTTCTAATTTTCTATCCCTCTCCCTTCCTCTCTGTGAAAAAATCAATAAAATATATTTAAAAAAAAAAAAGGCTTACCGAGTCAGTGGAGAATAGCTAAATGTAAACACACCAGTTTGTTGTAAAACCTCTTCCTTTGCAGCCTGCTTTGGAAGCTCAGGTTTCTTTACTGGCTGAGGAGCCCATCCCCTAAGACTGGAGCATTGAAAACAGTAGGGTATACCAGGGAAAAGGAGTCCCCCCAGCAGGCATGCCTCCTCTGTTCTCACTGTGCCACCGCAGCTTTGCTGAAGAAACGGGCCACAGGGCAGTGCCCTGTGTAAAGGTTGTGGAGGGCAGAGCCTTGGGTCGTTCCCGGGTGCGGGCCATAGCCCCCTTCCTGGGCTGCTGGAGTCTCACGTAGGCCCTCACCGTGCACTGTGCAGGGTGCCGTGCGGAGGGAAGGCCGTGCCTTCCCGGCGGAGAGGTGGGTCAGGAGACAACGCCTGTGGAGGAGGTTGGTGCACGAGCTGAGAAGTCCTGCTTGTGGGCGTTTAGAGCCTTCTCGGACCGCCTCCTCCCTGGCGGTAACCCCTCAGCAGGAGGCGACCTTGAACATGTGCTTTTCAAAAGAGCCTCTTGGTCACTGAAAGGAGATTTTTTTTTTTTTAAAGACAAAGACTGAATTAAAAAAAAAAAAATATATATATATATATATATATATATATATATATATATATATTATTGATTTTTTTTTTACAGAGAGGAAGGGAGAGAGATAGAGAGCTAGAAACGTCGATGAGAGAGAAACAACGACCAGCTGTCTCTTGCACACCCCCTACTGGGGATGTGCCTGTAACCAAGGTACATGCCCTTGACCAGAATCGAGCCTGGAATCCGCAGACTGACCAGAATCCGCAGACTGACGCTCTACCACTGAGCCACACCGGCTTTGACTGAAAGGAGATTTTTTTTGTGAGGCTGATACTCAGATTCACCACCTCAAGCCACAGTTCTCTTGTGTTATGGCTTTGCTGTTGTCATAGTCTTTTCAGTCCTAAACCTTAAAACACGTGGTGCTGTTGAGAAGATTTTCATCACATTTACTGGGGAATGTTATCAAACCCACGCTCTTTACACTTTGCTATTTGCGTTAGCTCATTGATGCTCAAAACTCCCGCCACTACCCCTGAGGCACCCAGAAACGGCCCAGACCACCTGCAGTGCCGGGCCCGCCGGAGCTCAGTGCGTGCTGAGAACCCACCACGCTGTGTCCTCCGTGTGCTTCGCTGTCACAGCACGGCACACGCAGCTGTGCACACGATATACACAGCAGGGCGGAGCCCAAGAGCGGGATTGGAGGAAGTGGATGCGGTGGTCATAGACCGGGGCAGCATTCAGCGCTCGCCAGCCTCTGCGGTTTCTCTTGCTAAGCGAATCCCATGTCTGAACTGCACCCTCACCTGTATGTGACGCCCAAGTACTTAGGAAGGAGGTCTGCGCTCTGCCGCCTCGGGGCCGGGCAGGGGACCTGGCCTTGCTCTGGTCCTGGGGGCACAGTGGCTGCAGCCTGCTGGTCCCCGACGAGCGAGGACGGGCCAGGTCAGGGCTGTTCCCCGGGAGGCGCTCAGTGTGGCTGAGGCCCAGTCCATGTGGCCCGGCTTTTTTTATACCGCATCTCCCCCCACCCCCACATACCCACACACCCACCCAGCCTCTCTTCATGTGGGGAATGTTCCTTCAGTAAAGGGAGATGCAGACCTCGTTTGAGCATGGTTCTGTTCTTAGCTCATGTACAAAGCAAAACAGAGCAAACCGTATGATTGTGAGTCTGCAGTTGCTGCGAGGGTCTGAGTCATGAGTGCGTTGACTTGATGTGAGAGACATAAGGAGAGAGTGTCACTCGCTGACTTTACTCTTTCACGTTAAACTCAAGAGATCACTGATGCAGTCAGTGTTAGCGTGGGAGACACTTTAAGGTCGTGACTACTCCACTCATACGGAGGAGGAAACCGGTGCAGAGGGGTGAGCTTACCAGTCACGCCGCAGATCCTGGATGGAGGGTGGTAGGGGGTGCAGAGCAGCAACAGGTGCTGAGCTGCCTGCGGATGTGGGAGGTGTGGCCGGGCGCTCACAGTTCTCATTTCCACCTGATCCAGTGTCTGCGGGACTGGCTGGGTTGTGTTGTATTTACTGGGTGCAGGAGGATGGGGGTGCTTTTCCTTCCTTCCTTCCTTCCTTCCTTCCTTCCTTCCTTCCTTCCTTCCTTCCTTCCTTCCTTCCTTCTTTTTAACATATTTTTATTGATTTCAAAGAGAAAGGGAGAAGGAGAGAGAGAGAGAGAGAGAGAGAGAGAGAGAGAGAGAGAGAGAGAAAACATCAGTGATGAGAGAGAATCATTGATCAGCTGCCTCCTACATACCCCCCACTAGGGATCGAGCCTGCAGCCTTGGCATGTGCCCTTGCTGGAACCAAACCTGGGACCCTTTAGTCCGCAGGCTGATGCTTTATCCACTGATTACGCCCAAACCAATTGGGCGACAGCAAGAAGCAGCATTTTCATGGAGGACGGGTGTTCGCTGCTGAGTCGGGAGTACTGGCTCATTGTATCTTACTCTGGCTTGTCTTGTGGCTTGTGCTTTCCCCCCTGAATCGGAGGTCATTGAAATGTTAACTGCAGCCAGGACCGGTTTGGCTCAATGGATAGAGCGTCGGCTTGGGGACTGAAAGGTCCCGGGTTCGATTCCGATCAAGGGCATGTACCTTGGTTGCGGGCATATTCCCAGTAGGGGGTGTGCAAGAGGCAGCTGATTGATGACTCTCTCTCATCAATGTTTCTAACTCACTCTCTCCCTTCCTCTCTGTACAAAATCAATAAAATATATTTAAAAAAAAAAGAAAAAAGAAAAAAAGAAATGTTAACTGCAGTGACAGTTATGCCCACCAGGCGGCACCGTTGCTTTCCTTACGTGATTTAAGCTCCTTTGGGGTCTGAGGTAGTACAGTGATTGCTCGTTTGTTTGAACAGTAAAGGAGATGCCACGATATTTACTACGTTCTTGAAGAAACTGGTGCCATGCTTCCTTTTCAGTGCCTAATGCCACTGCCAAGGTTACCATGATAAACCATTTGAGAAGCTCACCCACCTCCGGTGCCCGCTCCTGCTCTGCATGGACATGCACCGCCCATGGTGGTCCGACTCTGGGCTCCTGGGAGGGCGGGGACAGGAAGCTGGCAGGGCTCGTCTGCGCTCTTCTTACGTTTGCAGCTGAATTTGAGACTCTGACTAATGATACTAAGGGCATGTAGCTCTCCGATTAAACATGAATATAGAAACAAACGACGCCTCGCACACGGCAGCCAATTGTCGCCACTGCCATCGCCAGCCGGGGTTCTGGCTCCTTCCATTCCGCGGTGCACCAGGCCGAGCAGCCCGGATCGGCTCCCTGTGTGAGGGCCCTTC
This sequence comes from Pipistrellus kuhlii, assembly GCF_014108245.1. NCBI lineage: Eukaryota > Metazoa > Chordata > Mammalia > Chiroptera > Vespertilionidae > Pipistrellus > Pipistrellus kuhlii. The sequence goes on from NW_023425603.1 coordinate 474,424, forward strand.
TCCCTCCCTCCTTTTCTCCAGAGGGAGGATAGGCATGGACAGGGGTACACACCCACCTCCCGCGTCAGACACCGACTTTCCGAGTCACCTGCCTTCTCTGAGCATCCGTATCTTCGTTGTGAATGAGGGTGACCGTGGAGGTGTCGGAGAGAATCAGAAAGAAAACAGAGCAGTGGCTGGCACAGGGAGTTATCAGATGTCAGCTGCTGTCATCACCCAGTGTCCCTGTCTAATCTTAGGAAGCTTCCCTGACTATCACCGCCACTCTCAGTACTCACTGATCTCTCCAGCGCCCTGGCACCGGCATCTGTACGTGATTTGGTGTCTGTACTTGGGATTCTCTTTGGTGCCATGTGTTGTTTCACGATACTGAAGGAAGTCAGTTTTCCTCTAGTTTGCCTGTTACTCAGTAGAGTGTTCTGTACTTAGTAAGCGTAGCTCAATATATTCTTTTAAAAAAAATATCTATTTTATTGATTTTTTTTTTTTTTTTTTTTTACAGAGAAGAAGGGAGAGGGATAGAGAGTTAGAAACATCGATGAGAGAGAATCATCGATCGGCTGCCTCTTGCACACCCCCTACTGGGGATGTACCCGCAACCAAGGTGCTTGCTCTTGACCAGAATCAAACCTGGCATCCTTGAGTCTGCAGGCTGATGCTCTATCCACTGAGCCAAATTGGTTAGGGCAGCTCAATATATTCTTGATGAGGCATTTGTGAATTTTCTTTTTTTAAAATGTTATTTTTTAGTTAAAGTTTACATTGACTGTGGTTTTGCATTAGTGTCAGGTGTACAGCATGGTGGGTAGACATCATACTTGACAAAGTGTTCCCAGCACTCACCTTGTACCATACGTAGTTATTACCAAACTAGAGGCCTGGTGCACAACATTCGTGCATGGGGGGTCCTCTCAGCCCTGCCTGCGCCCTCTTCAATCCAGGACCCCTTGGGGAATGTCCCAGGATCCCTGGGATCAGGCCTAACTGGAAGTCGGACATCCCTCTCACAATCCTGGACTGCTGGCTCCTAATTGCTGACCTACCAACCTGCCTGCCTGATCACCCTTAACTGCCCCCCTCACCCCCCCCTTCCTGGCTTGATTGCCTCTGCATGCCGGCCTGATCGCCCGTAACTGTCCCTCCCCCTGCTGGCCTGGTCACACCTAAGTGCCCCCTGCTGCTGGCCAGATCACCCCCAACTACCCCCTCCCTGCCAGCCTGGTCACTCCTAACTGTGCTTCCCCCCCCCCCCCCCATTTGGTCACCCCTTCCTCCCTGCTGCCGGCCTGATTGCCTCTTATTGCCCTTGGTTGCCCCAACTGTTCCTCAAACACACACACACACACACACACAACCAGCCTGGTTGCCCCACACAGCCTGCTTGTTTAGTCGTTTGGTCGACCCTCACCAACCCCTGCCAAACTGGTTGTAGGCAGCCGTTTTGTGAGGGCATGAGGGTTAATTTGCATATTACCTCTTTATTATATAGTATTATATGGGACTAGAGGCCCAGTGCATGAGTTTTGTGCACTGAGTGGGGGCCAGCCTGTGCCCTCTTGCAGTCCAGTACCCCTCGCTCCTTACCGCCCGCCTGCAGTGGAGGAGGCGAGAGAGGCTTCCACCTCCTTCGCTGCACTCGTCAACCATGAGCCCAGCTTCTGGCTGAGCAGTGCTCCCCCTGTGGGAGCACACTGACCACCAGGGGCAGCTCCTACGTTGAGCATCTGTCCCCTGGTGGTCAGTGTGCATCCTAGCGACTGGTCATTCCACTGATCGGTCAATTTGCATATTAGCCTTTTATTATATAGGATTATATAGAAGGATTATTGACTGTATTGTAAATTTTCTTGAGGAATCCACTCTTTTTTAAAAAATATATATATTTTATTGATGTTTTACAGAGAGGAAGGGAGAGAGATAGAGAGCTAGAAACGTCGATGAGAGAGAATCATCGACCAGCTGCCTCCTGCATACCCACCACAGGGGATGTGCCCGCAACCAATGTACATGCCCCTGACCGGAATCGAACCTGGGACCTTTCAGTCCGCAGACCGACGCTCTACCACTGAGCCAAACCGGTTTCGGCAGAGGAATCCACTCTTAAGTGATGTTACTCCCAAAACATAAGTCAATCACCGTGCTTTCCATAACATTAAGTACTTGTCAAAAAAGCAAAGACTGTGTACAGTCTGTGTAATTTCCTAAATTAACGGAGTGCTGTGCATCTTAGGCATCGGCATTTAAGGTTGGACTCTTCCTCAGTGGTTTCCACAGGAATTTCCAAGTTTTAAAAAGGCAGCATTATGCAGTGACAGGCTGCTTCTGAAGCAGTGAGCACTGAACTCTGACCAACAAGCTGCAGTCTGCTGCTTCCTGCACCGGGCTCCCGGTACTGACCCCTGCGCCCTGGGGAGGGGAGGGCAGGGCGCCGGGTGCAAAGGTCCAGGCCCCAGAACATGTCCTGGCAGCTCCTTAGCCACCTGGCCTTTGCCCTGATCACACCTTCCTGAGGGCTCCCTGCCACGGGCTCCCTTCAATTTCATCTCTCATCCTGGGAAGCTTCCGGTCATCCTCTGTTTTCTTAGCAGGACATGTGCAGTGACTTTTGTTTTCTTAGGCTGCAAGCTAGTTTTGCTTAAGGAAATGGAGGGAGGCTTTGAAAATTCATAGTTCATTTTCATTATGTCCTCCCAGCAGCTACCGGCACGTTTGTAGGGATGTGGGGAGGCGGGGAGTCAGGTGCCAGGAACGGTGGTGGCCGCCGGGCCTGGTTTGCCAAGGAGGAGCCCAGGCCGGCCCACAGCATCACTTGTTCAGACCCTGGTTCATTCTGAACGAGGCCGGGGAGCCGCCGAGGGAAGCGGCCTCCACCTGGCAGTGCCCAGTGTCCACCCGGGCCAGGCCCGCTCTGTCAGCCAGAGCGGGCTCCCCCGCACCTTTCTCCCAGGGCTGACCTGCTGGGAGAGGAGCCCACACCCCACCCGGCTCCACAGCCCCCAGCACCCACTCCGCAGGGTTCGCTGAGCCCCGCACCCCACCCGGCTCCACAGCCCCCAGCACCCACTCTGCAGGGTTCGCTGAGCCCCGCACCCCACCCGGCTCCACAGCCCCCAGCACCCACTCTGCAGGGCTCGCTGAGCCCCCACACCCCACCCGGCTCCACAGCCCCCAGCACCCACTCTGCAGGGCTCGCTGAGCCCCGCACCCCACCCGGCTCCACAGCCCCCAGCACCCACTCTGCAGGGTTCGCTGAGCCCCGCACCCCACCCGGCTCCACAGCCCCCAGCACCCACTCTGCAGGGTTCGCTGAGCCCCGCACCCCACCCGGCTCCACAGCCCCCAGCACCCACTCTGCAGGGTTCGCTGAGCCCCGCACCCCACCCGGCTCCACAGCCCCCAGCACCCACTCTGCAGGGTTCGCTGAGCCCCGCACCCCACCCGGCTCCACAGCCCCCAGCACCCACTCTGCAGGGCTCGCTGATCGTCGTTGGGCCTGGGACAAGGAGAGGGATGGCCACGTGTCGGTGCAGTGGGTGTCAGATAGGATTCTCCTCAGTCACTCCTCCCACCTGCAGGGCCTGAGCATTCTGCTGCGCAGCCCGAGTGGTGCTGGGTGTGGGCTCTTTCCCTTCCCTTACAGGTGAGGCTGGGAACCTGCAGGCGGGCCTTACAGGCCACCTTGCTCGCACCCGGCACCGCCTGCAAAGGTCCCGCCCTGCCGGCCAGCGTTGCGTAAACACCGCAGCAGCAGTGAGAGCGAGCGCGTGAGGAGTGCTTTGCTCGTGTTCCAGCTGGGGGTTTGGCCAAGCCTGGTGGCAGCAAGGGGAGCAGACGGGCTTCCCGAGCCGCGGCCACCGGGGAGAGCCGTGTGGAGGCGGACACGCAGTCCCCGCTGCTGCTCAGCGCAGCCACACTGAGCGCATTTGGTTCTGCCCGCTCACGGCCTGTCCTGTCTTTCAGTGGACGAGTACATCTCCATCGCCAAGGAGAAGCACGGCTACAACATGGAGCAGGTAACTCGAGCTTCTTCCTGTGTTCGGAACGGGCTTAGGAGCGGCTGCTCGGTGTGGTGGGGGTGGTGTGGCCGTGGTGGCCACAGTGGCGTCACCGGGCTCCGGCCCCCGGGGCCGCGGGGCGGTGGAGGCCGCATGGGCTGCAGGGCACGTGCTTTCTTGTCTGACCGTGTGAGCTGTCCCTTTGTGGCTTCGGTGGTGATCCTGACCCGGCTGCCACACTCAGACCTCCTGTGTTTCCGTGTTAATTGTTTCGAGTCACTTCCAGGTGTAAGATTTGGGTAAGGCTTCGTTTAAAGAGCCTGTGACACCCATTCTGATCCCTGTCCTCAAAGCGAGCCCGGGCGTGGGCCGTCTTTCCTGGCGTGGCCTCGGTGCAGCCCGAGGGCCGGCATCGCCCCTGCCCTCGATGCCCCTGCCCTGGTGCCTGAGGGCGCTGGGATGGGGAGTGGAGGCCTCCGCCTTGTTTGTAGTTGTTCTGTTCTGTGAGCTGCTCAGAGGCAGCGGTAAGAGGGTCGTTCCAGAGAGAACTGGCTGCTCCTCGTTTCCTAACCCCGCTCGTGAGCAGATGAGCTGCCCAGAAACTCACCCATGTTTATTCTGTCCAGAGGGTAACCATCGTTGGGGGGTGATTGGAAATATCCCTGTGTGAAGGTCCTTGCTTCAGAGGTGTAATGAGGACGCTCCTCAGGAAGTCCCGAGCTCCCTCTCCCGTTTCTCCGAACTCCTCATCCAGCGTGTTTTCCTTTCTGAGCTGATGTACCCCACAGCATCGTATTTGCAGGGGTTCCTTTTCCCTATCCTCTCCCGAGGATGTTTTTTGTTGATTTTAGGGAGAGAGGAAGGGAGAGAGGACAACATGGACTGGTTGCCTCCCGCAACCAATCCCCCCAACCTGGGTAATGTGTCCTAGGCCTTGAACCCGCCACCTCTGGCTGCCAGGACAGCACTCAGCCTCCTGAGCCCCAGCTGCGGGTGGGCAGGCTTAGTGCCCGGGCCGGGGCCTCTAAGTCCAACCGGAGAAGTGAGGCTGGTCCTGCTGAGCCCGGGCGCATGGGACGGAGAGCCCGTGGGCAGGGGCCAGGCCTCCGGGACGGCCAGCGCGGCGCCGGCGCTCTGTCTGGGAAGGCGTGCACTCGCCAGCCTCGTTGCCATGCTCACGTGCGTGCACGCCTTTGGTCTCAGGTCTCACCAGTGCTCTTTTCCAGGCTCTGGGGATGCTCTTTTGGCACAAGCACAACATCGAGAAGTCCCTGGCTGACCTGCCCAACTTCACCCCCTTCCCCGACGAGTGGACGGTGGAGGACAAAGTGCTGTTCGAGCAAGCCTTCAGCTTCCATGGGAAAACCTTCCATAGAATCCAGCAGATGGTGAGTAGATGAGACCCCACCCCGCCCCCAGCGCACCCAAGGGCAGGGGATACACTGCAGGGAGCACTCCCTGGCACTTCCCAGCCTGAGGCCGTGACCCCTCTCCCCCTTGTTCAGACGCCCCAGAAGGTGAGGGAAGGCTTGGGAAAGGAGGTGGCCATGGGCCTGTCTGCCTGGAAGGGCTGCTTGCTTCTCACTCCAGGCTGCTGCTGGGGCCCCTCCCCGCTGCTGGGCCATAAGGGCTCCATGAACTAACTCTTAGAGTGACCCAGATTCTGTCAGACGCGCTGGCGGCTTCAGGCGTGTGAGAACGGCCGAGTCCCACTCAGTCACACCTAGTCCTTTGGAAGTGGATGGAGTTTCTTCATGATTTTCCCTTGTTGGGGAAGGGCTGTGACTTCTGACATTGGAGTGCGTGAGCGTGACCCTAAGTGTATGTGAGCCTTCGCCACTGACAGGTTAGTGTTGAGTCTAAGCCAGCTCGTGCTTCCTGTAGCTTCCTGACAAGTCCATCGCCAGCCTGGTGAAGTTCTACTACTCGTGGAAGAAGACGCGGACCAAGACCAGCGTGATGGATCGCCACGCTCGCAAGCAGAAGCGCGAGCGGGAGGAGAGGTGAGCCCGGGGCGCGTCTCCCGCTGGGGCCTTCGGGTCACTAGACGCTGTGACGGGTGGCTGTGTTTCCCCGGGGCCTTCCTGCTGGAACCGGGCTCCCGCGTGCTGCCCTCCCTCGCTGCGGCTGCCCTTGCCTCGCCACTCCTCTCACGCCCCCGAGGGCGGCTTAAAAAACGGATTTAAGACAGAGAGGGTGGGGAATCTAGCCTGGCGTCCCTGTGCACACACTCCGGGGGGCTCGCATGTGCCTGGCGGGGGTCGGCCCACAGCCCGGTGCACAGGACGGCGATCTGAGCCGAGCCCCGCGCGGCGTCTCCGATAGCAGGTCTGCTTTCCTGGCGTCGCTTTTCAGTCGGCTTTTTGTTCCTCCTCACTCAGGGTACCTTCCCACTGACCTTTGAGCGGGAGGGGCTGAGAGAAACATGGGTGATGGCTGCCTCCTGCATGCGCCCTCACCAGGCCCAGGCCTGGGAGGAGCCTGCCACCAAGGTACATGGCCTTGACCGGAATCAAACCCAGACTCTTCAGTCCGAGGGCCGACGCTGCGTCCACGGAGCCCCATGGCCAGGGCTCTGCGCGGAGCACCCGATGTGCTTGCGCAGGTGCATCGGCGTGTGCTCGTGCTTGGGGCCGGGGCCCGTGCTTGGGGTGGGGGCCCGTGCTTGGGGTGGGGGGCCCGTGCTTGGGGTGGGGGGGCCCGTGCTTGGGGTGGGGGGGGCCCGTGTTTGGGGTGGGGGGGCCCGTGCTTGGGGTGGGGGGCCCGTGCTTGGGGTCGGGGCCCGTGCTTGGGGTGGGGGCCCGTGCTTGGGGTGGGGGGCCCGTGTTTGGGGGGGGGGCGAGAGAAGCGTTTCGTGTTTTCTTAGTAAACATGAGCTTTACAGCACGTTTAGTGAAAGGATGCGTCCTGGTCACCAGGCCCTCGGCCTCTGTAGGCACAGCGCGGGGGGCGTGGCCACGCGGGAGCACACAGGCTTCATTCAGTTCAGACCCAGCTCGCCTGCCCCAGCCCCAGGCCGTGCCCCAGCTCGCCTACCCCTGACCCTGCCCTGCCCCGTCCCAGCCCAGCCCCAGCCCAGCCCCAGCTCGCCTGCCCCTGCCCCTGCCCTGCCCCGTCCCAGCCCAGCCCAGCCCAGCCCAGCCCCAGCCCAGCCCAGCCCAGCCCAGCCCAGCCCAGCCCCAGCCCCAGCCCCAGCCCCAGCCCCAGCCCAGCCCAGCCCAGCCCCAGCCCAGCCCCGCCCCGCCCCGCCCCGCCCCGCCCCGCCCCGCCCCGGCCCGGCCCCAGCCCAGCCCCAGCCCCAGCCCAGCCCAGCCCAGCCCAGCCCAGCCCCGCCCCTCAGCTGCGAAGGAAGGCGCTTCAGGGCCAGGCGCCCACACTGCCCAGGGGCCTGTGGGTTAGGTTGGTGGTACTAGAGGCAGCTTTTTAAAGTTACATTTTCCTATTTTTGCACGTCTCGTTTTTATGAACTAGTGATAACCTGGGCCATCTCAGAGAGTATTGTGATTTCTCGTTAAAGGGAGCACATGGACAGGCTGAGAGGGGAGCACACCCTGTGAGCGTTCTGCCTCTGGGCCAGGAGTGGTGCTGAGGCCTCGCCTCGCTCTCCCCTCCGAGCCTTGTGCGCTGGCCAGGCGTGTGCGCTGGCCGGGCGTGTGCGCTGCCCGGGCGTGTGCGCTGCCCCGGGCGTGTGCGCTGCCCGGGGCGTGTGCGCTGCCCGGGGCGTGTGCGCTGCCCGGGCGTGTGCGCTGGCCGGGGCGTGTGCGCTGCCCGGGCGTGTGCGCTGCCCGGGGCGTGTGCGCTGGCCGGGCCGTGTGCGCTGCCCGGGGCGTGTGCGCTGCCCGGGCGTGTGCGCTGGCCGGGCCGTGTGCGCTGCCCGGGGCGTGTGCGCTGGCCGGGGCGTGTGCGCTGCCCGGGCGTGTGCGCTGCCCGGGGCGTGTGCGCTGCCCGGGGCGTGTGCGCTGCCCGGGGCGTGTGCCAGGCTTGGTTTTCAGCTGCACACGGGTGTGCCGGTGAGTGGCAGCTCTCCTCACGTCAGAGAAGCATGGCAGACGCTCACCGGTGTCCTGGGCAGCCGAGCTGCGCAGTGGCATGGCTGTTCCCGTGCAGGGCGGCTTGTTGCTGAGTGCACTGAGGCTGTTCCTGCGGCAGAGGCCGTCTCCTCACTGAGTCAGTGTTAGCACCAAAGCAGCCCACTGTGCTGAGGAGGAGGGCCGCCCAGGTGGTGCCTCCTCCCGCGGGCACGTCACGCCCCCAGATGCAGACGGGGCGCCCGCAGGGGACCTGCTGTGGAGCCACGGCAGGACGGAGGCAGAGCGTCCTCAGCCAGGCTCTTTCTTTCCTTTACACCCTTTCCTTGGGCCGAGGAGGCTGGGGTAGGGGGAGAGTGGGGTGCAGGGGGCGTGGTCATCTGGATGCAGGGGGGGATGTGGCTGTTGGAAAGCCGAGCCCTCTGGCCGCAATTTGGCTCAGTGGTGAGCCAGCGGCAGGCTGCCGGGCCTTGTTCTCTCATTTCCTAGGGATGCTCCCCCGAGCTCTCGTCCTCTTTGAATGCATCCGCCTGGAGCATGAGCTGGAGCGGGCAGCACCGTGGTAAAACGCCAGTTCCCGCCCCGTGGCCTGGGGCGGCGGGCGGCCTGACCGCGGTTCGTTTGCTGGTCAGTGTGCTCCCTGCGAGTCGGCCTGCATTCGGGTTGTTGCTCAGTGGTAGTAAATGTCTTAAATTTTACCTTTTCAGCCGAGAGGAAACACTTTATATAAAGCAACAGGGTTCTAGGCCAGTTTGGGAGTTAGATACCCGTTTTAATAGTTTATTTTAATCATTTAAACGAAAACAACTGTGGAATTGGTGTTTTATTTAAATTGTAAAAAGGCTTTTATCTCAGAATCTGAAAACATTCTAATTTTATATCAAATCAATGCATTGCTTCTATTTGTATATTAAGTACATTAATACAGACTAACCTTGCAGTCACTTTTTCTTGTCTTTCAGTGAGGATGAACTGGAGGAAGCAAATGGAAACAACCCCGTTGACCTTGAGCTGGGTCAGAATAAGGAGAGCAGAGAGGAGGTATTTCCCGTTAGGCAAACAGGCGTTTGTCACCTGTCCCTGAGAGGGGGGGTGTTGGGGTGTTAGCCTTTTGAAATGGGGTTGCAGTCTGGCATCATTTTGTCCATTCATAGCATTGATCAAGCACCTGTGGCCCCCGAGGAAAGCCGGCTCTGTGGCTCTGGGCCCCCTCGGCAGGCCCGGCCACGGGGCCCTGCAGGGAGGCCCAGCTCCTCAGGCTGCGGCGCTGGCCCCACGGTGGCGGGACGCTCACTGGGGTCACGTGAGTTGTTCTGAAGGAGGAGCCTGCAGTTTTAGTAAACGGCGAGCTCTCTGTCTCAGAGGCTCTGAGGTCTGAGAAAGTTGCTTCAGGCGGAAACTAGAAGGCTAGACATACCTAACCGGGCCTGGCATCAGTACCATGTGCTTTTCATGGACAAAGTACAAAGCTCATCGAAAAGGGGAAAATGACACCACTTACACACACGGTCACCATGAACATGCTCCCCTGTAAGAATGTGTGGGTGCCGGGAGCTGTGGCTAGAGTGCTGTCCCTATACACCAAATTTGATCCCCGCTTAGAGCACATAAAAACATTCACCAGTGGGTGTATAGGAAGTGGAACAGGAAATGGGTCTCTCCCCCTCTTTCTCCCTCTGCCTTTCTCTCGCTCCCTAAAATAAAAAATTTTTTAAATGTTTTTAAGTGGCCCTAGCCAGTTTGGCTCAGTGGATAGAATGTCGGCCTGCGGACTGAAGTATCCTGGGTTCAAGTCCGGTCAAGGGCACAGGTCCAGGTTTGGGCTTGATCCCAGTAGGGGGCGTGCAGGAGGCAGCCGATCAATGATTCTCTCTCATCATTGATGTTTCTATCTTTCCCTTCTTCTCTGAAGTCAATAAAAATATTTTAAAAATGTTTTTCAGTATATAGTTATATACTTAATTCTGAGTAAATATTTATTTTAAAATACATAAATGGGATCTTTATATATAAATTTTATAACCTTTCAAATTTATTCTGGTTGAAGATATTTTTATGTCAGATACATTAGTATACACAGCTGTGCCGGGCTGACCATCAGCCCTGAGTGACGGATGAAGGCTCCTCTCACCTGTTTCTGTGAAGGGGACGAGGCACCACTTGGCTGTTGCCGCCAAGTAGCCTGTTCGCCGCCTCCTTTGGCTTTATTGTCACAACAGCTTGAATTAAAATAACCTCCAGACACAACCAGCGGGCAAGCAGCCTTGAGGACGCACACGCTCCTCCAAGCACACGCTTCTCCAAGGTCGGGTCTTAAAGACTAAGCACAGAGATTCGAGCAAAACACATGGGGTCAGACTTGCTTGGAAAAGTCAAGGCAGGGGCTGCCGCCTTCGGCAAGGCCCCCAGAGGCCCCGACCTTTCTGAGATCCTTACAGACACCCAGCCCAGCTGTATGTCCCACACACCTGTCACTCGAGGAAAGGCATCCTCGGGGGTTTCTACAGTCCTGCCATGCTTCCTTTTCCAGACAGTGCCAGACTGCTGGCTTCATAACCAAGAATGTGTGCACTAATTTTTTCCATTACAGTTAATTTTTAAAAACATATTTTATTGATTTTTTACAGAGAGGGAGAGGGAAAAAGAGTTAGAAACATGGATGAGAGAGAAACATTGATCAGCTGTCTCCTGCACACCCCCTACTAGGGATGTGCCCTCAACCAATGCACATGCCTTTGACCGAAATCAAACCTGGGACCCTTGAGTCCGCAGGCCAACACTATCCACTGAGCCAAACCAGTTAGTCTATAGTTAATTTCTGGATATGGGCTGTGGGTCAAAGTGTTCTAGACATGTTTTTAAGGCTTCTTTGGTCTGGTTACATCACCAAATGGGGAACTCGTCATTCTCAACCGATGGCACTCTGCCAGCAACTCCTAGGAGTCCCAGTGACAAGGCTGCTGGAGGGTCTGCAGCTTAGATGGTCTGAGAAGTCAGACTGGACTTGGGGTGTTTGGTTAGCTTTGTTTTGTTGCATCATTAGGTTCTTCAATGGAACGTTTTAAATGGAAGAGAAAAGGTTGATTTTATATTAATTTCTGTAATTCCTATTTATATAGCTCAATTTCTCAATCAAAAAGAAAAATGCTTAAATCATAGTTTGTTTGCACACTAAAGTGTTATGAAAACAGACACGCTGTCCATCGACTGTCTTTGCTGGACATCATAGCCCTGTGGCAGCACCATGGGCCTCTGCCGGTGCTGAGGAATCACTGCCGTGGCCGTGGCCTCTGCCGGTGCTGGGGGCTCACTGCCGTGGCCAGTCTGCATGGCCTTCAGCTCAGTCTCACAACGTGGAGGTATTTAAGTGTTTCAGCAAAGCACATGCACTTCTTGCTCTTAAAGGGGTGAGCAGGGAGACACCACGGCTGCTCTGCCTTTCGTTTCTGCAGGTTTGGGATTCAGAGAGAAAGTGCTTAAAAAATAGCATTTCAATGACAGCTTATAGGTCTGGAAGGAGATTTTTAGGGCACGGTTGCCCTAAAAGCTAAGTCATTCCCCCAAAAAATGTGTAAAAAGTCACAATTTCACATTGAAATTTGCATATTTTAAAACTTGTTTAAAGATTTAAAGAATTTAAGTGGATCTTTATACCTGTGCTGAACCAACCACCCTCCCCCCTTTCCTCCCTTTCTTCCCTCCTTCCTTTCCCTCTTTCTCCCTCCCCTCCTTCCCTTACTCCCTCCCTCCCTGCTTTCCCTCCCTCTTTTCCTCCCTCTGTCCATGGCCGGGGTCCCTGTGCACGTGGGGCCGGTGAAGACAAGCAACTCCCACCCTCTGGGTGCAGGGAGCTGAGGGGCTGCCGTCAGCCTCCGAGTGAGAGTGGGGGTGCAGCTGTGGCAGGAAGTGGGGTCCTCTGCCAGGTGTTCAGGCCGAGCCCAGCTGTTCACTTGGCATTTTAATTTTTATGTCACAATTGTCCACATCTGTGTATTGTGCAGGCGCCCCCCACCGAGTCCGTCCCGCAGATCAAGAAAGAGAAGCACAGCACGCAAGCCAAGAACCGCGCCAAAAGGAAACCCCCGAAAGGGATGTTTCTCTCCCAAGAAGACGTGGAGGCCGTGTCTGCAAACGCCACTGCCGCCACCACGGTGCTGCGCCAGCTGGACATGGAGCTGGTCTCCATCAAGCGCCAGGTACCGCCCGGCCGGGGGCTGACCAGGCCTTGGGTTCACCGTCCACTCATGCGTGTGGTCTCCTCCCACATCTCCCAGGGCTCGTTCCCTCAGGAATTGGGCAGAAGATCTTCGTACTGGCTTAGCTTTCTCTTCACTTCACCTTGAAGTCGATGTTAAGAGTGTGTGTATAAATGCTTGTGTGTGCGCTTGGTGATTTCCATACGGCGAGCATGCCCAGCTAACTTCTCTCTGAGCCAAGAGATGGCCGTTGGCTCCGAAGCCCCACTCTGGTCCCCTCTGGCCACCGTCACCCTGAGCGCAGCGTCACCCGCTCCACTCGTGCCTCTTGCTCACCCCGCCTTCTCCAGGGCGTGGCCTCTAACTTTAAAACCACCAGTGATGGCGACGCATGTTTTGGATTTTAGAGAAAAACAAGAAGCTCGGTGCACAAAAGTCACGCACAGGTAGGGTCCCTGAGCCTGTCTGGCTATCAGGGCCTGTCAGGACCTTCCGGCTGCTGGCCAGGGCCTCTGGTGGGCAGCGCACTCACAGTGAGCCGTCGCACTCCTGTTCCCACCTGCATGCTAGGCCTTTATATATATAGATAGATGTATAGAGGACGGGATGTGGTTTCTTGCAGGTCTGGTTTTCATGTAACATGAGAGAGCATTGTGTAGTGTAGAGCCGAGGTTCTCGTTCTTTCTCACTGCCGGGAACAGTTGTACAAAGTAGACGTCTGGGCATTGCAGAGAACATGGTGAACATCTTTTATGTGGCCCTCACACTGTGTGTCCTGTTGGCATTGCTGGGGGGGAGCGTGCGTGTGTCCAGCCTCAGAGCGGTGAGTGTGGGTGGGCTGGGCACTTCTTCTCTGGGGGGCATTCGCCATCTTGTGCCTCGAGTGCCGGCTGCATCTCTCGCCGCCACCCCCCAGATGCTGGCAGGGCCCCACCCGTGTGAGCACAGAACTGGCCCGGGAAGAGGGGCGCGGGTTGCCCGTTTTTCTGTTTTGGGCTTGGCTCTCACTCTCCTCATGGCGTCTTTTGAGTCACAGAAGTTCCTCACGCTACGTCGCCCAGTTTCCATCTTGTCTCCTGTGGTGGTGCTCTGAGTGCCGTTGCCAACCTCCCTGAGGTGAGGGGGGTGTGGTCTCCTCCGCTCATCCCTTCCACCCCCATCATCACTGCTGTCCGTGTCCATGAGTTCTCTCTTCTGTTTTGCTCCGTCTCCCTCCCCAACCATTCACCCCCAGCTGTCAGCCTTCTCTCTGAATCTGTCTGTTTGACTTGTCAGTGCGTGTGCGCATTAGATTCCACATCTGAGTGAAGTCACATCGTCTTGTCTCCTCTGACTGGCTTACTTCGCTCCGCATAGTGCTCTCCGGTGCCAGCCATGCTGCCGCAAAGGGAAAACATTTTCTTTTTTAAAAACATTTCTTTTCAGCAGAGTAGTATTCCATCGTGTAAATGTACAACAGCTTTTTCTCCCCTCCCCCTGTTTTAAGTCTTACGGAATATTTTATTTTATTTTATTTTATTTTATTTTATTTTATTTCATTTTATTTTATTTTATTTTATTTTATTTTATTTTATTTTATTGGTACCACAGCTTTTTTAGCCACTTGTCTACTGATGGACACTTGGGTTACTCCAGATCTTGCTGTTGAAAATGACGCTGCAGTGAACACAGATATTCTTCTGAACTAGTGTTTGAGTTTCTTTGGATAAATTCCCGGGAGAGGAATTACTGGGTCATAAGACAGTTGCATTTTCCAAAGTTCTTTATAAAGTTTGGATATTAACCCATCAGATGTATCACCGGCAGATCGTCTCCCATTGAGTGGGCTGTCTTTATATTTTGTTGACGGCTTCCTTCGCTATGGAAAACGCTTTAGTTTAATGTGGTTCCTTGTGTTTGTTTTTCTTTGGTTGCCCTTGCCCAAGGAGATGCATCAGAAACAATATTGCTACTGGAAATGGCTGTTTCCTTCTGGAAGGGTTATGGTTTCATGTGCCTTTAAGTCTGTGGTCCAGGCTGTGGTGGAAGGTGGTCTGGTGGCATTTGTCTGTGTGTATCTGTCCACGCCTCTTGCCGTGTGGCCTTCAGCCTGTTTGGGTGTGTGTGTGCTCTGCCCACCCGTGTGTGTGTGTGTGTGTGTGTGCTCTGCCCACCCGTGTGTGTGTGTGTGTGTGTGTGTGTGTGTGTGCTGTGTGTGCTCTGCCCACCCGTGTGTGTGTGTGTGTGTGTGTGTGTGTGTGTGTGCTCTGCCCACCCGTGTGTGTGTGTGTGTGTGTGTGTGTGTGCTCTGCCCACCCGTGTGTGTGTGTGTGTGTGTGTGTGTGTGCTCTGCCCACCCGTGTGTGTAGTGTGTGTGTGTGTGTGTGTGTGTGTGTGTACTGTGTGTGCTATGCCCACCCGTGTGTGTACTGTGTGTTGTGTGTGCTCTGCGCTCGTGTGTGTGTGTGTGTACTGTGTGTGCTCTGTGCGCTCATGTGTGTGTGAGTGTGTGTGTACTATGTGTGCTCTGCGCGCCCTTGTGTGTGTGTGTGAGTGTGTGTACTGTGTGTGCTCTGTGCGCCCATGTGTGTGTGAGTGTGTGTGTACTATGTGTGCTCTGCGCGCCCTTGTGTGTGTGTGTGTGTGTGTGTGTGTGTGTACTGTGTGTGCTCTGCGCGCCCTTGTGTGTGTGTGTGTGTGTATACTGTGTGTGCTCTGCGCGCCCTTGTGTGTGTGTGTGAGTGTGTATACTGTGTGTGCTCTGCGCGCCCTTGTGTGTGTGTGTGAGTGTGTGTACTGCGCGCCCTTGTGCTGCGCGGCCTCTGGGGAAACGGCTGTGTGGGGAGAAGCCTGCCCCTCCCGGCTGCAGGGCAGGGCCTCGGATTTCCGTGCCGGTTTCCTGTCTGCTCGTCTGTCTGTCCTCCTTCATGGCAGGCACTGTCTGGGAGAGCGTGGAAGTTGGGGGTCTGGAAGGACAGGTCCTCCGGATTGTCTTGGCCGTTCCTGGCCCTTTGTATCTTCATTTAAACATAGTCATCTTCTCAACTTGCAGAGAATGCTCCTACTAGGGTCTTGGTAGCGATCGAGTAGAGAATTAACACCATCCGACCATGAGACACCCACACCACAGCCTCACTGCTCTGCGTTTTGTTTCCAGTGTGTGGGTCTGCCCGTCCTTGCTGGGGTTGTTCCTCGGTATCTGGCACCTTCTTGATGTTCTTGTAAAGGACATTGTTTCTTAAATTAACCTTTTCCGCCTGCCCCTCTCTTTTTCTTCCTCTCTCCAATCAATAAAAAGAAAAAAAAGTGGCTCTTTTCTCTGTGTTTATGCGAGTGTGGGAAGCAGCGTGTGGTTTGCATCTGAGTTTGCCTGGAGCATCGAAGCTGACTGCACCGCGGAGCCTCCTGTGGCCCTTTCTGTGCTCCCCTCTCTGCCCCCCCCTCCCGCCCCGTCCTGAGGGTTCACTTCAGTGTTTGCTGCTTTGACTTGTTGGAAGGTGGAATAGGAGGCCAGCTCTCACTTCGGGGATGAGAACGTGGGTCCGAGGCCGCGCCTGGTGGTGCAGGAGGGAGCGGAGCTGCCTGCTCATCTCAGGGGCACTGCTCAGCTTCCGGCCTCTTTCCAAAGAGGAGGCCAGTCCTCACCGCCCGCCTCCAGGGTGCGAGGAGGGCCGCCCGCCTCCAGGGTGCCGAGGGCCGCAGAACATTGGGGCTCTGCTTGCATGGGAAGCACTCGCCCCAATCGGGATACGCTCTCCAGGGCGCATCTGCCCTTCCTCTAGGGCAGTGTTTCCAAAACTTTTGACATATGTGTACTGTTATGCCCAGACTTCGTCCTCCCGGGAGGTCAGAACGTCTTCTGATCCTCCTGCCCGTGGCCTTCATGGTGCGTCCACCAGGCATCTTCGGACACCAATTCCATGAGGGGTTTTACGTCCCTCCAGAGCGCGCGCACACCTACCGCGGCCAGTCAGACTCTCCGGATCGGGTTTTCCCTAATGGTCCCGGGGATCCCGGACGAATTCCCCCATCTGTTATGCCCAGACTTTGTGATCCCCAAGGACCACCGGGGAGCCGAGTCCGATGCAATAAACAAAAGAGCCTGTACCATGCTAGCATGGGCTCGTCCCACTCATGCCGGCAGCATGGCGGAAGAGCGCAAATTTCTCCCAGTGCAGGGGTTTTGAGGGCTAGGGATAACTCCGCCCTACGGGGCGGAGTTGGGAGCTCATCCTCGCCCCGCCCTGCCCTTTCATGTACCTTTTCTATAATTTTTGTAACGCTGAGTACCCCTCGTACTCATGAGAACATAGAATTAGGCGCAGCTAAGCACGGTGCAGTGCATATTCCCACCAAACTCCGGTGCAACGTGTACCCCCATCAGACTCTTCCCGTACCCCTGGGGTACGCGCACCACACTCTGGGAAACACTGCTCTAGGGAGACTCCCTGCTCTCCTGCGGCTGCACCCCCTCTTCCTCCAGCGCTGCTGGCTGCGGCGGGGGCGCAGGAGGAGAGCAGGGCCAGGAGCAGGGCTTTGGGCTCACAGGGCTCTGGGGTGGAAGAGCGGCTCGGAGTCACCTTGCAGAGGGAGCAGGATCCCCCATGGCCTCTGGCTCCGCCCGGCGCTCGCTGGACTCTGTTGGGTTGTGTGTCAGGGAACTGTTCGCCTGGGAATGACAAGAAACCTGACTCACGGCAGCTTGGACGATGAAGGAAATGCTTTTAAAAGGTGTTTTTATTGATCTCAGCGGAGGGGGGAGAAACATCAGAGTTGTTACCAGCACCGCCTCTCACACCCATTCTCTTCCCCACAAGCCCCGGAGCCCCGCACGGCCGGCTCCCCGGGCACTGGCTCCGCCCCGGGCCCCCCGCTGTCATCCCCCTCCCGCCGCTTCCGCCTGCGGGCTGAACCCCACCCCACTTCAGAGCTTCTTTATGGAAAGTAACAGCCTTTCTCTCTTAGATTCAGAGCATTAAACAGACCAACAGCGCTCTCAAAGAGAAGCTGGACGGGGGCATCGAGCCGTACCGACTCCCCGAGGTAGGCCTGCCGGTTCCCGTGGGGGCTAGCCCAGCCGCTCCCCGGCCCCCGCCCTCAGGGGTGCGGACGGCCCGTGGCTGAGCCGGCGTGAGGCCTGGCCTGAGGGTGGGGGCTCCCCAGGAGGGTGGCCGCTAACGGGACTCGTTTGGGTGTCCAGGTTGTTCAGAAGTTCAACGCGCGCTGGACCACAGAGGAGCAGCTGCTCGCCGTGCAGGGTATGGTCCTTGTCACTGAGAGCTTTCGGGGAGATGGTGAAATCCCCCACCCCCGTGCACTGCTCACATGGCAGCAGCTCCGGGTCATTGTCAGCCACACCCCCTCCCGCTGGCCTCCCAGCTTAGAGCTGCTGTGCAGGGCTCAGCTCTAGTGTGAGGAGCTCATTTTACAGGCTGAGTGTCGGGTTAAGGTCGGGGGGTAGCCTGGGACCTGAGAGGGAGTGTCCATAGTCACTGCGGTGGCGTGTTCGCGGGGCGTCGGAGGCAGGGCCGCCCTGACCTCTGGGAGCCGCCGTGGGTGTGGCCCCGGGGAGCCTGTAGGCTCCGTATCGGGCTCAGGAAGGCCTCAGCGGGGCCTCGGCGGTTTCTCCCTGTTGAAACCACACTCTTCAGCCATCAGGAAGTACGGCCGGGACTTCCAGGCCATCTCAGACGTGATTGGGAACAAGTCGGTGGTACAAGTGAAAAACTTTTTTGTGAATTACCGACGCCGCTTCAACATCGACGAGGTGCTGCAGGAGTGGGAGGCGGAGCACGGGAAAGAAGAGGCCAACGGGCCCGGCGGCCAGAAGCCCGTCAGGTCCCCGGACAGCGCGCTCAAGGTCCCCGAGGAGGACGAGGAGGTGAGCCCGCACCACCCCCCCGGCCGCCCCCCCGGCGCTGACGGCCGCACCTCGCGGGCAGGTCCCGGCCTGGCCGTCAGGCACTTGGCTTTGGCCACCATCTGTGTGAGGAGTTCACTCAGGTTTGTCCCCGGCGTTCCTGACACGTGAATTCCTGGGTACGTCCCTCATGTCACCCTGGCTTCCCACCCAGACTCGCTCGTTCCCTCCGCACTCAGGCCGGAGCGCTCTGCGGGGAGCGGGGAGCGGGGACTGCAGTGCCCGTGCCCTCGGAGCGGCCACGCCGTGCCGCGGGCGGGCTCACCGCTCCCCCAGGCAGTTCGGAGCGGTCGGCAGGACGGCCAGGTGGTGGTCAGGCAAGGGCTCCCCCGGCTGCAGGGACCCCGTTCCTCCTGCTGTGGGGCAGGTGGTTCTGTTCCCCGTCACAGGGCCCGTCACCGCCTCACTCACTGGCGCGGTTCACTGTGGTCGCTTCCCGGTCAGCGTGGCTTTACCAGGAAAGTCCCTCCTCATGCCTCCCACAGCCGGCTGTCCTCCGCCCTCAGGAGTGTCCGGCCTGCCGGCAGCGTGTGCTGCCCCGGCCGCTGGTTAGGGAGGCCCAGCCCCGCTGAGAGGCCCTGGTGCCAGGGTCCCGGCCAGCGCGGGGCCTGCTGCAGCCCCGGCTCACGCGGCATCTGAGCGGCACGAAGGCTCTTCGTCTTTGGCCGTGACTTCGTCCCCGGAGATTGCCCTTCAGCAGCAGCGCCCTCCTGAGGTCCGCTCCCCCGGGAGGCGTGAGCGGTGAGGCCTTGGGGCAGGACGTTCGAGTTTGCAGCAGAGATGCTTTCTCCCATGCGCTCGCCCTTCACACAGAAGTTGGGAGGCCGGGGAGGAGCCAGCAGGGGGCCCGGGGCTGGGGTGTCAGGGGCAGAGCAAGCGTTGAAACGGAGGAGGGAGAGGAAGGCTCCATGTCGCTCGGAGTCGATTCGCCATGGACGCCTAGCCCTTTGGGAACCTGAGCACCCCTGAAGGGTGCATTCCAGCTTCAGGATGCGAAGCTGTTGTTTCCTGGCAACAAGATGCCACGAGGGGAGCAGGGCCTGCAAGGGACCTTTAGGCTGGAGGTTTGGGGGGGAATGCTGTGGCAGCTGTGAAAGAGGGTCCTGCCATCTTGGGGTCTTAGGTGTCTTGTGTCCTCACAGGAGCCCCGGGGCCTCCAGCCGCGCTGCCCTCACCGAGCGCGCGCTTTCCCTGGCCGCGTTCTGCTTGTCCTGGGTGCTGGGCGCCCTGACTGGATTCTGCGAGGAGACAGCTGGACGGGGCCGAGCGGGCTCTGAGCGGGCACCTGGCTGCAGGGCCACACTGTGCAGCCGCCTCCTGGCTGCCTCAGGAGCTCTGTGCCCCTGTGTGGGCCGGCAGCAGGCCCCCCTGTCGCCTTGCAGGATGCCAGAACAAGCCGTTTGCATTGCTTCCTACTCTTTTATAATTTTTTTTATTGATTTCAGAGCAAGGAAAGAGGGAGAGGGATAGAAACATCGATCGGCTGCCTCCCACATGCCCTTCATGGGGGATGGAGCCTGCAACCCAGGCATGTGCCCTGCTAGGAATTGAACCTGACCTCATGGCTCAAAGGTCAACACTGAGCCCACGCCAGCCGGGCTGATTCTTTGTTCTCCTTTCCTCAGGCCGCTTCTGTTCTCGACGTCAGATACACCTCTGCCTCCTGAGGCACCCAGGCCGCTTCCCACACTGGTATGGGCGTCCGCGTTACCGGGCATCAGGTATGACACGGCATCACCTCGCCATCTGCTCCCACCTGTGGACAAGCAGCTATTACCAAAAACGGCAACACTTCGGTCCTGTGCTACATCTGCCTTAATTCTTTGCTCGTTCCTCCATGCTGGCGCACTCGCGCGGTCTCCGCCTGGGATCTCGCGGCTGCACGGCCCCGGCCCCGGCCCTGGGGCTGCCTCCCCAGGCAGAGGTCCGGCCCCAGGGGCTCTGGCCACCGTCCGCAGCTTCCGAGCAGGTGGCTGCCTGGAAGCCCACCTCTTCCTGCATGGCCCGGATCGCTCCTTTTGCATCATGTCCTTCTCAGCAACTGGACCTGTTGGCCTTCTAGAGGGTTCTCTGGTCCGGTGCGAGGCCCCCACCTAAGCGATCATGTTTCTGGATATCACCGTGTGTGCAGACTGCAGTAACCTTCATCGTGCCAAACCTCCCGATTCGGGCCTGCTTCCCGGGACCGGCTGATGCTGATCGGCTGATCGGCTAGTCCGCTAGCCGCTCCCCTGGGCCCGGCGGGCTCCCAGCGGCTCCCAGCGGCTCCCAGCAGCGCTCTGGACACGTGACTTAAAGGAACACGGACTCCACCCTCTGCCTTCAGCTCTCAGCGTGGCAGCCCAGGATGGGTGCCGCCTCGTTCCCCGCTTCCCCCAAACCAACTCCAAGAGATTGGGTCCGTACACTGCCTGGTGCTTGTACACTTGGACTTGGTGCCTTCTCCTGGGGCCGCCGCCTTCCCAGTCCTGTTTCTGCTTCAGCGCCGTAGCTCTTTCACGTCATTGCTTACCAAAGATGACATCCCGCGCGTGAGAGCCCGCTGCGCCCGACGGAGCAGACTTAGCCGTCGGGCAGGCCGCATGGGCCCGGAGCAGCCGGGAGGTTTCCAGATGCACGTCGTTCCCCTCCTGGGCAGCCTGGCTTCTCCCCGGCACTCCACACGCCTGGTCCGCAGGCCCCTGTGGGCTGCACACCCCGCCTCCCACAGCCGAGCAGAGCCAGGCGTGAGCAGGTGCTGGTGCTGCTGCTGCTGCTGCTGAGCTGCCGTGAGAGCAAGCAGCCCGCGGGGCGTGCACTGCCTGGCTGGACGGGGGCAAGTGGAACTTGTAAGAAACGTCCTGGGACGTCCGCTCGCTCTGCTCTCCGCCGGCCCAGAGCGGCTGCGGGCTGCGTGAGCCTGCCGCCCTCCCCGCAGCTCTGCCGGCACTGGACGCCGCAGGAGCTTCTGCTGTCGTTCCCCATCATTTAAACACTTTCCTGCTTTCAATACCAAAAAGAAAAGTGCGAGGCTTTAAGGCGCATAAGCAATTCTTAAGAATTTAAAATATGCAATTAAAATGGGATGTTTTGCTGTCAAGCACCTTGCCTTTTTAAAGTCAGCTGATTTAGGAAGAGGGTCAGCTAGAATCATAGCGTGTTTGGAATTGGACTTCTGGTTTAAAGGAACCTGGACAGAGGTCACTCTGAAGGGGCAGTAAGAGGGGACTTGCTGAGCTCGCGTCCGCTGTCCCTGCACGGGAGTCCCAGCAGGTGAGGACAGTCGGGAGGCAGAGGACCTGTCCGGGCTGGGAGCGAGAGAACACGGAACCACTCAGACTGGGTCTCCTCGGCATCGCAAGCCGGCTGTGCGAGTGCAGTGCAGGGCCGCGGAGCCCTCGCGCGGCTGCACGTCGCCCCGAGGACACGGCCTGGCAGGGGCGGAGGCTCCTCTCGCCCCCTCCTCCCGGCTCCCTCCTCTCCAGTCGGCAGGGCCTCCTGCAGGGGCTCTCACTGCCTGCGGGTTCCCCCCTCGGCCCAGCCTGTGTTCCTTGGGAACTGGTGCCCAGCCGCGGGGAGCGTGGTGCCGGCCTGCCTCGCACTGCGCTCTCCGGCCTTCACCTGCCTCGGCGCCACCGCGCTGGTCTTCCCGCCGGACGGCAGCTGCCGTGGGCTCCCCCAGGAAAAGAGGCGGCGTCTTGGCCTGGCTGCTGGCTGCTTCCGCCGGTTTCACGTCTGAGAGAGCACTGTCCTCAGCTGTCCGCACTGTCTCTGCAATGATGTAAATGCAAGAACCACTCTGCTGAAAGCGAGTGACTGGTCTCACCGACGTGGAGGCCCTTTTAAACATATCAAGACTTCGGTGCATCACAGGCGTGTGGGTGGGAGGTCAGGGACCATGTTCCCTCAGCTTTGTCTTCGTAAAGAGTATCAA
Source organism: Pipistrellus kuhlii (assembly GCF_014108245.1). Lineage (NCBI taxonomy): Eukaryota > Metazoa > Chordata > Mammalia > Chiroptera > Vespertilionidae > Pipistrellus > Pipistrellus kuhlii. The sequence continues at coordinate 496,455 of NW_023425603.1, forward strand.
TGTGAATGTCATAATTATATCTATTTTTGTGCAAGATTTCTCCTAAGTATAAGTTATTGTGCAAAATATAGTACCATTGAAACAAATGATAGTTTTAGTTTAGAATTCCCAAAAGATATAAATTGTATTGCATATGCATTAAAGTTTGTTTTATTTAATTTCATGTAGCTGTGTAAAGTGTTAGGCAGTTTTTCTCGCTTCTCCATGGAAACACCTTGTTACTTGAATGCTGCACTGTCGGTTTGAACGGAGATCAGTTTCGTGATGCGGCTCTTCCCCAGGGAGACGGAGTGGCCAGGAGCCGAGGCCGGCGGCACCACGGAGTGGGCTCGCTGTGCGTGCACCCCAGACGCGTCCTGTGAAACGCTTTGATCGTTTTTAACTGTATACCCTTTGATGCTCACAAACCTCCAATCAGGAAAGTGGTATGAAATACAGTTGGTTTACAACCTGACTGCAGGACAAAGCAAGCAGTTTCCTGTGTGTGTAAACTTTCCTCAAATGTCGCATGCCTGTAGTGTGCTCGTGTCACTTTAAATTCCAACTACCCCTATTTCTGTCTTTCTGAATATCACTTGTACTGTTGGTATGACCGTGCACCAAAAACAAGCCACCAGTGCGTTACACTGGCCAGACCTGCCTGGGCGGGAGGGAGCCAGCGCTGCACTTGGTGCCGCCTTCCTCCCCAGCCCCTTGCTGGACCCTGAGACCCAGGATTCAAGCTTTTGTTCTGTTTTTAATGCATTATTTTATTTATATTCAGACCTAAGCCCCAAAGTTATAAAACAGCTCTAAAGCTGTATGCAACCACTAAAAATGGCCCTTTTAAAATATATATATATTTTATTGATTTTTTACAGAGAGGAAGAGAGAGGGATAGAGAATTAGAAATATCGATGAGAGAGAATCATCGACCAGCTGCCTCCTGCACACCCTCTACTGGGGATGTGCCTCCAACCAAGGTACATGCCCTTGACGGGAATCGAACCTGGGACCTTTCAGTCCACAGGCCGACGCTCTATCCACTGAGCCAAACCGGTTTCGGCCAGAAATGGCCCATTCTTAAGTCATTGCCTTCACACCGTGGAGAGAGTTCGCTCCCGGGCCGCGGAACCGTGTGCCGGCCGTTTTCCTCTGCGCTGCAGGCGGCGGCGTGGCCACAGCCATTTCCCAACGGCGTGGGCCCTTCGGCCCAAAAGGCGTGCAGGTTTTGCTCCAGGCTCACCAGGAGCGAGGAGAGCAGCGGGCTGCAGCAGCGGCTCCACCGCCCGCCTCCTGAGTCTTGAAGGCTTCTGGTCCTTCGGCCGCCTCGCTTATCTTACCCCAAAATTTCAAAACAGGAAACCTTAATGTGAATGTCCGTTTTTCATCCCAGGAATAAAGATAGTTACAGATGCCTCGCACTGTTCTCGGGCTAATTCCCACGCCTTGGACCACGAGGCTTTCCCTCCACTGTGTCTTCCCAGAGCATGTCTGTCTACAGGCAGACACAGTCCCACGTTCGCCCCAGGACACGCTCACCGCCCTCCTCATGCTCCCCACGCTGGACTGGAAGGCCCGGCCCCAGGCACGTGTCTGGGCGTGATGTGGCCCCACCTGGAACCGGACCGCGCCTTCTCCTGACCTGGGGGCGCGGGGGGGGGGGGGGCGCTCAGTCCTGGGGGACGCGCGTGGTGGCAGCCGGCTAGGCCTCAAGCTGAGCCCATCGCACTGGCTCCCCGCGCCGGCCTCGGCAGACTGCGGGGCCCGGGGGTTCTGGAGGTTGGGAAGGTGTCCCCTCCTCCTCCCCACCCCACTGTCTGCTTGCTGGGTGCGTCACCCCTAAAGCCCAAACTCCAGATTTTAATCGTGCAGCTTTGCCTCTGGCTGACCCCAGGAAGCCCGCTCCTCTGAGCCAGGCCTGGACGCCCAGCAGCGGGCACCCCTGTGCCGGCCCCGCCTTCCCCACCGGATAAAGCACAACCCCGGGCAGCACCCCAAGTTCACAGGCACCCCCCGGGGCGGACAGGCCGCGCAGGCTCAGCTCGGCGGGGTGCTTGGTGGATTTTAAAAGATGTGTAAGGTTAATGTTGACAGGTAATGGAGATGCTGTGTGTCTTTTCAAGTGATGAAGTCCACCTGAGGATTTCAAAGAAAAGTTGTAAAATGCTGTGTGAGCAATGTTTTACTGTCTGCCATTCCCATGTCGGCACTCATCATGTGACTGTTCATAGCATGGCCATTGCTTAGCCATTGGAGGGTACCATTTGTTAGTGGAGATCGGAGAATTTTATTTGTGAGATTCTGCAGAGTTCATTTTTCTATTCCCAATATTTGCTGAAGTTAAATAAAAATTTTCAAGCCATTGATATATTAAAATACGGAACAGCGATTTTCTGCACCCCCTCTCCATCAGAGCGGTGCCCCTGGGCCCTGAGGTTCTGGGTGTGGACACGCCCTGTGGGGCCAGGGAGGCCTCTGTCTCCCTGAACCACCACCTTTCCGCCCCCGAGGACCTCGGCCGAGGCCAATTCAAACAGGCAGGGTCTGTCCACTGAGCCCAGGTCCTCGTCCCTGCTCCTGCACCCTGGGTCATTTCAGAACCAACTGGCCAAACCCTCTGTCCCGCAGACTGCGCCCGGGTAGGCCCTCGGCCAGGGCAGCACGTGAGTGAACCTCCTCCCACCAGCCTGTCCGGGCTGTGGGGACACGGTGTGACCACGCCCACGTGGCCACCCGTCTCCGTCCAGTGAGTGCATGTGCTAAAGAGTCAGCCTGGCCAGACAGTGTGGCTCAGTGGTTGCGTGTTGACCATTGACCCATGAACCAGGAGGTCATGGTTCGATTCCTGGTCAGGGCACATCACTAGGTTGCAGGCTCCATCCCCAGTGTGGGGCATGCAGGAGGTAGCCGATCAATGATTCTCTCTCATCATTGATGTTTTATTTTTTAATCCTCACCAGAGGATATTTTTCCATTGATTTTGAGAGTGAGGAAAAGACAGAACTATCAATGGGAGAGAAACACATTGATTGGTTGCCTCTTGCACATGCCCAACCAGGGCCAGGGCCAGGGAGGACCCTGCAACCGAGGTACCTGCCTGGGTATGAGGAGTCGACTCTCTACCCACTGAGCCAATGGTTAGGGCCGTCATCGATGTTTCTGTCTTCCTCTCCTATCCTCTCCGAAGTCTGTAAAAATGTAAAAAAAACTTTACTGAAATCCTTGACTGACTGCCCAAATATACAGGCAGAGGGATGTACACCCCGCCCCAGGAAGCTGGTAACAAAAGCTGCTGCTGGAAGCTGAAGGGACTGACAACTTCAGCTGCTGCAGCTGTGGGGTAAGACGGAATCTGTAGTTTGAATACAGGCCACTAACCTGTGCTCCAAAACAATAACAAAGTAATCAGTGAGAACACAGGAGAATCCAGGATCACTGCAACGTCTGATTTTCCACCAAAACACTCAAAGAAGCAGAAAAATGTAGGATGAGGAAAAACATAGAAATTGTCACCAATTGGACCGTGGTGCTGAACTTAGCAATCATGTCAAATCATATTATAAATATGTATCAATAATCAATGGATAATTATTTTAATGTGTGAACAGATAAGGAAACTCAAGAGATTTTTTTTTTTAAAGTTGTTAAATGGAGTTTCTAGAGCTGAAGACTGCAAACTAAAATGAAAAGTGTGTTTTTTTAGTTTTTTTTTTCCTATTCAGATTTTTCACTTGATTTTTAGATTCACTTGTTGATGATAAGGTATTTGTTGTTCATAATTTTTAACCTTACCTTTTTCTTCTTCCTCTTCTTAAAGAATACCTTTCAGCATTTCATATATACTGGTTTGGGGGGTGATGAACTCCTTTAGCTTTTTCTTATCTGTGAAGCTCTTTATCTGACCTTCAATTCTGAATGATAGCTTTGCTGAGTAGAATAATCTTGGTTGTAGGTTCTTGCTATTCATCACTTTGAATATTTCTTGCCACTCCCTTCTGGCCTGCATAGTTTCTGTTGAGAAATCAGCTGACAATTGTATGGGTGCTCCCTTGTAGGTAACTAACAGTTTTTCTCTTGCTGCTTTAATATTCTCTCTTTGTCTTTTGCTCTTGGCATTTTAATTATGATGTGTCTTGGTGTGGTCCTCTTTGGATTCCTTTTGTTTGGGGTTCTATGCACTTCCTGGACATGTAAGTCTATTTCTTTCACCAGGTAAGGGGAGTTATCTGTCATCATTTCTTCAAATAGGTTTTCAATATCTTGCTCTCTTCTTCTGGCACCCCCATAATTCTGATGTTGGTTCGCTTGAAGTTGTCCAGAGGCCCCTTACACTATCTTCATATTTTAAAATTCTTTTTGCTTTTTGCTTTTCCGGTTGGGTGTTTTTTGCTTCTTTGTATTTCAAATCTTTGACTTGATTCTTGGGATCCTCTAGTGTGCTGTTGGATCTCTTTATATTATTCTTTATTTCGTCAGTGTATGCCTAATTTCTAGTTGGTCCTTTTTCATACCCTGAGGGACTCCTAAAGTTATCAACGGTTTCTAGAAAATTCTTGAAAAACCTTATAACTGTGGTATTGAATTTTATATCCAGTTGTGTGCTTTCCTCCATTTCTTTAATTTGTGACCTGTTTCTTTGCTTCTGCATTTTGGCTGCTTCCCTGTGTTGATAGAGTAGCTTTGTGTGGTAGGTGTCCTATAGGGCCCAGTGGCTCAGCCTCCCCAATTACCTGAGGTGGACACTCTTGGTGCACCCCTTTGTGGACTGTGTGCACAGTTTTATTGTAGTTAAGCCTTGATTGCTGTTGGTATCACTGGGAGGAATTGACCTCCAGGCCAATTGGCTGTGAGGATCAGTTGTGTCTATGATGGGAGAACTTCTGTGCTGGAGACTCCCTTATGAGACAAGACTTGCTTAAGGTGACCAGACATCCCACTTTTGGTGGAACAGTCCCAATTTTAACAAATTGTTCCGCATCCCGTGGCATTTTTTAAAAATCCCGATTTTTGCGGGAGGTCTGGTCACCTTAGACTTGCTTCAGTGGGCTTTGGTGCTCACTGAGTCTGCCCCCTAAGTGTGTCCTTTATGGATCTGAGGAGTTGTAATCTGAATGGTCCCACTCTGACCACTGGGTACACTGGCTCTTGGATCTCCAAGGAGTTGCAAATTTAGCCTCTGTCTGAGGTCACCCAGCAGGAGCTATGGAGAGATCTGCAGATTCATCTTTGTTTGTTGTTTGGAGGTGCCCAGATGAGGCCCAGCTGTGAATCAATGCAAGCTGCTGTGGGGCCTTGGGACTTCTTTTGGATGTTCTGGGGCTCTCTGACCTAGCTGCAGTTTGTTAGGTAATTTTAGATGGCAAAGGGCAAGGCCATTCATATGCAAAAGCCTCTGTGCACAGCAGAGGTGGGATTGTAAATTGGGTAGGGTGGGGTCTCAGGGAATCAACAAACGACAATGGCTGACCTTCAGCCCTTTCCTAAGAGACCCCAGGTCTCAGTGTCCTGTGGTAATCGCTGTAAGCACCTCTGAGGGAAAGCTGCCCTCATGTTGCGGCCCCATGCCAGACAGGCCAGTTTCTCCCGTATGAGTTTGGGTCCCCAGAGTCTCGCCTGGACCTGGAGTTCAGACCGATCAGGAGCTTGTGTCTCCCTCCCGATCGAAAAAGCCAGCCGTGTCCTCAGTTGCCAGCCTTTTCTGCACGCGCGCCTCCGTACCTCTGCACTTCACCTTCGCCCCTCCTCTGAGTCTCAGTGTGCTTTTCTCTCCCTTCTAGTTGTAGAATTTCCACCGAGCCATCCTTCCTGTGGTTGTGGATGATGTCCGTGTTGTCTTTTAGTTGTAGTTTTGAAGTGGTTGTGCAAGGCCACACAGGTGTTTACCTACGCTGCCATCTTGGTTTCTCTCACTGTGTTTTTAGGTTGTTTGAATAGCATATTAGAGGTGGCAGAAGAATTGGTGAACTTCAAGATAAAGCAACAGAAATTAATCCAAAAAATGGAGAGAACAAAGAGGGAGAATGAACAGGGGGGCTCAGAGCTAGGTGAGACCATATGAAGCAGCCAACACATGTAATTGTCTCAGAAGTAGAGGAGATGGAGAAAGGGACTGGACACACATCTGAAGATATAATGGCAGAAACCACCCAAATTTGTGAGCCATGTGAATTCTAGATCCAGGAGTCTCAGCCTGAAGCAGAATGAAAACATGGAAACCAGCACTTTAATCAGTTTGGCTCAGTGGATAGAGGGTTTGCCTGCAGACTGAAGGGTCCCAGGTTTGATTCCTGTCAAGGCCATATACCTTGGTTTTGAGCACATCCTCAGTAGGGGGTATGCAGGAGGCAGCTGATCAATGTTTCTCTCTCAATGATGTTTCTAACTCTCTGTCCTCTCTTCCTCTGTAAGAAACACAATAAAATTTTAAAAAACAAACATGAAAACCAATCCTAGGATGACCATACCTAACCCCTGAATGCCAATGGGAATGGGAAAATCTTGGAAGAGAGAAAAACGGGTTACACAGAGGGACAATGGCACAATCACCTGACTTCAAAGCAGAAATAGTAGAAAACTTTGGAACATCAAAATGCTGAAATTAAAAGCTGCCAAGTAAGAACTCTATTTCCAGCAAAATCTTCAAAATGAAGACCAAGTAAAGACATTTTGTATAAACAAAAATCGAGAGAATTTTTCCTGCGCAGATCTTCATCCTGGGAAACATGAAAGCGAGTTGGTGATGTTAAAGGGGTGGCTGTACCTGGTATCAAAGATGTACGCTGGAGGGACGGCGATGCAAGTGGTAAGCATGTGGGTCAAAAACTAGATGTGTCTCCAAGGTCCAGACAGAGGACAGAAACCACTCATGTCAACGAAGAAGGTTTACTTAGAGAGGATGGGGGGGAGAGAGAGAGAGAGAGATGTCAGCAATAAGAGAGATCATGGATCAGATGCCTCTGCACACCCCACCCTGGGGATGGAACTCCCAACCGGGGCCTGTGCCCTGAGTGGGAATGAACTGTGACCTCTGGTTCATAGGTTGACACTCAACCAAGAGCTATGCTGGCCAAGCTGCCTGGGGTTTATTTTTTTTAAAAAAAGGCTCATACTCTGGTTTCTCTTCAGATCGCATAAATCTTTCGCCTTTAAAAAAAAAGAAGGCTCTGAGGTGGTAGTCAGCTCTGCCATGCCCTCCTGTGTTCTGGGGGGTGGAGGGAGAGGGAGGGCGGGGCAAGGGGAATGAAGGGGGCAGGTGGCCAGGAGACCTGGGCAGGACAGAGAGGGAGAGCAGGGCTCCCATGAGGCTGCTGGGCACCCACCGCAGGGCAGGGGCCGGCTCCACCTGCCACAGCCGTTAGGGCTTCCTGTGCTGGGCAGGGAGGGCTCCGGTGTCGGTGACCTGGAGCCGGGTCCCTGAGGAAGGGGCTCTTGGCCACTTCTGGGCCCGCAGGGATGCACGGGGTCCCTCAGAAGGCCTTGGGCAGGGCCGCCAAGGTGCAGAGGGTTGTTTGCGAGGCCATCACTGTCCAGCCCGGGCAGAGGCATGGGCTGTGGGGACAACAGCGTCCCTGGACCAAGGGTGCCCGCTGGCACCAGCCCAGCTGGCTGTCAGGGTGCCAGAGAGAGGGGAGCTCATGAGTTCGAAATATCACACAGATCCCCCCAATGATGCTGGTCTGGCCAGAGCAAGGGAGCCGGGTGCAGGGAGGCCCCGGGGTGGGGGGTACACCTCCCGCCCCCTCCTTCCCTCCTCCACTGGCCAGCCTGTCTCTGACCCGCACCCAGCGGCGCCCTGCACCGTCCTGTGAGCGTGGGGCTGGCGCCTGTGGTCAGCGGGCTGTGTGCCCACAGGCCCCAGGGCTGCCCAGGGCTGTGGACGCAGGAGCAGAACGCCGCCTCAACACAGGCTGGCTGTGCTCACTCTTCACCCCATGTCAGCTCCGCGGGGGCCCGTGGGGGTCTGGCCCCCAGTGACTGCCTGGCTCAGCCACAGCCAGGCTGCCCAGCAGTGCCCAGTCCTGGGTACGGGGCTGCGATGCTCGCTCAGAAAGGAGAGGAGGCACCCCGTGGCCTCCGTGGGGCGGGTATTTTGAACTCATGATATCGACGCCCAAGAGCGTGCCCAGCCCCCGCCCGGCGCCGGCGCCGCTGCTGTATTTTGGTGGCAGACCTTTTTAGCCGCGGACGTGTGACTTCCAGGCTCACCCCACACCGCCCACCACGTGGCCTGGCTCACGGCCACCTCCCCCGCTCCCGCCCCTGGCCTGGAGCGATCGGCCGCAGGACAGGCCCTCTGTGGCCCTGCAGCACCCGTGCCCATTGCCCTGCGGGTCAGACTCACGGTGCCCAGAGCGGCCAGGAGGCTGACCCGGAGCGGCCACACAGCCACACAGGGGCCCTGGACGTGCTCCCGCTGAGTCCAGGGCTGCCCGGCTGCCCCTGTTTGTGCTGGGCGTGCTGCCCCTGCCCCTGCCCCGGCCCCTGCCCCTCGGGGCCTGGCCTGGCCCTTCCTCACTGCCTACCCTCGGCTCTGGGGCTCTGGCCGGCCCTCGCTGTCCGCCCTCCCCTTGGGCGGAGGCCCCATGCTGGGGTCGGGCCTATTCCTGTCTCACACCTGCCGGGCGGCCAGGTGGAGGGGCTCAGGGGCACGGCCTCAGCTATTTTTAGCAGCTTCAGCTCCAAGGCCTCCGGCCCCAGAGACCTCGCCTCCCTGGGGCATTGGCCCCTGGGCCTGAGCCTGGAGGAGGTCCTGCAGATTCTCCTGCCCTGCTCCCCCGCTCCCTCCCCCCTCAGCAGATCCTCCGGAGCTGGCGCGGCCGGCCCCTCTGTGTGAGCCCACGCTTGGGGCTGCCGGCACAGCCCTGACCCCAGAACCAGTGCAGCAGAGAGGCCTGTGTGTGCCCGCTCTGCCCCCGTGGCCCTCCCGTGGGGCCCAGCGGCCCGCGGACAGGAGGAGCCTCCCCCGAATGTTTGCATTGATTGGGGGGGGGGGGGGCAGAGGCAGAGGGAGAGAAACATCAGTGATGAGAGAGACGCACTGGCCGGCTGCCTCCTGCACGCCGCCCACCGGGGATGGTGCCTGACCAGGAATCAAACTGACCTCCTGGTTCACAGGGCGACGCTCCGCCATGCTGTCTGGGCGAGGACAACTCTCCACTCACCGCTGTCGCACGTTTCTGAACGAGTTCACGCCCCAGCCTTTCACCATCTACTGAGAAGGGGCAGCAACGCCTTCAAGGGCTGGTCCCAGCGGGGGAGCCCCGGCCTGCCCCACGCCTCAGGGGCCTGCGTGCTGGGCCACCGCTGGCTCCGCTCCCTCTGCACTGCTCCCCGCCGCCCGGCTCCTCCGGCTGCTGCCTCTGTGTGTTTTCAGAGCAGCTGGGGCAGGGCCTCGGCCTGTCCCTTGTCCTGTGGCCGCGAGGCACTGGCGGAACATTCTGGGCTTTGCTTGAATTTGCCAGAAGCAGCAAGAGCAAGGCCCAGGCCCCAGTAAGCAGCCACCTGGAGCAGGCGCGGGCCACGGGGAAGACGCCATCGGCCTTTCACGGCTCTCCCCGCGTCTCCCTCCCGCAGTGCTCGCCGTCACGGCCAGGCCCCGCGTCACCCTCAGACCTCCCAGCACACCCGGCGCCTGTCTTCGGTGCCCCTTGCCCGGTAAGCACGTTGGGGTGCACAGAGGTGATGGGCCTCCACGTGTCGGAAGCAGAGGGTGAGCACGGAGCTGGGTGTGGGCGTTCATCCGGGACCCGGCCGGCAGCCAGCAGTGAGGGCTGGGGTTCAGTCTGGGGGGGGGGTTGGAAATCACCTCGCCTGCCCCTCAGGACAGCCCATCGGGATGGGGCGCTCACCAGAGACTCGGCTCCAGCCGGTGAGAGCTGCCCCGGGGTGGTAACACCCCACTCCTTCCGCGGGTGCAGGCTGAGGAACTGTGAGCCTGGGCCTGACACAGCACTGCCCATGTGGCTGCGCAGAAGTCGGGTGCAGGGCAGGGACACCCAGAGGTGATGATGGTGACAAGGTTTGTTCTTACAAACCGCCCCCCCTCTCCCCCGAGTTAAAGGTCATCAAAGTGCTTCACGTCTCAGCCACAGCAGATGTGCTGCAGGAGCCAGGACGGGCCCGGGAGCCGAGACCCGGTGTCTGCACGGGACCAGCAGTGGCCACAGAGCAGGAGTGAGGACGGCCCTCCGACGGCCCGATGGCGGGAGAGTTGGCGGCTTGGGTCAGTGAGTCGCCAAAAGCCCACGCCAGGCCCAGCTGGTGCCCTGCCCGGCACCCAGTAGGCAGCTGGGCAGCGTCCGGCTGAGCATCTCCCGGGCAGAGTCAGACGCGCTCCTGGAGGGGGTACGGGGCCGACGGGAGGGAGCGGCGGGAGCCACCAGCCCCGGTCTCGGGGGAAGGACGCCCAGTCGGTCCGTTTGCTCCGTCTGCCTTCCGTCCTGCTGTCCACACGGAGCCCCACCCCACAGCACATCTCCGCTCTTGGCACGAGGGAGCAATGGCCACGTAGGGACCGCGTGGAGGGCCCGTGTGCGGAGGCTGAGCCCTGCCCCAGGCCCTGGCTTTGGCGGTGGTGAGCTCACCGGCCCGGCGGGCGGCATCGCACAGCTAAGTATAGAGGAGCCGCGTTCTCGGACACAGACAGCCTTGTTTGGACTGGCCGGTGGAGTTGCTTCTGATGTCGCCTGATTTTTCTGCCTGTGTGTCCTCAGGACGTGGTATTCTGGGGAAGTCTGGAACGTGGCCAGGTCCCTGTGCACAGCAGCGGCCTGAGAGGAGAGCAAACCGACTTTGACAGCGCGGGACCTGCCGGCCAGTGCCTCCGGGAACACATGGGAAAGAGCGGGTGGCCCCGAAGTCACCAAGGACACCCCAGAGCCAAACGCCGTCTCGGAGGCATTGCCTTTTAATTTAAGAGAAAACCTCATGAGACATTTTCAGAGAAATGAGACCTCAGGGGCGCTCATGACAGCCCTCAGCAGCTGGCCTGTGGGAAGCTGGCCGAGGCGGCACGTTGGGGACCAGGAACTTGGGGCATGAGTGAGCGAAAACCAGGCCTCATTTTCCCATCTAGGGCCTCAAGCTCAAGGGCTAGGGAGAAAGCAATTCTGATAGTGACTATTGATAATGGGGAAACTGAGGCAGAGGTGGACCCGACGCCAGAACCAATGAGGCCCCCTGAACCTCACTCTGGTTAGAGATGACCGCTCTGGGAAATTGGGGGCTTCCGGCCCTCCAGGGGAGAGGCTGAGTCCTCTGGATTACCCCAAAGTAAGTGATGCCGGTCCTGGGGGAACATGCCCCGAGGCCTTATTTCCGCTCCTCCCTCCTCCAAGGTGCTCAGGCTCCTGGAAATTGAGGGGGAGCTCAGGGTCGAAGGAACAGCTGGCGAGGGCCTGTGGGTGCTCCTCCCTGGGCTCCCTGTCCTCACCTCCATGGCCCCCATCCCTGAGCTCTCCACTGCACCCCACATTGTTCCCGGGTTTCCCCACTGCACAGTCCTTTCTCCCCAGACCCCTCTCCTGGCACCTCCCACCCTGTCCCTGAGCCAGGGCCACGAAGCTCCAGCATGCACTGCGCCTTCTCCCTCCTGCATGTCCAGCTGGGCATTAAGTCCGTGGGTGGCAGAGCCAAGCCCCTCTGCGAGCTGGAGCTCTGGACCCTGCTCAGCCCCTCGCGAAGCCGCCCAGCGGTGGGTCACGGCCCTGCCCACTCCGCTCCGGCTGCCTGGGTCCTCGCTCTGCCCGGGGCTCCCTCCCTACACAGGAGCTAAGCACCCCCCGCCCCTCAGGCCTGTGCCTGGGACTCCCTCCTACACAGGAGCTGAGCACTCCCTCCCCTCCCTTAGGCCTGTGCCCGGGGCTCCCTCCTTACACAGCTGAGCACTCCCTCCCCTCCCCCAGGTCTGTGCCCGGACTCCCTCCTACACAGGAGCTGAGCACTCCCTCCCCTCCCCCAGGCCTGTGCCCGGGGCTCCCTCCTACACAGGAGCTGAGCACCCCCCGCCCCTCAGGCCTGTGCCTGGGACTCCCTCCTACACAGGAGCTGAGCACTCCCTCTCTTCCCTCAGGCCTGTGCCCAGGGCTCCCTCCTTACACAGCTGAGCACTCTCTCCCCTCCCCCAGGCTCCGCCTGGAGCCCTGAGGACTCAGATCTGCTCCTGACCCCATCACGGCTGGCGGTGACTGCGGAGGGTCCCTGTTGCCCTTCGGTGTCCTGAGCGCATGGCCCCTGATGTCTTTTTGCTCCAGCCCATGTCAGGCTCGCTGCCTAAAGACCCCTCTTGTCCTCCTGCCCCAGAGGTGGAGCCGTAGGGGCGGAATGAATGAACGAACGAATGAATGAATTCTCCAGAAGAGGGAGTAGTGGCCCTCTGTCTCTCCTGCCCCCATCACCCTGGATCACGGCCCCTCTGAGACAGGAGGGATGTGGGAATCCTGCGGACCTGTCCGCTGACCATGGAGAACCTGAGGCAGAGGGCCCCCCCAGCCTCCTGCCCCGACAGGCCAGAGTCCGCAGGACGGCAGTCTCCGCAGGGGCCGGCCCGCAGGCCGCTCAGGGCCTTCCCCGGGGGACCAGGCGAGGCTGCGCCCTGGCTCTGACCGGGGCGAGCCTCCCAGCAGTGCGGCGGGCCGGTCCTCTCCCTCCTCTCGGCCCGGGGTCAGGCCCACAGGGGACACCCAGGCGAGGCCAGGAGATGAGCCCTGGCGGAGCAGAGACCGCCATCCCTCTGCGACACCTCCCGGGCCGGCCTTCCGGGGAGTCAGGGGCCGGACCAGGCGTGCGGGGCGGAGAGGGAGCAGCGACCCCCAGAAGGGCGCTCGCGGCCGCGGCGTCAGGGGAGCCGGCGCTGCGAGGGCGCCGCCGCGAGCATGGCGTCCGGGCGCAGCCCATCGCCCCTGAGAAGCCTCCCGGAGCCCCCGGAGCCGGCCTCGCCACCGCATTGGCTGGGCCTAGGCCGCATGCGCAGGGCTGAGCCAATCATGGGCGAGGGAACCATGGCTTAGCCAATCAGAGCTGCCCCTGAGGCGGGCAGGGCAGGGCCTGGGCCCTCGGAAACTGGACGGCGGCCGCCATCCTTGGCCCCAGGCCGTGCTGAAGGCCACTTCTTATTTAATTTAATTTAGGTTGTTACTGTATTTTATTTTTTGTCATTCTCTTCCTAAAAGCCACTTCGTTCTTGTGGCCAAAGCCCCGGAAGTCGCTGTGCTTCGCCGGTGGGAGGGGAGGGCTTTCTAGAACTTTCTAGGCGCTGGAAGAAGGCGTTTCCTCCCACCATGTGCGCTGAGTGTTGCCCACGGCCGCCCGCCCGAGTCGGCGGGGCCAGCGAGGGCGCGGCGGGCCTCTGTGTCCGCCGGGGGGCGGGGGGGGGGGGTCCCGCACAGCCCGGTCCGCACGCCCTCTCTCCAGGGGCGGGCGGGGCGGTCCCCGGGGGGCAGCCATCGCCACAGCCGGTGTCAGACCCAGTGCAGCGCCCGGAGGAACCGCACGCCCTTCGTGGTCGCCCGCCCGCCCTCCGGCCCGGCCACCGCGGGGCCTCCTGGGTGGCGGTGCTGGGCTCTTACCGGGCCTGCGGCGGCCCCGCCGGGCTTCGCCACGGGGCGGCAGGGCCGGTCCTGGCCCGCTTGCTGCCAAGGGGCACTCGTTGTGGGAGAGCCCTCACCCGGGCCTCCCTTCCGCAGACGGAGGAAAGCTGGCTGCTCCCACCCTGCGGCTTCATAGCTAAGGCCGCCGTGAACACGCGTGGACACGGGTTTGCGTGCACAGGGTTTGCTCTCCTCGGGGGGAGATGCCCGGGAGAGAACCTGGCGGCCAGGCCCTCTTACCGGGAAAGCACACCTGGGCGGGGTGACCAGCTGAGCGGGAGCAGGAGGGCAGGCCCACTGTGCTGCCCGGTGCCTGCGGGGCTTCGGCCGAAGGTCTTCTGGGGCGGGTGTCAGCGGGGCGCTGGCGTGATGCACAGCCCGGGAGGCACCTGCCGCCCACCTCCTTCCTGGGGAAGGAGCCCGCGTGCCCCTGCCTGTGTGCGGGGGGGTGACGGTGCCCACGTGCAGGGCATGGGAGGCACGGACGCGGGCAGGTGCCAGTGTTGGCTCCTCACAGACAGGAAGCCGCTGCCAGCCTGCTGTAATCAGCACCAATTCTTCATTTGCGCTTTATTTTTTTATTTTTTATTTTTTATTTATTTTCTGCTGAGAACCGTTTGCTGGAAAAGCTGGTCCACGGCGGGATCCTGACTGAACAGAATGCTGAGGCCGCAGTCTCGGGGGTCTTCTGGGAGGGCAGTCGTTGTGTTGCACGTGCTGGTCTGGGACTGCGGGCCCCGCGCTCTGCGTGGCCCATTCAGGAGATTTTAGGACGGTGAAGCAGAGGTGGCATTCCCTGTTGTAGGCGATATGGTCACTGCCACAGACGGGCTCACTGGGCTCGGTGTAGGAGACAAACCAGCACTGGTGGGTATTGTTGATGCAAATGACCTGAAGGCGAGAGACTGTGGGTGCGTGCATCCGGGTCCTCCGACTGTTACCACTGCTGCTGGGGGAGGGGGAGGGTCCACCCCAGATGGTGGCTGTAAGTGATGGGGTTTGTCATCTGACAGATAGGGCACCCGGATTCATCTTTGTCTCCGGGAGGCTCGCCCTTTCGCAGGTGGGAAGGAGGGGTTGCACTTTATTTTTTAAAAATATGTTTTCATTGATTTCAGAGAGGAAAGGAGAGGGAGAGAGAGAGAAGCATCAATGATGAGAATCATTGATCGGTCACCGCCCCACTAGGGCCTGAGCCCACAATCTGGGCATGTGCCCTCACGGGAATCAAACCATGACCTCCAGGTTCATAGGTCAATGCTCAACCACTGAGCCGTTCGGCTGGGCTCTTTGCACTTTAACGTCTACAATGCTGTACCTGTGGAACCCACTGAGGCTTGCAAGTGGGCCTTCGCTAATTCTAATGAAACAGTCCTGCAAAGCTCAGCCAGAAATTTAATTGTATTTACTAAACAGCTAATAAATATTTACAGCGAACCCATGGCTCCATAAAATTGAAGCCTGCACTTCTACATGCTTTCCTGACCATGAGGCAGGGCCGGGGGGAGAGACAGAGGCGGGCTAGGAAGAAGGGGAGCCGGGTCCGGCCCATCTCCTCCCATAGCATGACCCCGGGCCTTCATTTGGGTCTCTATAATGAGACCGGGCCCTCAGCAATGCCTTTGATCTGAGCGCGATCATTTTATTCAGAAAGCAAGCTCCTACAAGGGTTCATTCTAGTTGATTATGCATGGAAAGCTTACAGAATTTTCCGCGGAGATGATTTTTTTTTTTTAACCAATTGAAGACGTAACAGCTTCATCATGTTTGAATTGTAGATTTTCACCCCTCTGCCTTGTTCTCACAAGTCCATCGCTGGGCTGGGTCTTTTTAAATCTGAAACCTGCCACAAGCCGAGTCCTCGAATAAAGATCTGTACCCTTGACATTTAAAAAAAAATTTAATGGAAAATCACTAAATCCCTTCAAATGCTACACTAAAATGTAGTTACAGCTCTTTCCTTGTGCCCAGCGAGAATTTAACCATCGCCAAATCTTAGTGTTTAATATTGAAATCTTTATCCCAGAGACCCCAAAGTGCTTTGCAAGGGGCAGCTCAGCATTGCCACGCCTGCCCCCAAAGCTCCTTGGCTATGGGCACAAGGCAACTGGATAGATGCCCCTGACCCTGACTTTTACCCCCACCCAAAGGCTCTGCCCTGGGGTCCCTCAGGGCTGGTTCCCTTTGGCCTCTGGAACCTCAGGGCTCCGAGGGGGTAGGGAGCTCTGACTGTGCAGGGGCAGCCTTGGTTGATGGCTCTGAGGTCTGTGAGGAGCATGCTGGAGGTCAGAGGGCCAAGGATCAGACCTGTGAGGAAGTCCCTCTTTGCCCAGCCAGGCAGTCATAGCGGGTTAGCAGGCCCCTGCCAGGCCTTCCCCGCCCCGGCCCCGGGAACCTGAAAGATGAGGAGCTGGCATCGCTGTCTGAGCCAGTCACTCGGTATGGCCACCTTTGCGGTGCAGTCCTAGAGATGAATGAGGCGAGTGGCAGGGAATGGCAGGCATGTGGGGGACAGGAAGGAGGTTTTAGGGAGAACAAGGGGATAGTAGGGGGATACTGAGGGCATGGGTGCCAGGAAAGATGGGGATCCTGCTGGGCAGAGTGGTGAGGAGCAATGGCAGGTGCCAGTAAGACCTGGGGGGTGGTTAGCAAGGAATGGCTTACGGAAAATTATGGCATTGGCTGCATGTTGTAAATGATGCTATGGATTTTGCCTAACTGCAAAAGGTATTCGGAGATGTACATTTCGGCTGTCTTGTTTTTCTGGGCAAATGCCAGAGCTCTTATTGCATTCCTAGAGGCCTGCTGCATGAAATTTGTTCAAGAGTAGGCCTTCCTTCCTTCGGCTGCTAGCACTGCTTCGGCTTTACCCAGAAGGATGGTAGGGCTAATAAAAGCATATTACACTTTTATTGATATAGATTAGCATTTCAGGTCTTTTGACAACCAGGTGGCCTTGCTCTGGACAAAACACTCACAACACAATTCTGAAGACACCTTCAGCGCATGCGTGACGCCTGTCTTCACAGGCCTTCCAGGGAGTTACACAGCACAGGCGGAGTGACATGGGGAAGAAGGAGGGCGACGCCTTTAAGGGCAGCTTTGGGGGATTTACAAGTAGAATAGAATAGGCTCAGAGTAGATCCGATTCCTCAACTGCCTAGTGGACATTGTGGCTATATGAATGAATGAGTGAACAAATGAGTGACTATTTCAAAGATCCATAAGTGGATGTTATGTTTTTCTGATCCAGGGGTAAAATCAATCTTATTTTTCCTTAAAAATGGAGGAAAAAATGGAATCAAGGCTCTGGAAAAAAATGAGGAACTTTTTCTTTTTTTAAAAATATATTTTATTGATTTTGTACAGAGAGGAAGGGAGAGAGATAGTTAGAAACATCGATGAGAGAGAGTTATCGATCAGCTGCCTCTTGCACACCCCCTACTGGGGATATGCCCGCAACCAAGGTACATGCCCTTGACCGGAATCGAACCCGGGACCGACCTTTCGGTCCCCAAGCTGACGCTCTATCCATTGAGCCAAACCGATTTTGGCGAAAAATGAGGAACTTTTCCTTCATTATTTTCTACCTTTTAAAAAAAGATATATATATATTTTATTTATTTCAGAGAAGAAGGGAGAGGGAGAGAAACATCAGTGATGAGAGGGAATCATTGATTGGCTGCTCCTGCATGCCCCATGGTGAGGATCAAGCCTGCAGCCCGGCCTGTGCCCTGACCGTGACCTTCTGCTCAACACCAGGCCGGCATACTTTTGCTTTCTTCTGGGAAACAAGATGTCACACTGCTGTGTCAGAGCAGGAGGGAACATCGCAGGCCCACATCCGAGTTCCCCAGACAACTTCAGACAGGCCCACGCCTATTCAAATGGTTTCCTCGGAGGGAGCTCCCCGTGCCGTCTGAGGTGACCTGGAAGAGGCTGCCCAGAGAGCTTTGGCGGGCCTGTCGGGCAGTTTCTGCATTTGGAGTTGCAGAATGAAGTGCCCCGCCCGGAGGGCAAAATCCCCACACCGAAGTCAGTGTCCGATTTTGGTTCCTTAACCATCTGCGGGGAAATTTTTTGGTTTGCCTCTTACTCAAAGAGAAACAGCAGGGGGGGAAGACCGCTTCCTGTGACTGGGGCCGTCACCTGCTTCAGGTGCCCACCCTGGCAGCCCCACTCCACGGGCCACACAGGAGCCCTGCCCGCCTGACTCCTAACCAGGCCCGTGCCTGTGACATCCCGGGATGGGGGAAGCACAGCACCTCGGGGAAACCGGGCCCCTCAGCCTCAGGGGCACGGGAACACGCCCAAGGTGGCGGACCCCAGGCAGGCAGGGTCCGCAGCGAGCCCAGGCGGAGTGCCCCTCAGCCCTGTCCCTTCCATCAGCCCAGGCGCCTTCGTGCAGGCTTGAGGAAGTGCAGGACAGCTGGTGCTTAGCAAACTCTTTTTTCTCCTTTTAAATATACTCTTCTTGGTTTCAGAGAGAGGAAGGGAGAGAAGAGAGTCAGAAACATCAATGATGAGAGAGAAGCATTGATCGGCGGCTTCCTACAAGGCCCCCACTGGGGATTGAAGCTGCAAACTGGGCCTGTGCCCTGACCAGGAGGCACACTGCGCCCTCTTGTCCTGACTGGACAGGAAGCTCTGATTAGAACGTGGGGTCCGGGAGCTCGCTCATTATCCGCTGAAAGCAGCCCTAAAGGCTGTCCCGTTGGCGTCAGCAGCAGCACTGAGCCCCTGTGGCATTGCTCACTATTTGCATTTATGTTGAGAAATAGGAGAGGGAAATTCAAACTTGGTGAGTTGTGAAACATCCCCTCCTTGCAAATCACTCACAACGAATTTGAGAATCTGGTCATTTTTTATCCTCACTCCCCAGGCTGGAGAGCAGAGGAGGCCTGACAGTTACTCAGACCCCTTTTAGTCTCCAGACTGGAAACTCCCGTCCTCCCCAAAAACAAAAGGAAAAACAAACAAACAAAAAAACTCCCATCCCATCTGCTGTCCTTGGGAACTGCTCACAGACCAGCTCACCCACCACCAGCCTCAGCTTTCTCAAAGGCCTGCGGGCCCGAGTTTGGGGACTCTGTGATGGTTGACTTGCTCGGTCATAGCTCATTCCCACGCTTCACATGAATAACAGGGCACAGGCACAGGGGGCCTCAACACAGCCTGGCAGAAAGAACAGAGCAGAGCCGGCGGTCACAGCCCCCTGGATGCAGCGTGCGGAACCCTCTCGTCTGAACAATTAGTCACTGTTTTGCCGTGTGCTGAGGTCCCTCCTGATGCATGTGTAACGTGTAGTGGGAGAAGTTGCCAGCACATTTCAGCTCAAGTTGGACCCCTGGGGCGGTGGTCTTCGGGGGGAGGTGTCACTGAGGGCCTGATCCTCGCTATGCCCCTTCACTGGCCTGAAGCCCCCTAACTCTATGCAGCAGATGCTTCTTCTTTCTGAGCTGTGACATGGGTGTGAGTCCCTCTAATTTCTGTGTGCACATCTCCCAGACATGCAGCAAACATGCACTGCTACATACATTCCTGGGAGACAGGTCTTTGTCCAGAAATGGTGTCAGCTTGTTGTTCCACGTTGCCATAGGGAACAGAGATATGCATTGAGGAGAGAGCTGTGATTGGTTCTCCTTGCTGTCCATCACTGCTGCTCAGCAGCTATAACTGCAGAGGGCGGAAGGCTGGCCTCTAAAGCAGTTGCCGGGCTTGAGGCAAACGTCTTTGTGCTGCTCACCTCCAGTCCCCTGTAGCAGGGTCCATAGCTGCTCAGACCGTTGGGGTGGGGGTGGGGGTGGGGGACTCTCTCATTGGAATGTTGCTTGGTAATTGCTTTGGTAGAGAATAGGAGGAGTCGCAGAAAACCCCTCTGGCAGGTCTTTGAAATGTCTACCTCATTGCTTATTTTACAAGAATCCTACTTATTAGTTCAGCCTGGAAAATTTTGGGCAAAGTCTGATCTTGGCCACGTCTTAACTAGGCCCCCTTGATGCACAGTGAGCAGGTGGGAGTGGGCACTGGCAGAGCGTCCACGGCCTGGGACTGGGAGGAGGTGGGAAACCCTGCAAAGGCCTCGGAGCCTCGGGGAGGGGATGCAGTCCGGCCCATGATCCTTTGAGGTCAGTGTCATTGCAACTTCTGACAGGCAGGAAGGGGCACCCAAAGCTCTAGAGGGGGACCCACCACGAGGGGAGGGGGAGCCAGTCTGGTGACTCAGGTTCGACTCAGAGCTCGGGCCTGTGTGCAAGGACTGGCCTGTCCCTGACATGCTGCTTTGTGAATGGCGGCACCTCTGGTTCTCTGGCCCTGTTAGTGGCCTGAAGGGGGCGCTGCTGGGGCTGGGCCCAGTCTGGGTAGCAAGGCCCCACTGTGTGGCTGCACCTATTGGCATGAAGGAGCCCACCAGTCCGGTCAGCCTGGCCAGAGTTCTGGGACAGCCCATGGGGAAGCCGCGGCAGGAGGCTCTGACTTCCTGCCTCTACTCCTATGAGTCACTGAGAGAGACCAGGAGGACTGGCTGACGCTGGTCACACTCCAGGAATTTTTTTTATTTTTTATAGAATTTATTGGGGCGACATTGGCTTATTAAATTAAATAGGTTCCAGGTGTTCAGCTCTATGTACGTCATCTGTGTTGTGTTGTGTGTTGGGTCCAGGAATCTTTGTACAGTCTTGTTGAGAAGAGAAAAATGACAAGTCCATCTGTCTCAGCGTTGTGTGGACGGAGCTTCCAGAGAGGGCCTCCATTGCTCAGGGCTGGCCAGGCCCTGCCGGGCTGGGGAATCTCGGAGGACGTTGGGGAACCCTTGATGGCTTAGGCTGAGGCCTCTGGAGAAAGGGCAGCCCTGGCCCTGGAGGCTGCCCAGGCCCCAGAAGGCCTGGGTCAGAGGAGGAGGGCGCCCAGGCCAGCTGAGAACTCTGGGAGCTGATGGCACACTGGCCACCCTGTTCACACTGGACCAAAACCAACTTCCTGGGTGTGGAGGGGCCCCTTGAGGAAGGAAGGGAACTCCAGGCGAACCCAGGCTGAGACCTCAGCCCTGGCCCCTCGGCCCTATCTCCTGCTGGTGTGCACGAGGCTGTGGGTGCAGCAGGTGTGTCTGTATGGGTGTGTGCGAGTGTTGGAGAGCATGCAAGTGTGAGTAGGAATGTGAGAGCACATGGGCATGTCTGTACCTGTGCGTCTGAGTATGATGAGAGTGAGACTGTGGACAAGTGTGTCAGTGTGTCAGTGTGTAAATGTTGGGATATGTGTATGTGAGCGTCTGTCTGAGAGTGTGTGTGTGTGTGTGACCGAGAAGACATGTTGAACGCGCGGGTCTGTGGGTGTGAGCGCCTGTGCGTGTGTCTGTGTGTGGTTGTGTGAGTGTGAGTGTGAGGGCTGCCCTGGTGAACCGGGTGACACCATCCCTCCCGACCGCGAGGAAACCTGCGCTTTCGGGCCCCACGCGGCCTGCGTGGCTTTCTGACCCGGAAAGGGGGCCTCGGGCGCGGGGCCAGGGGGCGGGGCGCAGGCGGCGGCCGGGGGGGGGGGCCTCCGCGGCGCCGTTGCTAAGGCCGGCGGGGGGGGGGGGGGCCCTTGGCAACCGGGCGCGAGCGTGCGCGCGTGCGCGCGAGGCGGCGCGCCGGTGCTGCGGCTCCCGCGGGCGCGGCGGGCGCGGGCGCGGGCGCGGCGGGGGCGGGGCGGGCGCGCGCCCGGCGCCGCGGGGATTTCCAGCGCGAGAGGAAGTGCCGCGAGCGGGAGCGCGAGGGCGCGAGGAGCGCGGGGCGGCGCGGCCGCCGCGTGCGCGAGCCGGTTGCAGCCCAGCAGGGACTTTCCAGCCGGCGGCGGCGGCGGCCGCCGGCTTCCCCGCCCCCCGACATGGGGCCGCCCGGGGAGCAGGACGCTGCGGACCGCGGCGGCGGACGCGCCCGGCGCCCCTGAGCACGAGCGGCGGCGGACCGCGGGTAAGGGGCGGCGGCGGGCGGCGGGCGGCGGCGGGCGGCCCGCGGCTCCGTCCCGGGCTCCAGCCCGCGCCCTCGGCGGCGGCGCGGGGCCGGGGCGGCGCAGGCCCGGCGCCCGGCGGCGAGTGCCCGGTGCGGCGCCGCCTCGCCGGCCCCCGCCGGGCCGCCCGCCCCCCGGACGCCTCAACTTCGGGAAACTTTGCGCCGGAGGCCGGGCCGGGGCCGCGGGGCCGGGGCCCCGCAGCTTTTCAGGAAACGGGCGCCCGGGCCTCCCGCGAGCGTGACCCCGCGGCGGCGGCGGCAGCATCTGCCGCGCGGGCCGGGCCGGGGCCGGGCGCTGCCCGCACGAGCTGCGGCGCCGGCGGGCTGGCCATTATTTAAAAGTTTATACTGAGTCATTCCTCCGCAGAGCGCGCTGCGGGCGGCGCCGATCACGCACTCCCTCCCGCCGAAGGTCAGCGGCCGCGGCGCCGGCTGCCTTCCCGCCGGGCGCCGCCGGCGGCCCCTGCGCCCGGGGACACCCTCCGGGAGCCGGGCTCCGCGGGCAGCCTCCTTCCCGGGCGGCAGGGCAAGATGGAGTGAAGTGTGCGGACGTGCCTGGAAACCCAAGGAGCCTCCGACCGCGGACCCCTGAAGGGGACCATGTATTTCACCTTCGGCGTGCGAGGCTGTGACTCGGTTTTCGAATGACACAAGGCTGTGTGTGTGTGTGTGTGTGTGTCTCATTTGTCTGTGTGGAGTCCACAGAGGCTGCGCTGAGTGGCGTTGTTGCCGCTTCTTAATTTACATTCACAGCACACAGCTGGGGAGGAGGCCCCGCGTTTGCTGGGAACACGGGGGGGGGGGGTTGGGGGAATGTGGCTTCCGTCCCTTCCCATGCTGTACCCCTCCTCTGAGGAAGCCCGGTGGCCATGGGTCTCCCGTTGGCATCTTTGAAATGGCCTGCGGGAGGCCGCAGCCCGGCAGGAGCCGCGGCGGTGCAGCCATCCGCTCCTCGGGGACCGGTGACAAGGTGCCTGCTAGGGATGAGTGGGAAGACGGGAAATTTTGGCCCCAAACAAAATAAGCCTCACAGCCCGATAGTGACAGAGCCGCCCAGATGGGGAGCCCTCCTGTGAGTAGGTGCTGGGACAAACCGCCAGGAGGCCAGCGCCCCTGGCGAGCACCAGGCCTTGCGGGGCGAGGCGTGCGATGTGCGGAGTCTCGCAGACGCCATCTGTCCAGCTGTCACATGCAGAAGCCAGGAAGCAGGGGCTGGCGGGGAGAACGCAGACTTTTTTTATAAGACGTTCATGTGAATTTTTCTCTGAGGGGACAGGGGACCCCTTATTCTCCGTGGACACTCACTACCCATTCGTTCTGGAGGAGGATGGCAAGAGCAGTAGCAGTGTCTGAAAAAGGCCCTTCACGCACCTGGAACATCTGTTTGCTTCTGCTGTTTGCCCGTGCTGGGGATTTTGATTCTGTAAACACCGCTGGCAGGTCCCTTCCATTTTTCACTCTGCAAACAGAGAGGGCTTTCTGGGGTGTTGTCGGGATAGATATGCTAATGAGCTGAAGGGTGAGAATGATTTACTCGCGTAAAGCCCTTTTAAAACCGTGAAAGCTGTACTTGAAGAAAGAAAACTGCCTCTGTGGTGTTGCAAGCCTGAGCCAGCTCCAGCGCACAAAGGAAATTGCGCTAAATGTGCCGTCTCTGCGTTCTCATCTGCTTACAGCGAGCCTGCCATGCAGCGGGGGCTCCAACCTGTCAAATGTTACGCAACCGCCGAGTTGACTTGCAGTGGTCACTTTAAGAACCACTCACTTAGCCCGGGAGACATCCTATGACCAAGGCCCTCTGCATGGATCCAGGGAATCTCACATGACCCCTAGGGGGCTTCTTCCCAAGCGTTCACAGAGGAAGATACATTATTTGGGGGTAGGGGTAGGAGAGTGATAATATTGACTTAAGGCACAGAGAGACACGGGGAAGAAGGCTACGGAGCGAGCGGGAAGGAAGCAGGTGAGGCCAGAGGATTGGGAAGGCGACCAGAGAGGCAGAGAGGCTCAGTGTGGAGATGTCGGACTTGTGCTGAGCAGGAGGCACGAGGCCATGGAGAAGGCCCGAGCAGCAGGCAGCAGGAGCAGAGCGGTGAGCGGGGTGAAGCTTGCAGTGACAGGCTTTGGGTCCAAAGGAGCTCATAGAAACAGAGAAAATGCTGTTGTAACAGAGGAAAGGAAAAGATGTGCTTGTGCAATACCTATTATTCATAATTCACTAAAAAATACAAAATGGCTCTCGCGTTTTTGAGTCTCTGCTGTGCTCTGCACAGCACCATCCTAGCCGTGGTGGGTGTGGGTGGTGGGCACGGACCAGCCCAGGAAAGAGGAGGTGAGGCTCTGACCGGTCAGGATTAGAACCTGTTTTGGGGCCAAAAATGTTGTCTCCCCGTGCAGTGCCTTGGGGTGAGGCTGGCCGGTGGTGAGATGTCACAAGGGCAGGTGACTCCTGGTTTCTGTCGACTGCAGAAATCAGGTTGGAATCTTCTGTTGAATTCTATTTTCCTCGAGATAAGTGGCTCATTAGCTGGAACTTGGGAGTCTTTTGCTCGTTTAATTTAATGTTCAATTAATGTGCCTCGAGTTCCCATAATGTTCTAGTTACAGTGCCAGGGTGAGGAGAGACCGCACCTGCCCTTAGAGGCAGGGTCTTGTGCACAGCGAGGGGAGGGCCGGAACCCAGCGAGGGGAGGAGCCTGAACCCAGCGAGGGGAGGAGCCTGAACCCAGCGAGAGGAGGAGCCTGAACCCAGCGAGGGGAGGAGCCTGAACCCAGTGAGGGGGGGCCGGAACCCAGCGAGGGGAGGAGCCTGAACCCAGCGAGGGGAGGAGCCTGAACCCAGCGAGGGGAGGAGCCTGAACCCAGCGAGGGGAGGGCCGGAACCCAGCGAGGGGAGGAGCCGGAACCCAGCGAGGGGAGGGGCCTGAACCCAGCGGGGGGAGGAGCCTGGACCCAGCGAGGGGAGGGCCGGAACCCAGCGAGGGGAGGAGCCTGAACCCAGCGAGGGGAGGAGCCTGAACCCAGCGAGGGGAGGAGCCTGAACCCAGCGAGGGGAGGGCCGGAACCCAGCGAGGGGAGGAGCCGGAACCCAGCGAGGGGAGGAGCCTGAACCCAGCGAGGGGAGGAGCTAGAATCCAGCTGGAGAGGAGCCTGGACCCAGCAAGGGGAGGAGCCTGGACCCAGCAAGGGGAGGAGCCTGGACCCAGCGAGGGGAGGGCCGGAACCCAGCGAGGGGAGGAGCCTGGACCCAGCGAGGGGAGGAGCCTGAACCCAGCGAGGGGAGGAGCCTGAACCCAGCAAGGGGAGGAGCCTGGACCCAGCGAGGGGCGGGCCGGAACCCGGCAGGGGAGGAGCCTGGACCCAGCGAGGGGAGGAGCCTGGACCCAGCGAGGGGAGGGCCGGAACCCGGCAGGGGAGGAGCCGGAAGCTGGCCTCTCAGCAGAGTGTAGACCTCAGGAGGAAAGTTGAGCCTGTGTGGGCTCCAGTGTAGAAGCCGGCTCTGGCGGAGTTGGGAAAGGGAAGGGTCCTGGCTGCCCAGGGTCGGGAGGCCGGGGAGTGGGCCTTCAGCGCAGCGTCAGCGCCACAGGCACGGCCAGAGGACAGCCGTCCTGCCGAGTCCCCTGGTGCTGTCAGGTGCGCCCTGCCGACTGGCCGCCCTGCTGCTGGCCAGGGGTGGGTGTTCAGGAGGGAGGGTCCCTGCGCATCCTCCGCCCTCGCAGGCCCTTTGTGACAGGCCTCTGCCCGTGCAGGGCTGCCTCCTGCTTCCCCTCTGCCCTCTCACCCACCCTGAATAACCCACGTCTTCTTTGGTTCTCAGACAATAAATCGGGCCCTATAATCTCATTTCATGTTTTTTTTTAAAGGATTTGCTCCATGCTGATTTTGACTCCGTATATAAAAATATATTTATTTATTTCTATCTATTTTAAATGGAGGTTACTTGGTAGCTCCTCATGATGCCATCCTACCAAGAAAGATGCCACAGTTGTGATTTTGATCCTGATTTCCTTTCCAATTTGAACACTTGATTTGATGGCAAACCTACATACGTATTTATAGGAAACTTGGTTTGTGTAAGCGGGGAGAAAAGCAGAGCGGATTAACCGATGCACGGCAATCTGAGGGCAGCAGTGGCACCGGATGTGCTGAGGTCTTAGAGACCAGCTCCACGGGGAGACCAGCTCCCCCAGGCCGGGCCCTCCGTGCTTGTGTCCAGCACCCGCAGGCCTGGGAGGGGCGGGGCGGGCCCGGGCCCACGGTGGCCCCGCGGTTTGGCTCTGCAGTGGGTGAGCCACGAGCCTCGCAGCTGCCGCCCTGCCTGCGCGCCCACGCGCCCTCCTGAGAGCAGCGAGCTCCTGGCCCGCTGAGGGGCCGGGATGGGGCCGCGGGGCAGGCCGGGCCGCCCTCTTGGGGGCTCCGGGGACTTGGGAAGGAAGAGCGGGAGCTGCTCTCCAGCCCTTCCTGCTCAGTCCTGCCCAGGAGGCACAGCTTCTTCTGGAAATTAAATTCCGTCCCCTTTGGATTAATAGCGGCCGGGCGTGCGGAACGTGATTGTGGGCAAATGAAGTGCTCTGCTTTCGGAGGCTTCCCGGGGGAGCGGCGTGGCTGCGCACACGCTGGGCGGCCCAGGCTGTTTGATCTGCGCGTTTGATGCGGACGCTCCGTCGCACTCTGTGATGTGTCTGATGTTCCTCACATAACACACTCAGCCCTGACTTTGGGTACGGCGGGTTCCCTGTAAGATTGTGTCTGTGTGTGGCTGCCCTAGGCTCCCCGAGGGGGTCCCCAGACTGTGCACCCCAGCTTCAGCGGCACGGGCATGGAGGGAGGCACAGCGGCAGCATCTGGACCGAGGCTGCCCTCTGTCTCAGCAGCAGCAGCAGCGGGGCGACCTCTCCCTCTGAGTCAGCTTCCCTGACCTCGGCTGATGGCACCCACCACCCGGCCTGCTCGCTCACCGCCACCGGGCTGGCCACCGAGAGGCAGAGTGTGGACGGGTCAGCCTCAGGCCCTCACGGCGGCTCCTGGAGTTCCCTCGGGTCGTAGGGAGCAGCCGAGGCTCAGCATGGGGCAGGATTCTCCCAGGCCAGCTGAAGAGAGCAGCGGCTAGTCACCCAGGCGCAGTGTCCCCCTGCACTCCTCCTTCCCCAGGACCTGCCGGCCCAGGAGAAGGGAGGTGACTGAATGGCAGTTCTGAGCACTTGCTCAGGAGCGGTCTGCTTGCTGAAGCGGGGAAGTCGAGTAAGATGCTCTGTGATCCCTCTCCAAGGAGCTTCTGTGCCAGGATGCGCCCGGGAGGCCGCTGTGCTGGCACCAGGGCAGGTGCCAGGTTTGGGCCGGGGGAGTGCTGGGGGAGGCAGTGCCCGCTGCCTGGGACCAGGGCTTGGGAGGTGGTTTCCAGGAGAAGGAGCATGAGCAAGCCGGCTGTGGGGTGAGTGAGCTGGGTGCCAGCCGGGCTGGAGGGAAGACTGTCCTGCTTCACAGATGGGAAATGAAGAGCCCAGAGCTCAGCTCAGCACTGCTCAGCGGGCAGGGGCGCTGGAACAGTCCGCTCTGGGTTCTGTTCGGAGTCCGGACGTCAGTGTGGCTCTCCGCTCCGCCGGTCTCGTTCTCTCCCGAGCGGCGCCCTGCGGTCGGTGGGCCCAGCAGGTGCTCCGCCCCCAGGTCCGGTCTGCCGGCCGGACGCTTTCCCAGCGGCACCCTGTCTGGCGGTCTCCTGGCGGCGGCATTTCACCGCGCTCCGCTCCCCCACAGCCGCTCAGACGCCTCACGTGGGGTGGCCCACGCGCGGTGCGGGCTGGCGCCCTCTCCCGCTGCCCTCGGAGCTGCCGGCGGCACTGGGCTCGGTGACTGTCTTTTCAGGGCTCTCTGGCCGCAGCCCCGGCCGGGTCACTGCACAGCAGACGGGGGCCCCTGGCACAGTCCCTGCTCCCCTGGGGAAGGTTACAGGGGGCACGGCGTGGGGCGCAGTCGGCGCAGAGGCCTTCTCCGCGGCGGGCAGGACGGCGTCCCTGGCTGTTTGGGACCAGAGGCTGTGTGCTCGTCCGCGGGAACCTCTAGGATGTTCCGCCGGAAGGTGCCGTACCTGCCAGGAAGGGCCGAGCAGACGGGCCGCGGGCCCTGAGCCCGGTCAGCTTCCTGCAGGGACAGCACCTTTCTTTCTGGCACAGTTGGCGCTGACACAGTTGGGGTGGAGCTAGCTGCTTGGTCTGGTGATTCTGGAACCTCCCCTCCCCCCTACCCCCAAGGCCGCTTTGTCATGTTTTCGCAGTTTGGCCTAAGTGTGCTTGGTAACAGTGAACTTCCTGTCTCCGAGAGCCTGGGTGTGTGTTCTCCCTGCACCGAGAGGGGAGAACCTGACACACCCCACGCGGGGATTCCCCCTCCTTCCTGTCCTGAGAGCTTCCCGAGGGAAGACAGCATCTCTCATCTTCCATCGAACGTAGGGGACCGTTCGCCAAGCATTGCCCGTGGTTCAGTGGGGTGGTTTGTCTTTTCGTTGTTGACCTGTAGGAGTTCCTTATATTTTTTGGATAGACATATGATTTACAGACATGTTCTCTCATTCCCGAAGTTTTTTTTAGTCCTGATAATGTTCTTTGATGTTTAAAGCTTTTAATTTTGATGATGTCCACTTTTGCCTTTTTTCATTTTGTTGCTGTCGCTTTGGTTAAAATCTGAGAACCTATTGCCATCTCCGAGGCCATGAAGATTTACTGTGTGTTTTGTAGTTTGAGCGCTCACATCCAGACCTTTGGCCTGCGAGCTAATTTTTGTGTGCGGAGGGAGGCAGGGCCTGCTTCGGCCTGCCCCAGGCGTCTGCCCAGGTGTCCAGCGCCATGCGGTGAAGGGGCTGTTCTTTCCACTGGCTGGCCTTCATAGCCTCGTTGGAAATCATTTGGCCACAGATGTTTGCATTTATTTCTGGACTCCCTATTCCGTTGTATAGGTCTGTCTTTATGCCAATAGCACCCTGTGTTTTGGTTACTGTAGCTTTAAATATATATGTGTATTTCTATTGAATATAGAGAAAGGGAGAGAGAACCATCAATGATGAGAGAATCATTGACTGGCTGCCTCCTGCATGCCTCCTACCAGGGATCAGCCAGCTACCTGGGCATGTGCCCTGACTGGGAGTTGAACTCTGACTTCCTGGTTCAGGGTCAATGCTCAGCCACTGAGCCCCACTGGCCGGGTAGTTAACTGTAGCTTTGTAGGAAGTTTTGAGATGATTTTGAGATAATTTTGAGAAGTGTCTGCCAACTTACTTTTTTTGATATGCTTGGGCTAGTTGGGATCCCTTGCAGCTCCATAGTAATTTGAGGTCCCTTTTTTTCTTTCTGCAAAAACAGTTTGGAATTTTGGTAGGGATTACACTGCATGTGCTTTGGGAATTGCCATCATAACAATATTCGGTCTTCCAGCCCATGCCCATGGGATTTCTTTCCGTGTATTTATATATTTTATTTCTTTCTGCAGGATTCTGTTGTTTCAGTGAACCTGCTTTTACCTCCCTGCTTAATTTATTCCTAGATATTGTATTCTTTTGGATGCTACTGTAAATCGAATTGTTTCCCTAATTTTTTAAAGATTTTTCATTGCTTATATATAAAAGCACAACTGATTAAAAAATATTTTTATTAAATCAGAGAGAAAGGGAGAGGAAGATAGAAACATCAATGATGAGAAAGAATCATTGATCAGCTGCCTCCTGCACGCCCCGCATTGAGGATGGGGCCGGCCGCCCGGGCCCTGATCTGGAATTGAACTGTGACCTCCTGGTTCATAGGTTGAAGTTCAGCTACTGAGCCACGCCGGTTGGCCACAGTGATTTTGTGTGTCGATCATGTATCCCGCAGCTTTGCTGAGTTTGGTTCTTGTACAAAGGTATGTTTTATTTACCCAACCAGCATGCATTCTTGATCATCTGTTTGTCAGGAGTTTTTCGTTTTTGTTTTTTTTAAACATTTTTATTGATTTCAGAGAGGAAGGAGAGGGAGAGATAGAAACATCATGGTGATGAGAGAGAATCATCGATTGGCTGCCTCCTGTACTCCCCCACAACCCGGGCATGTGCTTGGACCAATAATCACACTATGGCCTCCTGGTTCATAGGTTGATGCTCAACCACTGAGCCACCCAGGCCAGGCTGTCAGGAGTTTTTGAGGTCTAACTTTGGGTCCATAAAATTTCCCTACCTATTAGGTTATTTTTAAAATCCCTTGAAAGTGTCACTTTCATTTTGAAGAGTATTGTGCTTAAGCTCTCTCTCTGTCTTCTTCAGTGAAGCTTCATTGAGGAGGTATCAGTAAGCCTGTGTACCCTAAATGTCCTTCTCTAGGGACCCCGTGGAGACGCACCGGCGAAAGCCAGGCTGGCGAGTGGAGGTGGGGGTGCCTCCCGGGCTGTGCAGAGGCTGGGCTGGCTGTGCCCGAGTCCCCTTTCTGTGAGCCCTGCTTCTCGCCCCCCTTGGTGCCATGGCGTCGGGAGCCCAGCGAGAGTGCTGAGGTCACAGGAATCTGCTTCTTTGGCTCCGGGGGCCACAGGTGTGGGTTGGTGAGGTGGAGAGGGGCTGGGGTTCTGGTCCCAGAGCACTCCCGGGCAGCCAGCCTTCTGTCCACAGAGGCAGCCACTGCAGCGGTGGATGTGTCAGTGACCGACAGCTGCAGAGCATTTCAGGGAGTCCTGGGCTCCCGAACCCCCTCTCGCCATGCCTGAGGTCTCTTACGGCAGTAAAGTTACACCCAGGGCGTCCCCCCAAACTGCGACCACACTTTAACCGCTGATCCTGCAATTTTGGGGAAGAAATCTATGTTAGAAGCACCGCCTTTCTAACTATTCAGTGTGTGCATACACTCCTGGGAGGGACACCCTACGGATGGTCTCCGTATTGGGTGTTAGACCTGAAAAACCCGTGCCCACTCTGCGCCAGCACTTGGTCACTGCGCAGAGAAGTAAGGAAGGGGTGGTGTCTGAGGCATCTTCACAGGCCCAGCGGCATGCGGCAGAGAAGGCTCCTCAAGCTGCAGGCCAGCCTCCGAGTCCCAGAGAGGTGGGGGCACGGAGAGTGCTCGTCCGCAAGCTGGCCAGCCGGGGAGGGCAGGCAGCCGGCGGGGGAGGGCAGGCGGCCTGGGAGGGCAGATGGAGGGGGAGGGCAGGCGGAGGGGGAGGGCTGGTGGAGGGGGAGGGCTGGTGGAGGGGGAGGGCTGGTGGAGGGGGAAGGCAGGCAGCGGGGGAGGGCAGGCGGCCCGGGAGGGCAGGTGGAGGGGGAGGGCTGGCAGCAGGGGGAGGGCTGGTGGAGGGGGAGGGCAGGCAGCGGGGGAGGGCAGGTGGCCTGGGAGGGCAGGTGGCGGGGGAGGGCTGGCAGCAGGGGGAGGGCTGGTGGAGGGGGAGGGCAGGCGGCCTGGGAGGGCAGGCGGAGGGGGAGGGCAGGCAGCGGGGGAGGGCAGGCGGAAGGGGAGGGCAGGCAGAGGAGGAGGGCAGGCGGAGGGGGAGGGCAGGCGGAGGGGGAGGGCAGGCGGAGGGGAGGGCAGGCGGGAGGGGGGAGGGCAGGCGGAGGGGGAGGGCTGGCGGCAGGGGGAGGGCAGGTGGAGGGGGAGGGCAGGCGGAAGGGGAGGGTAGGCGGAGGAGGAGGGCAGGCGGAGGGGGAGGGCTGGCGGCAGGGGGAGGGCAGGCGGAGGGGGAGGGCAGGCGGAGGGGGAGGGCAGGCGGAGGGGGAGGGCTGGCGGCAGGGGGAGGGCTGGTGGAGGGGGAAGGCAGGCAGCGGGGGAGGGCAGGCGGCCCGGGAGGGCAGATGGAGGGGGAGGGCAGGCGGAGGGGGAGGGCTGGCGGCAGGGGGAGGGCTGGTGGAGGGGGAGGGCAGGCGGAGGGGGAGGGCAGGCGGCAGGGGGAGGGCAGGCGGAGGGGGAGGGCAGGCGGAGGGGGAGGGCTGGCGGCAGGGGGAGGGCAGGCGGAGGGGGAGGGCAGGCGGAAGGGGAGGGCAGGCAGAGGGGGAGGGCAGGCGGAGGGGGAGGGCAGGCGGAAGGGGAGGGCTGGTGGAGGGGGAAGGCAGGCGGCCCGGGAGGGCAGGCGGAGGGGGAGGGCAGGCAGCGGGGGAGGGCAGGCGGAAGGGGAGGGCAGGCAGAGGAGGAGGGCAGGCGGAGGGGGAGGGCTGGCGGCAGGGGGAGGGCAGGTGGCGGGGGAGGGCAGGCAGCAGGGGGAGGGCTGGTGGAGGGGGAGGGCAGGCGGCCTGGGAGGGCAGGTGGAGGGGGAGGGCTGGCAGCAGGGGGAGGGCTGGTGGAGGGGGAGGGCAGGTGGCGGGGGAGGGCAGGCACAGAGGGCGGTCGGCAGGCACAGGATGGAGGCCGGGAGGTGGGGGAGGAAGGGGAGACAGTCCACCCGTGTCCAGGCTCAGCAAGGCGGAGCCCAGCAGGTCTCAGGCTGGAGAGGAACCTTCTGGACCCGCTGGCGTGTTGGTCCTGAGGAGGTTGTGCCCCAGGCTCTGTGGAAATCTGGTGACGGCCACCCCCCTGAAACAGCCTCAGCGCGGTCTGTGTGGCCCGAGCAAAGGGCCGATTCTAGGAGAGGAAGTTAGCAAGGCCGTGCCCAGGCAGCTCAGGGCCCCGGTTCCACCAGGAGCCTCACGGACGGGCCTCTGCGGAGAGCCTGCACCGCGGAGCGGCTGTGGCACAGAACCCACCGCCCTGGCCTGCGTGCTCAGCGGTTAGGCATCGGCCTGCACACCGCGGTCGCGGGTTCAGTTCCAGGTGAGGGCACAGACCTGGGTTGCACGTTCAATCCCTGGCCCCTGTCAGGGTACATGGGGGAGGCAGCCAACCCACGTACCTCTGATTTCGATGTCTCTCTTCTCTCACCCTCTCTCCCACTCTCTCTAAAACCAGTGGATAAACATCCTGGGGTGAGGATTAACCATGGTGAAAAGCAGCGGCCGAGGCTGGGTGTACGTTGGCAGCGGTGAGCTCGGGGGCAGAGTGGGCCTGGACCTGCGCGCCGACCTCCTGTGACCCCACTCCGCTCCTGAGTCACCCCGAGCATCGCTGCCGCCGCGCACAGCCTGCCTCTCCGCGGCCGCTGGGTTTGTGCTGTCGCCGGGCGCAGCTTCCGGGCTCATGTCCGGGGCTGCCGGGGGCTGGCCTTCAGGTGGGATGTCCGGGAGGGAACATGCTTGCGGCCAGCCCATCCCGAGGAATTTCCTAACGCTCCCTGGTGGCTGTGGGAGCCTCCGGAGCCGGGAGGGCCGGTGACCGCAGGACCCGGCGGGTCAGGCTGCCTGCGTCTGCTGTGCCGGTGACTTCCTCTGTTCTTCTCGTGGCTTCATGCCAGCGGTCCCGGGTCCTGGCTGCATGTAGGATGAGTAGAAATAACACAAAATCGGGCCCCGCGTCAGGCCGTTTCCATCGGGAGCCCCGCACCCGGACATGTGGGGAGTGGGGAGTGCCGCCCATGGGGCCGAGCCCTCCCGCCTGCCGGTGCCCAGGGCGCCTCCACAGGGTTTTCAGGGGACGGACCTGCTCCAGGGGGAGGCCCCATGCGGCCATGGACCTCTCTTCTCTCGCTTGCATGACCTTGAGCGAGTTACTTGACCTTAGGCCCCTGCACAGATAATGAGGCACCAGGTCCTCAGCCCAAGCTGACGCCCCAGCGCCTCTGCAGACGGTGTGGGTGGTCCCGGGTTTGGTGATGCTGTTCACGGTCCCTGTCCGGGTGGGTCTGCAGACGGTGAGCCCTTGGCCTTGCAGGGCTGCCCAGACTTCACTGGGAGCGTCACGCAGTGCACACTATACACCGCATTTCCTCCCAGCGTCCTCAGCACAGCTGGCTTTGGTTTGGGGCGAGAGGCTGTGGCTCCGGGGTCGGCCCGTCTGCTCACCTCCTGGCCGACCCAGTCAGTACCCAGCCAGCAGCTGGCGACGCCCTCGGGCACCTCACTGTACGCCTTCCCGGCCGTGTTTTCCCAGAACCTCCGCTCTGCATGGTGGCCTGGATGCTCAGACAGCCCCGTGCTCTCCGTTACCAGCAGCCGCTGCGCCTGCCCTGGGCCTGCATCACCCCTGCAGGCGGCTGGGCCGATGCCCCCGGGAGGCTGCGAGCGGGACCTGGCCCCGCGCAGAGTGAGAGGCAGTCCTAGAGAGAACACATTCCTTTACGTTCAAACCGGAGGAGAGGCGTGCTCGGAGGCAGCTTAGCCGGCTCCCTGCAGGCTTCCCCGTGGTGGGGTGCTCGTGGGCGGGCGGGGAGGACCTGTGCTTTGGAGCGATAGTGTCTGGGAACCGCAGTGTTAGCTTCCTGTCTCCTTTCCTTTATTTTTTTTTTCATGTTGTATTATTATTATTATCATTATTATTGATTTCAGAGAGGAAGGGAGAGGGAGAGAGAGATAGAAACACCAATGAAGAGAAGAATCATTTGATCTGCTGCCTCCTGCACGCCCCACACTGTGGACTGAGCCGCCTGGCCAGGAATTGAACTGTGACCGCCTGGTTCCTAGGCCGACGCTCAGCCGCTGAGCCACGCTGGGCGGCCTGCAGCAGCCCGTTCTTTTGTTGTTGTTGTGAACTCTTACCCAAGGACATTTTCCATTGATCTTTCAGAGAAAGGGAGAGACATGGGAATCATGGATGTGAGAGAAACACATCGATTGGTTGCCTCCTGCACCAGCCTTGACCAGGGCCCCGGCCAGGGAGTAGCCTGCAACCAAGATACATACATGCCCTTGACCAGAATCGAACCCGGGACCCTTTGGTCTGCCAGCCGATGCTCTACCCACTGAGCCAAACTGGCCGGGGCTGAAGCAGCAGCCTGTTTCTAACCGGGCTTTGGGGTCTGTTTTACCTGGAAGTCATGGCTTCTGCCTTTTTTGCTAGGTAACAGGTGTTCTAATGTTACAAACCCCTGAGAGACTTCCTCCAGGACAGGAAAATGGGGGTGCCCCCCAGCTGCCTCACGCCCCTGCGCCGCCCTCTGCAGAGCAGCCTGCGTTGGGAGGGACGTCTCCGAACCTGCACCTGGGCCGTGGCCGCCTCTCCTGTGACCGGAGGAGAGCGTGTGCCCTGCCTGCCCTCGGCCTGGGCGCAGTGGCGTGGGCCTGGGGGACGAGTTGTGATCGTCGGGGCCGGGCGGGCCGAGAGCGCTGTGCTCGCTCGGCGTGACGGCTCCTCCGTGGTCGGAGGAGGAGCCGCACCGCGGCCTGGTGGCCTGGGGGGCACCGGGTGCCAGGCGTCTCTGGTTCAGAGCAGCGGTCACCAGCCTTTCGGACCTCACGGCCCTCAGTGGTCCTCGGACCGCCGCGGCGACAGCTGACAGAGTGGAAGGTCCCTCCCTGACCGTTCAGAGAGCGGTGCTCACCAAGACCGCGGCCGTCACCGTCCTGCTGCGTCGGTCCCGGGCCGGGCCCCCTGAGTGGGCTCCCCCGGACGCGGAGCTGCCTCCCGGGGAGGCTGCGGGCTGGCAGGGCCGCTGTGGTCCCCGCTGCACACGTGCGAGGACAGCTCCACACGCATGTCTCATGTGTGTCCAGGCACCGGTCCGCAGGGCCTTTCCCATTGGGATCTCCCTCCTGTAGAAGTGGGGAGACTCGGGGTGCACTTCCCCGCCCCAGGGCGGCAGGCTCCCGGAGCCTCGCGCCCAGACTCCATCAGAGGAAGTGTGGGTGCTGCCGTCGCGGCCCAGAGCCTGCAGGGTGGCGGGTGCGGCCGTGCTGCTTTCGGTTTCAGCGGCGTGATTGGGGCCGATGGGTCTGAGGGGGCCTCTCACATCCAGCCCCGCTCCAGCCCGGGCCTGTGAGAGTGATGCTGGGAAAGGCCGCGGCATCATGGTGGGGGGTGTGGGTGTGTGCAGGCTGTCCCCCGGGATGCTTGGCAGTGTCTGGAAACCCCTGGCTGGTAAACACCGGGATGCCCAGGGCGGTCCCACGGCCGAGGGCTGTCTGGCCCGGTGCTGGTGCAGAGCTGGAGCCGGGCTCAGGGTGCCGGGCGCTCCTGGTCCCGGGGTTGTGGGCCTTGGCAGGTAATGTTTGTGAGGTGAGGTGCTTTCTCCAGCGTGGCCTTAGCTGTTAGATGGGGTCGTAAAGAGTAAAGGACGTGTTTTAGTTCTAACTGTCACGCGGGTCTGCTCTGAGTGAATTAGAATGCGCAGAGGGCACTCAGAGGTCAGGGCCCGCTCAGGGGCCCCGCTGTCCACCGGCTGGTGTGGATAAACCCTCCCTAAGAAACCAGAATTTAATGGACCTGCCGGCAGGGTGGGGGTTTCTGAGCAGGTGCCATCAGAAACAAAATAATTTCCCCCGTGGCTCCCAGTTCCCCAAGTTGGTCTTTAGCCCGTGGCCCTGGAGCGTTCGCTCCGGCCTGTGTGTTCCTCTCCCTCCTGACCCAGGCCTGGGTGTGGGGCGCCATCCTAGTCCAGGGGCCCAGCAGGAAAGGCGGCAGCTCCCTGGCGGAGCCGGCGTGGCCGGGACAGAGAGGGGAGGCCCTGTGCGGGGTGCAGAGCGGGTTGGCAGGCCAGCCTGCGGGAGAAAGGCACTGTGTCCGGGGCAGAGGGCGTGGCCAGCCACCTACCCTCTCCACTGGCGCTCCTGAGCCCTTCCCCCGCCTCCAAGGCTGGGCAGCCTCCCAGGACCCCTTGCCTACCTGGTCTCCCCCCAGTCGGCCCCTGGACACCCAGAGCGTCACCCAGGGTCACTCCAGGCCTCCCCCCCGCCCCCCCGCACAGCCTCTTCCCGAGGAACGGCCCACACAGCGCTGGCCCCCTCTCCTGGCACCTGCCTGCCGCCTCCATGGGCCCTGACATCCCCCCCGCCCCCCCTCTGAGCCCCGTTCCCCTGCTTCCTGCCTCCGGGGCTGTGCCCCTGCCCACGATCTTCAGATGGGAAGCCCGCCCTCACCGTGCTGCCTGGAGCAGGGGCCCGGCCCGCCCTCCCGCAGAGCTGGGATTTGCATAGGGGCTTTTTCTCTGGTTATTTTCTCTCGCCTTTTGGAGCGCCAGCAGAGCCCAGGCAGGGGTGCCGGTGGGGAGGGGCCAGCAGGGGCTGATCCCTGAGCTAGTGCCCCCCCCCCCCCCTCGCACAGAGCTCAGAGGGCAGCCACGTGCTCATGGTCTCAGCGGGCTGTGAGTGAAGGGAGAGGGAGGCCCTCCGTGTGGCCTTGGCGCAGGTGCCAGTGTTCGAGCCAGGCTGGAGGATGGGCACTGCGCTCAGAGCTCCCCTGTCCCCTGTCCCCTCCTGTCCCCCGTCCCCTCCTGTCCCCCGTCCCCTCCTGTCCCCCGTCCCCTCCTGTCCTCCATCCTCCCCTGTCCCCCGTCCCCTCCTGTCCTCCATTCCCCCGTCCCCCGTCCCCTCCTGTCCCCCGTCCCCTCCTGTCCTCCATCCTCCCCTGTCCCCCGTCCCCTCCTGTCCCCCGTCCCCGCCTGTCCTCTGTCCCCTCCTGTCCTCAGTTCCCTCCTGTCCTCAGTTCCCTCCTGTCCTCCGTCCCCTCCTGTCCTCTGTCCCCTCCTGTCCTCTGTCCCCTCCTGTCCTCAGTTCCCTCCTGTCCTCCGTCCCCTCCTGTCCTCCGTCCCCCCCTGTCCTCCATCCTCCCCTGTCCTCCGTCCCCCCCTGTCCTCCGTCCTCCCCTGTCCTCCGTCCCCCCCTGTCCTCCGTCCTCTCCTGTCCTCCGTCCCCCCTGTCCTCCGTCCCCCCCTGTCCTCCGTCCCCTCCTGTCCTCCGTCCCCCTGTCCTCCGTCCCCCCCTGTCCTCCGTCCCCCTGTCCTCCGTCCCCCTGTCCCCCGTCCCCCCCTGTCCTCTGTCCCCCTGTCCTCCGTCCCCCCCTGTCCTCCATCCTCCCCTGTCCTCCGTCCTCCCCTGTCCTCCGTCCCCCCCTGTCCTCCGTCCCCCTGTCCTCCGTCCCCCTGTCCTCCGTCCCCCCCTGTCCTCCGTCCCCCCCTGTCCTCCGTCCCCCTGTCCTCCGTCCCCCCCTGTCCTCCGTCCCCTCCTGTCCTCCGTCCCCCCCTGTCCTCAGTTCCCCCCTGTCCTCCGTCCCCCCCTGTCCTCCGTCCTCCCCTGTCCTCCGTCCTCCCCTGTCCTCCGTCCCCCCCTGTCCTCCGTCCTCCCCTGTCCTCCGTCCTCCCCTGTCCTCCGTCCCCTCCTGTCCTCCGTCCTCCCCTGTCCTCCGTCCTCCCCTGTCCTCCGTCCCCCCTGTCCTCCGTCCTCCCCTGTCCTCCGTCCCCTCCTGTCCTCAGTTCCCTCCAGGCCTCAGGCTTGCCCGGGCACCTGTGTCTTGTCTCGTGAGACAGAAGGACGAAGGACGGCGCTCGGTCCACACCCGGCTGACGGTGGGCATGTGGCAGTCTCGTGGGCGAGCAGGATACGGGGAGTGGGCGCCTTACTTGCCACAGCGGTGGGCACCGCCCGTTCCCAGTGGAAATGCGTGCAGCAGGAGGCGCCTGGCCAGGCGGGGGAGGAGTGTCTGCCATGTTTTTCAGAGGGCGTGCTGGTGACAGAAGCTGCTGAGTGTCTCGCAGTGGTCAGACATTTCACAAGAAGTGATGAGCTGGAAGGCCCTTCTCCTCACGAGGGAAGTACACCCTTGGCGGGGATGGAGGTTTCTAGAAGAATAAAGTCCTGCTCTCCGTTTTGTGGGAGTTTGTGGGTAGGATTGCTTTCCAGGCTCCTGGAAACGGTGTCCGCCCCGTGAGGACGGCGCTCAGGTTTTAGTCTGGACCTTTCAGCGGAGGCCGGAGGCCTGCGTGTGCAGCACAGGCTGTGCGGGCGCCGGAGGGGCCTGGGAGTCCGTGTCAATGAAAGGGCTCCGGTGCACCTGCGCGGCCGCGGAGGGAGTGCGGTGAGGCCTGCTCGCCCCGCCCGCGCCCCACTGCTGGTGCGGCGGCCTCAGCAGTGCCGCCAGCCGCTGAGCTCGCAGCTCCGCAGAGCGCTTCTGCACCGGGCGCACAGGGGCGAGGGCCGCCAGGTGTCTCTGTCTTTGAGAACAGCCGTGTGAGGGGGCACACGCAGGTGTGAGCTGTGGCAGGCAGGGGTGCCGTGCGGGTTAGAGCAGAGCGATGATCCTGGCGTGGGTCACGGGCGGGAGGAGCCGAGCCCAGGCAGAGTGCAGCGTGGGCAGAGGACTTAGAGGAGGCTGAAGGACGGTCTTAGAAATGATGGCATGTTCACAGAGGCTTGTGAAGATAAGAGGAGCCGAAACCGGTCTGGCTCTGGAAAAAGCATCGGTCTGCAGACGGAAGGGTCCCAGGTTCAATTCCGGTCCAGGGCATGTACATTGGTTGCGGGCACATCCCCGGTGGGGCGTGTGCAGGAGGCAGCTGGTCACTGTTTCTAGCTCTCTATCCCTCTTCCTTCCTCTCTGTAAAAAAAAACCAATAAAATATATTTTTTTAAAAAGATAAGAAGAACATGTAACAGGGACCATCAGTGGTCCACGAAGCCTAAAATATTTATTACCTGGTCATTTGTAGCAAAAGTTTGGTGCCTCTTGGCTGCAGGTATTAGGAAATGCTTTGCAAAACCTAGCATTTGAGCAGGCGTTTCATGGGATAAAAACGGTTTGGTTTCGGGGCAGCAGGGGGAAGGGGAGAGCCGAGGTGATGGGGAAGGCAGTAGGGGGCACAGGTGCTGTCTGTCAAGCGGGGCGCTGGGCTGTGCTGGGCGTTGGGGCCAGGGATGAGGCGGGCGGGGGCAGGGCGGGGGTCCTCCCTCACCTCCATACGGCAGGTGTGAGTACAGCGCTTTTCCCCAATGGCGCAGCAAATTCTTGTTTTCTCCCGCATTCACTTTTTATTAAAATTTTTAAAATTGCATGTTTTGGGGTGACATTGATGGGGTGATCATATGGGTTTCAGGAGTCATTTCTGTGGCGCATGCTCTTGTTCTGCGTCGCTCCACCAGGAGCCCTGGAGTAGGAGGATGTCGGTCGATGCCATGGTGCTCGCCAGTTGTGGGAAACTGAAAGGAGCGTTCGTTTTCCCGAGGCCCGGCCAGGCTGCGCTGTGGGTCCGTTGCAGGCGGGCTGTGCGGCCCGGGTCCCGCGCTGGGAACGCCGGGCCCTCGGGAGGCGGCGCCCGTCCGCTGCAGCGCCTGGTGGGGTTTCGGTTTTGTGTGCCCGTCCGCCCTGGGCGGGCATGTCCTTCCAGAGGCAGGTGCCCTGCGGAGCCGCCCTCGGTGCCGGGCATGGGGTGCGGTGAGAGTGGAACCCAGGCCGCTCGCTCTGGAGGGCGGGAGGCTGGGGGGCTTTGGAAGGGCGCACACCAGAGCAGGCACGAAGTAGCATCGAAGGAAAAGCGTTTTCCCCGCGGCTGGCCTCAGTGCGCAGTCTGGGAGTCTCCCCGGCGGGGACACTGGGCGGCGCAGGCCTGGCGTGTGCACCGTGCCTCGCTGTGGGGAGGCGGGGCGGGGGGACTGCTGCTCCCACAGTCCCCGGGGCGCCTCTGCTGCTGTCTGTGGCTCCCCTCCCCTGGCCGCTGGGTCTGGAGCCTCGCCAGCAGGGCGGGGGCTGTGGCCCAAGTCAGAGCCTGGCCCAGAGGACCCGGTGCGAGGCCTTCGTTCGGCTCTGGGTTTGGTGTCAGCGTCATCCGGCGCGCTGGGCCGAGGTGGTGCAGAGGGCACTCCAGCCACAGGGCAGGCAGGTGCCTTTCGGAATGGGGCCCCGCCCCCCGGGACAGGTGTGCCCAGCGAGAGTTGCGTGTCTCGGATGCAGCCGTCATCCTTCGGGCTGTCCCCCCTCCCCGGACACCGTGGCCCGGGTGTTAGCCCGGAGCACTGGGAGCTGTGGACGGCGCCCCACGGCGCCACTCACCGCCTGGCCCTCGTCCACGCTCCCTCTCGCCGTGTCTGGAGCCGTGCTGCTGTAATACCGGAAGCTTAGTGTGTGTGTGCATGTGCATGTGTGCTGTGTGAATGTCCTTAGTTTGTTTAAAAAAGGCCAATGTGTTCATGGAGAATATTTAGAAAATGCAAATATTTCCTGTTGCCTCACCAGGAATGTTTTGGTGTATGTCATTCATCTCTTTTGGGAGCAAATCTTATGCATTTATAAAAATAGGAACGTATTTAAATAATTTTTAGTTTCTAAAAACACCCTTTTAAAATCAAAACAAAACAAAACAATTTTTTTTTTTTATTATTAAAACAGGAATTCCATTCAGGAAAATGGTTAAATAGGTAAATCAGGAGGGAAAAAATACGGATACAATCCTGCCCTCCGATCATGACTAAGCCATATTTGGAGCATGCTGATGTTCTCTTTTTATAAAAATACTACAGACCTGTGCACGAAATTCAGGCACGGATAGGGTCCCTACCTGGCTGGTGATCAGGGCCGATCTGTGGGGCAATTGGCACTGCCTCGGCCAGCCTGGTGCCGCCTGCTGCCGCCGCTTATGGTTGCCTCCCTCTGCAGGGTGACCCGTGGGGTGATTGGGGGGGAGGCTTGCTTATTGAGATGTACCGTGTTCCCCCGAAAATAAGACATCCTCCGAAAATAAGACCTAGCGCATGGAAAAATAAGACATCCCCTGAAAATAAGACCTAGCGCAACTTTGGGAGAAAAAAATTAATATAAGACACTGTCTTATTTTCGGAGAAACAGGGTAGTTTACACGTAGTCTTTACCTTTTTAAAGTGTACCATTCAGCCCTAACTGGTTTGGCTCAGTGCATAGAGCATCAGCCTGTGGACTGAAAGGTCCCGGGTTTGATTCTGGTCAAGGGCATGTACCTTGGTTGTGGGCACATCCCCAGTGGGAGGTGTGCAAGAGGCAGCTGATTGGTGCTTCTCTCTCATCAATGTTTCTAACTCTATCCCTCTCCCTTCCTCTCTGTAAGAAATCAATGAAATATATTTAAAGTGTACCATATTAAAAAATTTTACAATGATCACTACTTTCTAATTTTTGAACATTTTCATAATCCGGAAAAGAAACCTTTTACTCATTAACTGTCACTCCTATTCTTCCCTCCCCAGCCCTAGGCAGTCATTAATCTATTTCCTGTCGCTAATGATTCACCATTTCTGGAAATCTCCTACAAATGAAATCAGGCAGTAAGTGGTCTTTGGCCACTGACTTTGTCCGGTATGTTTTTAGGGTTCACCCATTTTGTAGCCGCGTGCCTCAGTAATTCCTTTTAAAAACAATATATTTTATTGATTTTGTACAGAGAGAAAGGGAGAG
The DNA here is from genome assembly GCF_014108245.1 of Pipistrellus kuhlii. Taxonomy (NCBI): domain Eukaryota; kingdom Metazoa; phylum Chordata; class Mammalia; order Chiroptera; family Vespertilionidae; genus Pipistrellus; species Pipistrellus kuhlii. The sequence goes on from NW_023425603.1 coordinate 538,170, forward strand.
AGATAGAGAGTTAGAAACATCGATGAGAGTCATCGATCAGCTGTCTCTTGCACACCCTCTCTTGGGGATATGCCCGCAACCAAGGTACATGCCCTTTACCGGAATTGAACCCGGGTCCCTTCAGTCCCCAAGCCGACACTATCCATTGAGCCAGACCGGTTTCGGCCCAGTAATTCCTTTTTATAGGCACGTGGTACCCACTGTGGGAAACACCTCCTTTGCTATCTGTTCATCAGCTGAGGGGAAGGGGCGGTTCCCTTTTTCGGATATTATGAATGATGCGTCTCAGAGCAGTCCTGTGCTAGTTCTTGTGGGAACCTAAGTGTTCATATCTGTCATATATGTGGCGGGCCATCGGGAGCTCCGTGTGACATTTTGAGGGACTGAGGGCTGCTTTTCAGAGCAGCTGGGATACCAGCAATGCATGCGACGGCCAGTTTCTCCACACCTTCACCAGCATTTGTCATTGTCCACTCTTTTACTTAGTTACACATCCCAGTGTGTGTGAAGTGGTCTCTCATTTTGGTCTTGATTTGCATATTCCTAATTATGTTAAGCACCCTTCCATGTGCTAATTGACCATTGAGATATCTTCCTTGGGAAAGTGTCTACTCATATCCTTTGCCCATTTAAAAAGTGGGTTATTTGTCTTTTTGTTACTGCGTGTTATGAGTTCTGCACATGTAATTTCTTTGTCAGGTATATAAATTGTAAACAGGTCCTCCCATTCTGTGGGGAGTCTTTTCACTTTCTTGGTGGTGTCCTTTGATGCACAGAAGTTTTCAGAGTTGATGAAATCAGTTTAACTGGTTTTGTTCTTTAGTTGCTTGTGCTTTTGGTGTCACATATAAGAAACCATTGCTTAGTCCAAGAGCATGAAGATTTGAACCTGTTTTCTTCCAAGAATTACTAGTTTTAGCTCTTGCCTTTAGGCTGTGATCCATTTTGAGGTAAAATTGGTGAATGGTGTGAGGTCGGGGTCGGGTGTCATCGATGTGTGTGGCTGTCCATTAGCTGAGAAGACGACTCTCTCCTCTTGTCAGAAATCAGCTACAGATGTGAGGGGTAACTTCTGACCTCTAACTTCTCTCCTTTCCTGTCACGTGCCCGTCCGCATGCCGGTGCACCGTTACTCAGCTTTATAGTGACTGAGCTGTCCGACACAGGGACCTGTGCTGGCGGGCCCGGGGGTGGCCTGTCCGCGCCATGTGCTCTGCGTGTGAACTCACACCAGGTTCCCAAGAGCCGATGTGGAAAAGAACAGAAAACATCTCACGTAATGGTTTGTATTGATTACACGTTGAGTGGTAACATTTCATATTGGGTTAAATAATGCATATTACATAAGTTTGCCTATTTTTGCCTTTTTAATGTGACTACTAGAAGATTTAAAATTATTTATGTGATTCTATGTCTATGCATTTTTTTTGTTTGTTTTGTTAATCCTCACATGAGGATATTTTCCCTTTTTTAGAGAGAATGGAAGGGAGGGGGAGAGACAGAGAGAGACATCTGTGTGAGAGACACACCGACTGGCTGCCTCCTGCCGTGCTCCCCAACCCCTGGGGCCGGGAATGAACCTGCCTGTGTCCCTTCAGTCTGTGAGCCAACGCCCTACCCACTGAGCAACCAGCGAGGGCCAGAGTGTTTTCTAATAGCATCACTTGTTATTTGGTTGATTATGTGAGGATTACATAATTGTGTCGAGGTTTCTGTTTGTTTGCTGAGGTATGAGTGACACAGCCTTATAATGATTTCAGGTGTATAACATGATAGATGTGCATGCGTAGTATGGAACGGCCACCACAGGAAGGCTGCTTGGCAGCATCGTCATGCATGGCTGTAGAGTGTTTTCTTGTAGTGAGGACGTCAGATAGGTAACAAGCAGTGTTGCGCCCGCCGCCAGGGGTGGTTCCACGGCCAGAGTGTGTCTGTCTGACCGCCTCATCCCTTCCGTCCACGCCCTGCCCGCCTCTGGACACCCCGCTGTCCTCTGGTCCGAGCTCGTCTGTGTTTGTCCTCTTAGCTTCCCTCCGGAGCGAGCATCTGTCCGTCTCTGACTTGTTTACTTCGTGCGGTGCCTCACCATCCATGTCCAAACGGCGAGGTTTCACTCGATTTTGTGGCCGCGTCCGTTTCCGGTTCAGTGCTGTGCTCGGACACTCAGGGTGTGTCCAGGGGCCTCTGCCTGCACAGCCAGGCCCGCGGCCGCCGGCCGTTCCTGGGGGCCGCCAGGACGCAGGCCACCAGGAGGCCGTGGGAAGTGGGGGCCGGGCTTCTGCGTCTGGGGCACGGGACTCCTGTGTTAGTGTCAGGGGCGGGAGTGCAGGTCTCACACTAACGTGACTCTGCTCCCCAGTAAGGCTGGAGCAGGTGCAACAAACCTGACACCCCCACCCCCACCCCCAGGAGCCCAGCTCTGCTCCAAGAGCTGGCGGTGCGGCGCTGGGTGAGCCCAGCCTCTCCCCGTCGGGCTGGCCGTCCGGGACCAGTGACCCGCCCGCCCGTGCTGGAGCGGCTGGAGGCAGCGGGGGGCGGGAAGGGCATGCGGCCCGCAGGGCAGGTGCGGGGCGCAGGGCTGGGAGCGGGTCAGGGAGCACCAGGACCTCCTGGGGGGGTGCTCGGCGTGGCTTAGGGACTGCGCGGAGCAGTGTGGGGCAGCCGGTGAGAAGTGGGTGGTCGGCACGTTTGAAGATGGAGTAGGCAGTCTGCTGATGGGTGCGGTGGGTGCACCCTGAGCCAGAGTGGGCCCAGGGCGTTGGTGATGGTGCCAGTGGGAAGTCAGAGCAGGTGGGCCGGGCACATTTGGAGCCAGAAAAAGCCGCATGGGCATCGAGCAGGTGGAGTGAGGTGACCGTTGGATTCGGAGACCTAGAGGTCTTGGGCCTGGGCAAGGGTATGGTTGCCGTGGTGGGTGAGCTTGGCGGGGGATGTCTGTGTGACAGCCTGAAAGCACAGAAGATGGGGGAGCTGGAGGGAGGGCGCTGGCTGAGGGCCAGGGGAGGGGCCGGCGTGGGCAGGCCCTCCTAAGAAGCGTCCGGCTGCCTCTTCGGAAGCTGAGTGGGACAGAGGGGTCTTGCAGTCTCCGTTACGGAGGTAAATGTAACATGTGCATGAATTTTTAATAGGAAACCCACGGTTTTGCATAAATTGAGTTACTTTAAAGCGCTTGCCCTCAGGGTTCCTTCTCCGGTGCCTTTGGGGGTGCTTTGGTGGAGAAGTTTGCGAAGCCACTTCATTATTGGGTTCTGGGGATCTGTCGTTAAATCTCACCTTAAAGAGCGTGAGAGGCCCTCGCCCATCTGTGTCCGTGATGGAGCCCTGCAGCCGCCCACTCTGCCTCCGCTGTGCGCTAATGGGTGCTGGCCAGCCCTCCGTGCTGCGGGGGTGCCAGCATCTGGCAGGACGCGTGCCCTTGATGCCCCCCTTCCTGAGGCTGTGGAGGAGGGCAGGGCCCGAGGCAAACCCTCCGAGGGCATCGCAGTGAAGCTGTATCCGGTTTTCCCGAGACACTTAACAGACCCTTTTCCCTCGGGGAAGGTGGTGGCGTGGCGGCCAGCCTGTGGCTCCCTCCCTGTTCTCACGCCGCCCGCTCTCCTTCCCACGCAGCTTTAGAGGGAGCCCCTCCCCAGTGAGGCCTCCTCCCCCAGCAGAGGCGCCCCACAGTAGGTCTCTGGCACGGGACCAGGCTTGGAGTGTGTGGCCCAGCGGTCCCTCTGGGAGCTGGCTGGTAGCGGTCTTTCGGCTGCATGGCCACGTTGTCTCCCAGCTCCCACGGCCTCCTGGGCTGCCGGCATGTGGGCTGGGGCTGCGCTGGGCCCCCAGACTCCCATCCCAAGGGCTGGCCTCCCCGACCACCCTCCCCCTGGCACAGGCCACCCAGTGTCACCTTCCCCCGGGCACCGGGCTGCGCTGTGCTGCTCCCTCATCGCCTCGCGTCTCCCTGGAGGCGGGCACAGTGGCCTTGCTTCCAGCTGGCACAGCCCGCCTCTGGGGAGGCCGTGCCACACTCCTGCAGGGCGTTTGGGGAGCAAACAGCTGTGCAAATCTGGTCTTTAGCTCCAGATTGCTGCGGCTCGGCCCGGCCACTCCAGGGCCTGCCTGCTGCCTGCCTGCTGCCTCCCGGCAGCCCGTGCTTGGCCACCGTGGCCCAGCGCCTGGATTTCTGGATCTCACTGTGGAATGTGCTGGCCAGCACCTGGCAGCCAGCACCAGGATGCTCGCAGCAGCAGGCCTGGCTGTGGCACCACGTGGCACAGAGGCTGGCGGTGACCTCGCCTGCGTCAGGGCCTGCCGCCCAGCGAGTGGGGGGCCGGTTCTCAGCCCTTTGGGGTTTCAGATTGGCAGACCAGGGTGGTGGGCCTGCCTCAGGGGAGGTCTGTCTGTCAGGCAGGAGGAAAAGGGCGGGCTACGTGGTGGGACGGGCGCGCTGAGAGGCAGTCCGTGGCTGCTGGCACCTTCCTGCTTCTGACACTGTGCTGTGCCAGTGCTGACTTCTCAGGTGTCCACACAAGGCCTGGCACCCGACACGGCCAGCAGGAAGTGTGGGGAGTGGCTGCCTGGACCATCCCGTGCCCCTTCCGTGGGACTGGCGCGGGTCAAGGGCAGAGAGGGAGGCTCAAGACAAGGCGCCCACTTCTGAGCATCTGTGTCCCTGTGCCCTCGCTGTGGGCATCACCCCGGCAGGCCGGCCCGTGGTCCACACTCACACTCTGCCCCATGGCTGGCCAAGAGCTCCAACGTCAGAGGGATTTCGTGTAGGTTTCCTGAATTTTAAAATACAAGTGTGCTGTTACTTTACTGTGAAGGTGCATTTTTTATGTAGGTAGATATCTTTTTAAAAATTTCCTGCTTTCTGAAATGGTGCTTGCATTTTGAAAAAAAAAAATGTTTAATTTCCAAGCTGCATGAAAGCCTGCCCTTTTTATTAGAAAATGAGGAGACAACACTCAAATGTGCCTAACTCCGCATATTCCAAGCTTTGAAGAAGACGGGGGGCAAAACAGTTTGTCCCCGAGCAGCTTTCGCGTTGCTTCTGAAGGTCCTCTGTGGACTTTGATAAGCCCACATCTGAGCGGGAGCAGCGAAGACTCCTCTTTCAGCTTGGCGCTGTTCTGGCCACCGTACGTGACTGAGGTGTAACGAGCACAACACTGACCCAGAGACACACACTCAGTGCTTCCGGTTTCATCAGATACTCCTGCTTCAAAAGCCTTAGGAAGCCTTTGTAATCGATTGTAAGGTGCTCAGGGTGAGTTTGTATTGTAAAACTTTCTTCAAGGAACCCTCTGCTGAAGAAAGGTGGCAGGACAAGGGGCGTGGTGAATATTTGCAAATAGTTTATCAGGGTTTAAAAGAGAATCCTTGTGCTTTATAATTACCCTTTTTTTGGGAACCAGCCTATAATGTAAAAAATATCTGGTGGTGTAACCTTTGCTCGCATGGATGTTTATGGAATTGGAAACATGTGATTCCTCAGAGTGTGTGTACTGCAATCTAAATGTTGCATCTGCACATGCTTGTGTAAACATGTCAGTTTCCAAGTAACCTTTGCAGTATCTATCTATCTATCTATCTATCAATCATCTATCTGTAAAAGGCTAATATGCTAATTGTCCATCGTCCGGTCGCTATGATGCGCACTGAACACCAGGTCAGACGCTCAATGCAGAAGCTGCCATGACATGTCTGCAGACCTGGCGCCCATAAGCAAAACTCCACTTCCTCCAAGTGGGACACAGGCCCTGCCACCACCCTGGAGCAACAGCCCACAGATCACAGCTGATGCTGCTGAGACCCCGTGGCGCAAAGTGCGGTCCACGGCCCAGCCCGGAAACGGTTGCTGTGGGTGCCGAGTAATGATGTCACATAGCAACACCCAGCTTCCTCTCCCTAGCGACTAGCCTCCTTGCAGTTTCTTCAGCCCAGGAACACAACTTGCTTTATAGCCAGGTGCAAACATTTTACAGTTTAACCAAATGTCTGTGAAGCATTTTCCCATGCCTCATCTCATTTGATCCTCACAGAAGTCCTGGAGTAGGTAGATAGGAGACTCAGTGGAATCCTATTTTCTTTTCATTAGCCAGAAAACGAAGATTTAGAAAGCTTAGAAACTTGACTCGACTGAAAAGAAGAAATGGTGGCCCTTGAAAATGACTTCAGCGCCGAGACCGGTTTGGCTCAATGGATAGAGCGTCGGCTTGGGGACTGAAGGGTCTCGGGTTCCATTCCGGTCGAGGGCATGTACGTTGGCTGCGGGCACATCCCCAGTAGGGGGTGTGCAAGAGGCAGCTGGACGGTGTTTCTCTCATTGATGTTTCTAACTCTCTATCTCTCTCCCTTCCTCTCTGTACAAAATCAATAAAATATATTTAAAAAAATGACTTCAGGTTTTCTCACTGCGTAGAATATAGTCAAACACTGTTGCAGTTAAATATTTCACCCTTTGTTCTCCCTGCGTGATCTACAATAATAATCTGCTTCGTGTTGATATTTACTGCTGTGTTGCTGACAATTACCTGAAAGAGAAGTTGGGGTGCTTCAACTGGGCTGGAAAAAGGGTAGCTATATCAGAAAGCAGGCTTAATTAAGCAAATTTATTCTATATCTATAAAAGGCTAAGTTGACTTGTGCATGCGTCATACCTATAAAGCTCTCACCGGCACCAATTGCAGGCATGTGTTTCTTTCTTTAAAAAAAAAAAAATGTATTGATTTTTTACAGAGAGGAAGGGAAAGGGATAGAGAGTTAGAAACATCGATGAGAGAGAGAAACACCGTCCAGCTGCCTCCTGCACACCCCCTACTGGGGATGTGCCTGCAACCAATGTACATGCCCTTGACCGGAATCAAACTTGGGACCTTTCAGTCCGCGGGCCAACGCTCTATCCACTGAGCCAAACCGGTTTTGGCGCACGCATGTGTTTCGATCTGTCATTGTCGATCGTGAGTTTGGTTGACATTTCTATTATAGAGGAAGGGCAAATAGCGATATTAAAATATTTCTCCTAATTAATTTCCTTTAAACGTGCACAAATCCATGTACAGGGCTTCTAGTTATAGTATATTACAGAAGGCCTTTTAAAATGTCTAGAAATGTGTTACGTGTTTAAGTGATTAAATATTTTTTTAACTGGGATTAAAAAAAACGCTAAGATTTTTCACAGAGGTTTTTGTTGTTGTTAATCCTCATCCAAGGATGTTTTTTCCCATTAATTTTTAGAGAGTGGAAGGGAGAGGTAGAGAGAAACATTGATGTGAGAGAGATAATCAATTGGTTGCCTCCTGCATGTGCTCCAACCAGGGTTGGGGATTGAACCTTCAACCAAGGTACATGCCCTTGACCAGGAATCGAACCTGCCACACTGGGCAGGGCTGGCAGAGATGGCACAGTGGAAGGCTTTAGGTGGTATCATTTTTGGAAAAACCATTTCGCTATAAGGGTCTTGACAAAAACTCTGGCCGGTTTGACATTGCTTAGCTACATAGGCAGCAAGCGGTGCCTGCCGAACCAATTTAAAACTACTGTGTTGTCCGTGTGCAGATTTCCTGTATGCAGTATTTAAACGGCAAACCTTACCAGCCTGAGCAAGTCGACATACAGTAGCATAAAAGAATTAGATCTACCGAACCAAAACGTGTGCATACCTAAAGTAGTTTCTTCTCTTGATTTTGGTTAAGTTGATGGGAGTGTCTTCACATCTGTAATTTCTGGTAACTCAACGAGAACACACTGAACTTTTGGGTGGTAATAAGTTTCCCCGTATGTAAAACATCTGCCACGCCGCTGACTCATTGTGAGTGACGAGCAGACACGATTGTCTTCCTGCGGAAAGCAGAAGCACACTACCGTAATGACCACTTCGGGATCACAGCACAGCTCGGCCTCACACTGCTGCCCACAGGCTGGAGGCTGAGGACTCAGGGGGACAGACCCCAGGGGAGCACTGGGGTTAGGTGCCTGTCAGTGAGCTGTGGATTTATGTGGGGCTTACTTTGGTTTTTATGAGGATTTATTTTTCTTTTCATCGATCTCAGAGAGGGGGGGAGGAGAGAGAAACATCAGGCACCCCACGCCCCAAGGGAACCCCCACCCTGATCCAGGACACCCTTAGCGGATGAGAGAATCCTGGATCAGCTGCCTCCTGCCCGCCCCACACTGGGGATGGAGCCCACAACCCGGGCAGGTGCCCTGACAGAGAATCAAACCATGACCTCCTGGTTCATAGGTCGACGCTCAACCACTAGGCCACACCATCCTGGCTGTTTTTACCAGTACGTAAAATTAATGAATATGTTTTCATTGCCTTATCGATTTTAATTTTATAAATATTTCTGTTCTTAAAAGCTCAAGTGCTTTTGTCTATTTCGTAATAGAAAAACTAACTGAATGCATACTTTCTGGTGGTGATGTGTGTGTTTTGGTGGGTGGGGGGGTTAATGGTATTCCTAGTGATTCTCTTTCATGTTTAAAAGTACTACCTTCATAGACATTTGTAATTGACATTTAACATTACAGTCACAATCATTTTTTTCTTGAAAAAAAGGGGGGGGGCTAAGAAGAAAGTTACTAAAAACAGATATGAGTTTAACTGCAAGAGCTTATTTAAAACTAGAGGCCCAGTGCACGAATTTGTGCATGGGTGGGGTCCAGCCAGCCTCCCCTGATTGCGGCCATTTGGGGCTGGGCTGGCCGGGAGGAGGTGCCATGGGAGATTGGGAGGTTGGCTGCTGGCTCTGCCCCTGATTGGGGTCTGATCAGGGCTGGGCTAGGGGGTGGGGAGGTTGACCAGCTGAAGTGCACCTCATAGCTACCAGTTGTTCTGGTCGTTCCGGTTGCTTGGCTTTTATATATGTAGACTAGAGACCCAGTGCATGAAATTCGTGCATGGGGAGAGAGGGGGTCCCTCAGCACAGCCTGCAACCTCTCTGATCTGGACACCTCAAGGGATGTCTGACTGCCTGTTGGACATCCCTCTCACAATCCAGGACTGCTGGCTCCCAACTGCTCGCCTGCTTGCTTCCTGCCAGCCTGATCACCCCCTAACCACTCCCCTGCCAGCCTGATTGATGTCTAACTGCTCCCCTGCTAACCTATTTGCCCCTAACTGCCCTCCCTTGTAATCCTGGTTTCCCCCCACACCCCCCAACTGCCCTCCTCTGCAGGCCTTGTCCCCCCAACTGCTCTACCCTGCAGGCGTGGGCCCTTCCCAACTGCCCTTCCCTGCAGGCTTGGTCGCCCCCAATTTCCCTCCTCTGCTGGCCTGGTCACCTCTAACTACCCTCCCCTACAGGCTTAATTGCCCCCAACTGCCCTCCCTTGCAGGCCTGGTCCCTCCCAACTGCCTTTCCCTGCTGGCCATCTTGTGGTGGCCATCTTGAGTCCACATGGGGTAGCCATCATGTGTTTTGCAGTAATGGTCAATCTGCATATTACTTTTTTATTAGATAGGATAGAGGCCTGGTGCATGGGTGGGGGCCAGCTGGTTTGCTCAAAGGGTGTCCTGGATCAGGGTGGGGGTTCCCTTGGGGCGTGGAGTGGCCTGGGTAAGGGGCCTCCGGTGGTTTACAGGCCAGTCACACACCCCAGCAACCCAAGGGGAAGCCCTAGTATCTGGGGTTTATTTACCTTCCACAATTGAAACTTTGTAGCCTGGAGTGGAGCCAAGCCTTCTGCTCGCTCAGTGGTGGCAGCCATTTCTGTTGGGATTTATTTATCTTCTATAATCAAAACTTTGTAGCCTTAAGTGGAGGCCAAGGCCGGCCAGGGCTGCAGAAGCTTGGCTTCCTTCATTGCAGGGGGCAACCCTCGCCTCCTGCTCTCTCCAGCTCCGTGGCTGCCGCCATTTTTCTTGGGATTTATTTATCTTCTATAATTGAAACTTTGTAGGCTGAATGCTTGGGCGGACCAGGGTGTGCGGAAAGCTTGGCTTTCTCCATCGCTGGGGAAACTCAAGCCTCCCTCCTGCTCTGTGGCTGCAGCCATCTTGGTTGGGTTTATTTGCATATTTGCTTCTGATTGGCTTGTGGGCGTAGCAGAGGTATGGTCAGTTGGCATATAGCTCTTTTATTAGATAGGATTGTTTGTTTTCTTTTTATTTATCTATTTCAAAAATACATTTTTTTCTGCCGAAGCCGGTTTGGCTCAGTTGTAGAGTGTCGGTCTGTGGACTGAAAGGTCCCAGGTTCGATTCCAGTCAAGGGCATGTACGTTGGTTGCGGGCACATCCCTGGTGGGGTTGTGCAGGAGGCAGCTGGTCGATGTTTCTCTCTCATCGATGTTTCTAGCTCTCTATTTCTCTTCCTCTCTGTAAAAAAATCAATAAAATATATATAAAAATACATTTTTTCTAATGTATATTTTTATTGATTTCAGAGAGGAAGAGGGAGAGAGAGAGAGAAACATCAGTGATGAGAGAGAATCATTGGTTGGCCGCCTCCTGTATGCCCCACAATGGGAATCGAGCCTGCAAACCGAGCAGGTACCCTTGACTGGAATGGTACCTGTGCCCCTTTAGTCCACAGGCTGACACTCTATCCATTGAGCCAAACCAATAACTGCTAATATTATTTGAAGGGATACCCCCCAAATAATGCAATTGGGGGAATAATTTTCCTTTGTTTTTTGAGATATGAGCTATATCTCATTAAGTGATGTGAACTCAGATGTTGGCCATTGACTGGATTGTGTCAGGCTTTTAAAAAATACCTTGATTGAGATAGTCACTTACCACACAGCCCATCTCTTCGTGTGCCCAGTTCCGTGGCTGTAGTGTGTTCACAGGGTTGTGCCTGTTCTGGACACGTGTGAGCAGGACCATGCAGCACGGGTCTTTGACTCTGGCTTCTTGCACTTGGCATCGTGTTTCCAGGGCCCATCGCTGGAGTGGCGGGGTGGCTGTCTGTTCCTCTGTGCTGCCCAGTCACGTTCCACGCAGACCGCACCACGTTTATGCACGCGGTAACCCCGGGTCGGCACTTGGGTTCCTCGTTGGCTGTTAGGAGTACGTGCCGTTAGGAACGTCGTGTAAGGTGTTAGTGTGCACATGTTTTCATTTCTTTTCGTGTGTATCTAGGAGTTTGCATCTGTTTGTTTGTTTGTTTTTTGTATCCAAAATGTGTTTATTGGGATGGTTTCCCACTCATCTTGATTTGAGGTGCTTTTAGTGCTGCTTCCTTCTGAAGGAGCATCCTTCTGTAAGCCTTGCTCTTCCTCCTGTTGGCTGACAGAGGACAGTGGAGCTACCAACACGCAAAACTACCGTTTGTGCGTGGCTGAGCATCCTGGGCATTTTACATCCATGAAGCAGGAATTGGGGCTGCACCAGGCGCTGCTTCTTGTGATTCCTCTTCTCCTCTTCCGGAGAGGGATGGAGGAGATCCTGAGCGAGAGGCCGTCACTGCCGGAAAGGCTGCATCTGTTTTTTAAAAAAATTACCCCTAGTGTTGGAAATATTACAGGCATGCCCTTCCCGTGCCCTCTACCTAAGAATATGTGTGTTTTTTAATTGATTTTTTAGAGAGAGGGGAGCAGGGGGTGGAGAGGGGAAGAAACATTGATGTAAGAGAGAAACCAATTGGTTGCCTCCCATACATGCCCCGACCAAGGATCAAGCCCACAATGTAGGCATGTGTCCTGACTGGGAATCAAACCCACAATGTTTGATGTACGGGACGACGTTTCAACCACCTGAGCCAGCAGCTGAGCTGGATCTGCTTTTGCTGCTGCTTTGAGCTGCTCTATTTGGCTCTGATTTCGGTTTGTGCAGAGGATCTTGGACCTTCCTGCTGACTCGGTGACTTGTTTTATGCTTGAAACCCCTGGAGAACCCCCCCCCCCCCACAATCCAACCCGTGCCTGTAGGTTATATGTGTATGTTTTTGTTTTGTTAATCCTCACCCAAGGATATTTTCCCCCTTGATTTTCAGAGAGAGTGGAAGGGAGGAAGAGAAGGGGAGAGAGAAAACCATCGATGTGAGAGAGGGACATCGATTGGTTGCCTCCCACACGTGCCCTGATCAGGGCTGGGGATCCAGCCTGCAACCGAGGTACAAGCCCTCAACGGAGATTCAAACCTGAGACCCCTCAGTGTGCAGGCCGGTGCTCTAACCATTGAGTGCCACCGGCCAGGGCTATGTTTTTTATTTTTATGTTCTCCCCTCTTCTTGGTGGTCCCTGTGCTGTGTGGGCCCAGCACCAGGGGGCATGACTGCATGGTTTCTCTTTCCGTTAGCCAGTGTGCCGCTCACTCCTAGGTGTTTTCATGGGGATTTTGGTAACTGGTTGCCTATTTTTGAGGAAATAGACATTGTAAGCTGGTAGTGATCCTCCTGAGCATTCTGTTAAGCGTCCAAAGGAGACCTACAGGGATGTTTCCATAATTTGTATCAAATCTAAGTGAACAGTAACACCATCAGCTAACGGCCTGAGCTACATTGCGAATTTCATTACTGCGTTTTAATTAAGGAGCACATTCTGCCGTGGTCACTCCTGTTGCTGGTGAGCAGCCTGTAGGTCTCTCGTCTCGTATTTAACGGAGTGAACCGCAGGAAGGTGATTGCGTGCCTGTGGATATTGGCTGTTGTGTAACCGCTGTGCCTTCATTTTGAGAAGTGTAAACTTTTGGGAACCTTTCACATGCATAACATCCATTAAGTCAAAGAAATCTCCCTCACGGGGGAGCCCAGTGGTTAGTGTCTGCCCTAGTGTTGAAAGGTTTCAGGTTCACTTCCTGGTCAAGTACATGTACCTGGGATGCAGATTTGATCCCCAGCCTCAGTTGGGGCATGTGTCTCTTTCACATCGATGTTTCTCCCCCCACCCTCCCTCCCTCCCTAAAAACCAGTGGGAGAAATACCCTGTGTGAGGGTCACAGACAGAAATATCAGATGGACTCGCCTGCCTTAGTGGCTCAGCTGGCGGAGCTTCGTTCCGTGCCCCGCAGGTTGCCGGGGATTCTGGGTCAGGGCACACACCTGGCGGCAGGTCTGATCCCCAGGGGAGGAGCTTGCGGAAGGCAACCAATCGATGTTTCTCTCTCCCTCTCTCCCCCTCTCTCAGCCTGTCCTCCGGTGACGATTAAGGGAAAAAGAAATCAATGAGCTCTAAGGCTTCAGGAAGGTCTCACTCCTTCCCTGTAGGCAGGAGCTCCCGGCCGGAAAGGGCAGGCAGCTGCTGGGAGAAGTGCCCGGGGGCGGGGCTGTGGGAGGCCAGCAGCTGCCGGGCTCCCAGCCGAGCACCGAGCACCAGGAGGTACTGCTCCTGTGAGCCGCCCCCCTCCTCGTCTCTAACTGAACCTGCTCGCTGCCCTGGGTTTGCATTAAAAAAAGAATATTTTACAGTAAATGGGGGGGGGGGTGGCGGGGAGAGAGAAACATCTGTTTGTTCTACTATGTATGCATTCGTCAGTTGATTCTGGTATGTGCCCTGACTGGGATCAAACCTGCAACCTTAGCATGTCCGGACGATGTGCTAACCATCCTGGCTATCGGCCAGGGCCTTGGTTTTCCGACGGTTGAAGGTTTGAATGGTCCTATAGTGGGCTCGTCCTCGTTATCCCATCTCTGACCTCCCACCTCTAGCCCCGAGCCACACCCCCCGCTGGTTTCTCTCCCTCAGGTAGTTCCCGCTGCCAGGCCTCGGCCCACCCCGCTGGGCACTGTCTATTCCCGGAGGCATCTCTGGGGCACGCCTCTCGGGCCTCAGCCCCATCAGTGGGGAGAGCACATCCTGCCCTGGGCTGCGTGGCAGCGGCTGGCGGGCGAGGCTGCCAGGGCCAGCCTTGATCTCTGACTTGAAAGGCAGAGTGGCAGCGGGTGCTCAGGCCTGGATATGCCAGGGGCGTTTGATGCGAGGTCCTCTGAGCTGTCACTCCGGCAGTGCGTCCACAGGCACCGATGGCAGACTTCCTCAGCTCCCGTGGCTCGCTTTGCCTGCAGGTGAGCAGTGCAGGAGGTGGCCAGTTGGCCGGGAGTTTACCCGGCCTCAGATTCACTCACCGCCCTCACCTGCGCAGGGAGATGGGCGGGGAAGCGGCGGTACTTCTGCAGGCAGCTCCCCCCTCCGGCAGCCAGGCCCGGAGCAGCCCCCTCGGGCTGGCCTCGGACCTTTGGTCGGAGCCTAGGAAAGCAGCGGCTGCTGGTGAGGTGTGGCCCTGGAGCCGCCGGCTGTTCTGGAGTGTGGTGTCCGGGCCTGGCTCCTCACGAAGGGACAGGCGGAGCTGGGGCCGGCCTGCGGGGCCCTCCGTGAGCCCGGCTCCCATGGACGGAGAAGGTTCCGGAGCCTGCACTGGAAGGGGGGCTTATCAGAGGCAGCTCGGTGTTGGCAGGCTCCACCAGCGTTCCATGGTGCTAGACCCAGGGCGCCCGTGCCCCTTCGCTGTTCCTTACCCGGCGCCTGCTGGGTCAGGCTGGGCACGGGCTTGGGTCCAATACAACACGCTGGACAGAGGCCACTTAGACAACCGTCCGCCTGGAGGTGGTCCCCGAGGGGTGCATGATGTCGCCCTGCTAGGCTCAGAGTCTGCCCCTCCCGTGGGCACCTCAGGTGCCAGGCACTCAGGCATATGTCCGTGGTGGTGGTGGTGGGAGGGTGGAGGGGTGATGGAGGGGTGATGGAGGGGTGATGGTGGGGTGATGGTGGGGTGATGGTGGGAGGATGGAGGGGTGGTGGTGGGAGGGTGGAGGGGTGATGGCTCAGGCTGAGGACCTGCTGGCCGTGCTGAGGGCTGTGTGCGCCGTGGGGGCTTCCCCCCTCTCCCTTCCCTGCCGAATGGCCTAGTCTGCTACGCCTCCTTCTGCACAGAACCTTCCTGGGCCCGCGGCTCCCAGACCCATCCTGTGTGCGGGCCCACGCTCGGACCGCCTGGTCCGTGGGCTTCCCAGGTGCTGTGCCCCGGAGGGCGCCTGGTGAGCGCGGCTCCTGTGGAGCTCTGAGCCGGGGTGCCTGCCCCCGCCCGGCCACGCGTGGCCTCCGGGCTGGCTGGGCTGCAGGTGCCGCTGCCCTACGGAGCCGGGCGCCGTGCCTGCGCTGCGGCCGGAGTCCTGGGGGCTGAGTCGTGCTCAGCAGGAGGGAGCGGGCGGCGGGGTCATCGCCTCCATTTCCTCAGGGTCAGGTCGCGCTCTCCCAGCTCCCCCGATGACCCCGCAGGCAGGCCGCACACACACACACACACACACACACACACACACCCCGCGCTGGCAGCATGTCATAGCGGCGCTCCCGCTCCCAGGCCGGCGGCTTCGGAGAGACTGCAATGCAGTGTTCCCAGCTGTTACTATGGAAGCCCGGCAGGCAGGCCCGCGCCCTCCGCCCCTCCCCCAGCGCCTGCCTCCGCGGAAGAGGTAGAGGGGCGCTTCCCGCCGGCAGGGCAGGGCGGGGAGGTGCTCCGGGCGGCTGCCGGGCGGCGCGGGCTGAAGATGCCGGGGGGCGGTCGGGAGCGGTGGGGGCTCGGAGGGCCGGGCGTGCACGGGGGGCCGGGTCTGTGCGGGCGTGCGGGGGAGGCCCCGGCGGTCCTGAGCGATGAGCCTCCGGGCTCGCTGAGGGCCGTGTGGGCATTTGGACAGGCACCTCGTACGTGGGCAGGTGCCCTCTGGATAAGTCATCGGCGCTGTTCTCTCCAGAGCTCGGCTGAACAGGGGGAGTCTGGCCGCGATGTGGTTGCTTCTCTCCCTGAAGCCTAAGACACTCCTGCATCTGCTTCACCAAACCCGCGCGCGGTGTCGGCCGGAGCCTGCTCCCTGGTTCTGCTCTGCCCGCAGGTGAGCATTCCGGGCGGAGCTCTGCGCGTCCTGGGGTGTGGGTTCCGCCCCCAGTGGCCCAGGGGGGCTGTGAGTTGCTGATTTGTTTTGCTACAAATCGGTGGTCCCAAACTGTATTGAATGCATTAGGAGTGCTACTTCCTATGTCCCAGCACCGACAGATACGTTGCCAGGGTTACCATGGCAGCTGCATGCCTTCTGGAAAGCTTATGAATGGCTTCTGAACCTTCTGGTGTTTTCAGCGAGAGGACCAGCGGGAGAGGCTGAATGATGGGGATGAATTCAGCACCGCCTGTTTCCCAGGGGGCCGTGCTGTGGTCTGCCTTCGTCTCCTGCTTCTGGCTGCAGACGGTGGCTGAGGGATGGGTCCAGCTTCCGGTGGGGTCTGCCGGTGTGAGCGCCACGGCCCAGCTCCGCCGTCGGGGGGTGGAGAGGTGGGTGCTGGCGGCCCTCGCCCCCCAGGCAGAGCGGCAGTGCATGTGTGGCCTGGCGGAGTGGCGCCCTGCAGCCGGGCGCCTGCCTCTCCCCGACGTCATCATGCAGAGGGACCCCAAGCCAGGAGGACCCCTGTCAAACCCCCGCTTGTGAGAGGCACAGACGGCCGACCGCATCGCCACACAGGGCTGTCTGCTGTGTGCGGGGCTGTGTGCGGGGCTGTGTGTGGGGCTGTGTGTGGGGCTGTGTGTGGGGCTGTGTGGGGCTGTGTGTGGGGCTGTGTGTGGGCTGTGTGTGGGGCCGTGTGTGGGGCCGTGTGTGGGCTGTGTGGGGCTGTGTGTGGGGCTGTGTGGGGCTGTGTGGGGCTGTGTGTGGGGTGGGGCTGTGTGTGGGGCTGTGTGGGGCTGTGTGTGGGGCTGTGTGTGGGGCTGTGTGGGGCTGTGTGGGGCTGTGTGTGGGGCTGTGTGTGGGGTGGGGCTGTGTGTGGGCTGTGTGGGGCTGTGTGGGGCTGTGTGTGGGGCTGTGTGGGGCTGTGTGGGGCTGTGTGTGGGGCTGTGTGTGGGGTGGGGCTGTGTGTGGGGCTGTGTGTGGGGCTGTGTGTGGGGTGGGGCTGTGTGGGGCTGTGTGGGGCTGTGTGGGGCTGTGTGTGGGGCTGTGTGTGGGGCTGTGTGTGGGGCTGTGTGTGGGGCTGTGTGTGGGGCTGTGTGTGGCGCTGTGTGTGGCGCTGTGTGTGGGGCTGTGTGTGGGGCTGTGTGTGGCGCTGTGTGTGGCGCTGTGTGTGGGGCTGTGTGTGGGGCTGTGTGTGGGGCTGTGTGTGGGGCTGTGTGGGGCTGTGTGTGGGGCTGTGTGTGGGGCTGTGTGTGGCGCTGTGTGTGGCGCTGTGTGTGGGGCTGTGTGTGGGGCTGTGTGTGGGGCTGTGTGGGGCTGTGTGGGGCTGTGTGTGGGGCTGTGTGTGGGCTGTGTGTGGGGCTGTGTGTGGGCTGTGTGTGGGGCTGTGTGTGGGGTGGGGCTGTGTGTGGGCTGTGTGTGGGCTGTGTGTGGGGCTGTGTGGGGCTGTGTGTGGGCTGTGTGTGGGCTGTGTGGCGTGGTTTCTGTGCTCAGATCCGTCCCCTAGGCTGTGGACTGCAGAGGGAGGGCCGTCAGTGTCTGTGAAACGGCTCTGCAGCCGCTGTGTGGGCGCGGGAGGCGGGGGCCCTGGGCGCGGGGCTGCTGAGGCCGTAGATGGCAAGGGGCTGTCACTGGCGGGTCCTGGTTCTCCTCTTAGTAAACTCTGGGTTTGTGCCTGAGCTCGAGGGCGGATTGACCACAGGCTCACAGCAGTGACCCACCTGCAGCCTCAGTGCGGAGTCGCAGCGGGTTCGTCCCTTTGCTTTGCAGGTGAGGAAGCCGAGGCCCAAAGAAGTTAGCCACTGGGTCCAGGTCCCGGAGCAGGACGGGGCAGGTCCGGGATCAGCACCGGCCCCCGGCTCCCTCCTGACAGGAGGGCTTCGCTCCAGCCGCTGGCTCTGGGTCCGGAGCAGAGGCCTCGCCGGCCGATCTGAAAGCCCGCCTTCTCCCGCCCTTGTCCCCAGGGCCGCTCGGTGCACTCGGGCTGGTCCCAGGCAGTACCGGAGCTCCCGGGCGTAGCTTACAGCCTATTCCAGGCACAGGAGACAGTGTCGGCCGGACTGACAGCGCCGGCTCCTCCTGGTTCTCACAGCCCTTGGACGAGGCGGGGTCTTGCTCCTCCCTGGGGGCTGGGCCAGGGTCGTGACCCGCGTCGCCTGTGGAAAGGCAGTGACGCCGTCTTCCTTAGCAGGCGCGGCTTCGCCGGGCGCGTGGCTCCGTGGTTGATTCCTGGGCCGGGCATGCGTCTGGGTTTCGGGCTCCATCACCAGTGTGGGGCATGCAGGAGGCAGCCGATCAATGATTCTTTCTCACTGATGTTTCTCTCTCTCTTTTTTCCTCCCCTCCTCTCGGAAATCAATAAAAAGCTTAAAAAAATAAAAGGGTCAGCTTTGCCTGGCTTCTGGTTTTGGAAGGCCTGCTCTGGGGCCCGCTGCCATGCTGAGCAGCAGCCCGCCAGCTCCCTAAGAGGGACTAGGGCACCCCAGCCGCCGCACAGCCCCACGGCGGCCAGTGCATGGCAGCGGGCGGTCCTGCTTCCGCTTTCTCACTTCCCAGCGCAGGCCCCGGGCGGAGGGAGCTGTGCTGTGGCTCCAGCGCAGGCCCCGGGCGGAGGGAGAGGTGCTGTGGCTCCAGCGCAGGCCCCGGGCGGAGGGAGCTGTGCTGTGGCTCCAGCGCAGGCCCCGGGCGGAGGGAGAGGTGCTGTGGCTCCAGCGCAGGCCCCGGGCGGAGGGAGAGGTGCTGTGGCTCCAGCGCAGGCCCCGGGCGGAGGGAGAGGTGCTGTGGCTCCAGCGCAGGCCCCGGGCGGAGGGAGAGGTGCTGTGGCTCCAGCGCAGGCCCCGGGCGGAGGGAGAGGTGCTGTGGCTCCAGCGCAGGCCCCGGGCGGAGGGAGAGGTGCTGTGGCTCCAGCACAGCCCCGGAGGGAGATGTGAGTCGGCCATCACCGCCTGTGTCCGATCACAGCCCTCAGGCCTGTGGACACGACCAGGATGGCTCTCACCACTCCCTGAAGCCTGGTTTCGGGACCCGGAGTCCACTCGCCGGTGTCAGACACAGCGCTTTAGTACATGCTAAAGATGAAAAGCAGAAGAAAGGAGCGCTCTGGATACCTAGCCTTAAATATATTAAAATAACAGCTTTTTCAAGATGATTTGCATACCATAAATGGCCCCCTGCTATAGCATCCAGTTTCTCAGTTTTCAGTGTATTCCCAGCTGTGCATCCAGAACATTCCATCTCCCCAAGTGGTCACATGTACGGGAGTGGGAGGTGGGGTGTGCGCAGTGCCGCATGCCGGGCCGAGGGGGCGCTCGGCCAGGCTCCTGAGCGCGCGGTTCCCGGCGAGGCGCCTAGGTGAGGCCTGGCGGGAGCTGTTTGGCTGCAGCCCCTGTTCGGCGCGCGTTCCTGTGGAGTCTCCGCGGAGACCAAGGGTTTGGGGCCGGACGTGCCGCCGCAGGAAGGGCATCTCCGTGTGTGGTGGGCAGCGGGCACAGGCGGCGCGGCGTGCCTTCGCCGTCTTCCTCCGTGCACGCGCTCCCACGCCCCGTCTGCCCTCGTGGGCGCGTGCCGCGGTGTTCCATGCCTGCACACGTGCCGCGGTGTTCCATGCCTGCACACGTGCCGCCGTGTTCCATGCCTGCACACGTGCCGCGGTGTTCCATGCCTGCACACGTGCCGCCGTGTTCCATGCCTGCACACGTGCCGCCGTGTTCCATGCCTGCACACGTGCCGCCGTGTTCCATGCCTGCACACGTGCCGCCGTGTTCCATGCCTGCACACATGCCGCCGTGTTCCATGCCTGCACACGTGCCGCCGTGTTCCATGCCTGCACACGTGCCGCCGTGTTCCATGCCTGCACACGTGCCGCCGTGTTCCATGCCTGCACACGTGGACGTGGACTTTGTGGGCGGGAGAAAGGCATGGCCCAGAGGGAAGGGTGCGCACGGGACTGGCAGGCTGTGGTTGTGGTGTCCCCCGTGGCCACGGAGCGTGGACAGAGTGTGCCTGTGTCTGTCCACTGACACAAAGCGCCTGCCCGCTCAGACCATGCATCGCCACTGCCCGCGGGGCCAGGCAGAGGGTGAGGGCCGCCAGCCAGCCCACCTGCTCTCACACCGAGCTCCCAGGCCGGGCAGCACTGGCTTTTCTTACTGCGTTTACCAGTGTATGATTTCCTGACATTGGCAGAAATGTGAAATAGTTCACGTCTGCGGGCTCTCCCGGTCACGGCGAGGCCGCCCTCTCCCCGGGGCTTTATAAGTGGGCGTCCCTGTGGGTTCAGCGGGGCAGTACTGTCACACACGCGTGCGCACGTGCACGCTTCCATGTCCACAGCCAGGTCTCTAAGGCGGGGCTCCTTTCCTGTCCGCGCCCCACCCCCCTCACCTCCCCATCTCCTTGCTGGGCTGTCGCGGATGCTGAACCAGGGAATGAGGCTGGAGACCAGAGCCTTCTCAGAGGCAGCCGAGGTGATCTGTGCCCACAGGTCATGGGCCGGCTGCCTCCTGCACGCCCCCTACTGGGGATGGAGCCCGCAACCTGAGCTTGTGCCCGGACCGGGACTGGAACCGTGCCCTCCTGGTTCATAGGTGGACGCTCACCTCGAGCCCCACGGCCGGTCTGCGCCCACCTTGCCTTCACAGACCCGCCTGGGAAGTTCCCGCGTTCTCTGTCTCACCAGACAGTCTTTCTCCCGGTACTGCCGGCTCTTTCCTCAAATGATCGGACACTTCTTCCTCCCTCCTCGGGAGCAGGAGGCTGGAGGCATGGATGGCTTCTGCCCCCAGGGGCCCCTCCTTCCTCGATCCTCCCCCACCCCCGTCCTTTTTCCTGTCTATGAGCAGATGGAAGGGAGGGGCAGGCTCCAGTGCAGTGATGTTTGAGGAGAATGAGGTCGTTAGAGAACAAACCCACCCTGTCACTTTGGATATTGAACATAGAAAATTCTCTCATTTTCCTCCTGGAGGTTCGGGGAAGGTGTGTCACTCCACACTATTTACCGGGCACTTGGGAGAGTGGACCCTGAGGTCAGACAAGCCTCGCTCGGTCTCCATGCCCAGCCGCCGGGGCTGAGCTGGGTGCTGGGTGCGGTGGTGGCGGGCACAGGGACCTGCCGCGCTCTGCCCCTCCCTCCGTCTGTCCTGGAGTCTTAGCACTGCTCCAACTCACAAACAAAGATTTGTTTTCCAGTAGGCAGTGTTACTGATGTCGCCGTTTTATTTGTGTAGGAAGTGCTGACATAGAATACTTTGCGTTCTAAATATTGATTAATCTTGAGGGAAACCCAGGAGATTTGATGTTGCATAACAAACCTCTGCTTACGGTCACCGAGCGCGCTGCAGCGAACCACAGCTGTGTTCGGCAAAGCCCGCTGGCCGGGCGAACCCCTGGCTAGAATTCGGGATCGGGCTGGGCGGGGTCTGCCAGGGAGAGCGAAAGGCCGTGGGGACGGCGACGGAGACGGCAGCGAACAGGCTGGCCAGCGGCGAACAGCAGGTTCAGGTCCTGGGGAGGAGAGCCGGCGCCCACCTTCCGTGGCGCGTTGCTGGTCATGCAATTTGGACCCCTGACTGCCTTCCTTGGAGAAGCGTCTGGGCCAGCCCAGAAAAGCAGCAAACCCAGGT
Organism: Pipistrellus kuhlii; assembly: GCF_014108245.1. Lineage (NCBI taxonomy): Eukaryota > Metazoa > Chordata > Mammalia > Chiroptera > Vespertilionidae > Pipistrellus > Pipistrellus kuhlii. The sequence goes on from NW_023425603.1 coordinate 559,591, forward strand.
GGGGCGCCATCGTGACAGACCCAGGACCAGCTGCAGTGACTAATGGCCGCTGCCCTGGCGCTGGCCCATCGTCGAGACCAGGACCCTGAGGGTGCACATTGGCAACGGACCCTCCTCCGCCCTATGCTCCCGCCTTGACCGACCCTCAAGACAAAGGACCAGCGCGCTCCCTCCTGGGAGCAGCCACGCCTTTCCTCCCTCCCTGCCCCACCGCCTGTGCCCCTGAACCTAAGACTTGGAGCCAGGGGTGCAGCGGGCAGCGGCAGCTCGTCCCAGGCTGCCCGCTGGGCCCACGGCCCTTTCTCTGCGCTCCAGGCAGCGGGGCAGCCCGGGGCTCCCTCTCCCCAGGACGTTTCCGGAGCCAAAGCAGCCCTGGCTCTCCCGAGGCCCTCCTCGGCTCACTGTCCGGCTGCGTCAACGCTCTCCCACCGTCGCCTGGACCCGCGCACGACCGGCTGCCCCGGCAGTCCCGCCCGGCCGTCCTCTCTCCAGTGACGGCCTCGGTTTTCCCGATGGGCCCCTTTGGTTGGGAAGCAGGTTTTTTCGGGGGAGGTGGGATGTAGCATGAAGGGTGTTCTCTTCCAGGAGATCCTAGAGGGGTGCCCTTGGCAGCTCACCTTTTCGATGTGACCGCCTGGCGGGGAAGACACTGGTGATGAGGACTGAGGGCGCCGTGGGAGGGGCGTGTGGTCAGGATTCGGTGAACCTGGCTCCAGAGAAACCTCCCCAGCGCCCGGAACCAAACCAGCCCCCGCTGCTGTGCATTCTCCAGGGCTCCTCCCCCTCGGTGGCTGTGAGAACTGACCAGGAGCAGGAGTGGTCATCTCACTCTAACTGGCTGTCCTCCTCCGACTTGGGCCCATGGCGATGCTTTCCCACCGCAAGCTCAATAACGCTAGTCCATTTTCATACGAAAGTAGCTAGGAACCAAGCAAACTGTTGTTTAAATGTTGTGAGAGCCATGGCTGGTGTGGTTCAGTGGTTAGAGTATCAGCCGTGAACTGAAGGGTCACGGGTACGATTTCCAGTCAAGGGCATGTACCTGGGTTGGAGGTTCATCTCTGGTCCCAATTCAGTCGGGGCAGAAAGCAGCCCATGGATGTCTCTCCCCTCTCCCTGGCCCTCCCTCCCTTCTGCTCTCTAAATATCCGTGGGAAGACTACCCTGGAGCGGGCTTGATGGAGCCTCGCCAGCTCAGCGCGGCCTGTGGGCTCAGCGAGCGCGCGGCTCTGGTGCATCGAGCCGGGAGTAGACAAGCAGGGATGTCAGCGCTGACATCAGACCGTGGAGGAGGCGCCTGTTCTCAGGGGCCACGCGGTCTGTCCGCATCACTGGGGTGTCGCCGCCCCGGGTAAGAGCTGGTGGCTGCCCGGGGCGCCGTGGCGAGTCTCCGCAGGAGCACGGTGCCTGGACCGGCTTCAGTGCCGCCGGCTCCGGCCTCGGCAGCTGGCTGGCCGGCACTGTCCGGCTCCTCGGCGGTCCAGGCAGAGATGTGGGCACGGCGGACGTCCAAAGAGAATTCAAGTGCAGGCGGCGGGTCTGGTGGTACGGTGTGAACCTCTATTGGGTCTCCCGTCATCAGCCACGAGCACGCCTCTGCTGGGGGGGCACGGCTGGTGGGGCACGGCTGGTGGGGCACGGCTGGGGGGGCACTGCTGGTGGGGCACGGCTGGTGGGGCACGGCTGGGGGGCACGGCTGGGGGGCACGGCTGGGGGAGCACGGCTGGGGGGGCACGGCTGGGGGGGCACGGCTGGGGGGGCACGGCTGGGGGGGCACGGCTGGTGCGGGCACGGCTGGTGGGGGCACGGCTGGGGGGCATGGCTGGGGGGGCACGGCTGGGGCAGCACGGCTGGGGGGGCGCGGCTGGGGGGGCGCGGCTGGGGGGGCACGGCTGGGGCGGCACGGCTGGGGGGGCACGGCTGGGGGGGCACGGCTGGTGCGGGCACGGCTGGGGGGGCACGGCTGGGGGGGCACGGCTGGGGGGGCGCGGCTGGGGGGGCACGGCTGGGGGGGCACGGCTGGGGGGGCACGGCTGATGCGGGCACAGCCCTCCGGGGTAATGGGCGCCGATGCAGTCCCCGCACAGTGTGCCCTGCGGCCACAGCGTCTTCGAGGCGATTCTAAGAGCCCAGCGCTGTTCTCCGGCCCCTTCCTGTCAGCGGGTGGTGTGTGGGCACGTGCACGGAGACCTTCAGTGCCGTGCTGCCCAGGGAGCTGTGGGTCTCCGAAGGGACACAGTGTGGCTCGCCTGCCAAGCAGCTGTTCTAATGACAGCCCGAGTCCCCTCCACCGGAAGTGGACTGAGATTAATGACATTTTCAGGAAGTCCTTTGAAAAATCAAATTTGATGCCAAAAAAATCTAATTTTTAATCGAGACAACCAGAATGCGTGACTTTTCCTTCTGCCTCAGCTTCACTATAGCTCAGCGCAGTGCTGTACTGTGCCTGCCTTTCTCAGCTTTTAACGTTTGGTTTGCACGGATTTTTTGCACTAATTCTGGCTTTCTGTCGCTGAGCTGTGGGTACCTGAGGGAGGCGCCCCGCCCTCGCTCCACACCTGAGCCCGGCTTCACCTGAAACCAGACAAACACACGAAGCCACAGCCTCCCATGCTGCCTGGCGCCAGGCAGGTGAGGACCAGGTGCCGGAAGCGGGAGGCGCGGGGAGCCGCCCCCCGGCTCCCTCTGCAGCGGGGACCGCTCTCGGGGGCGGGCCTTGCAGACCCTGGGCTCTGACACTCAGCTCTGCCCTGATCTGTGGCTGCTTTCCTGCTAGGTGTGCAAATGAATGGGTGTAGATATGTTCCAATAAAACTTTATTTATAAAAACAGGCAGCAGGCTGCGTTTGGCCCTCAGGCTGTAGTTTGCCAATCTCAGCCTAGAGACAGTTTCTATTTTACAGGGCAGGGACGCGTGGGTGGGCAAACATAGCCCACGGGCCTTACTGAACTGAGGAAGCAGAGATCAGAGATGGGGGAGGGGACAGGCAGCTGGAATCGGAGGGTCAGCTGTGGTGTGTGGGGGGGAGGAAGCCACTTAGAGATCCCGGAGGTCTGCACGGCCACAGACCCCCGAGGAAGCCCTGGGAGCCAGAGCAGAGGCCCGGGACCGAGGAGCGCAGTGTCTGTCCCCGGTGACACCGGTTAAAGGTTGGTCTGGGTGCTCCAGAGCAGCCTGCTCACGGAGCAGGGGGGAGCTGCGGGCCGAATGAGGCTGTGAAGCCTGTGGTCTGGCCTGCCGCGCAGCAGGGGGAGCTGATCCAGTGTTTGACAGATCCGGCGGCTCGTTTTTCTTTGGTTTTGAGGCTCACTTGTCAGTGGGTACTTCTGCGCGGCCTGGAATGATGTTATCAATGTCCAGGAAGAGGTCCCCACCCCAGCTTAGGGCCTCGGGCAGACTCCGCGCAGCTCCTGTGAACGAGCCTCAGACAGAAGGCCCTGGACCCGCCCCAGCCGAGTCCAGGTAACTTAATTGCAGTCCCAGGGGAAAAAGCCCAACACTATTTAAAAGGCTACAGTAAGACCCAGTGGAATCTAATAAAAACTACAGGCATGCAGAGAAGAAAATATGACATAAGCCAGGAGGAATATTAGCCAATAGAAACAGACCCCACAGTAACAGCGACAATGGAATTAGCTAACTAAGGCATTGAAATAAACCGGTTTAGCTCAGTGGGTAGAGTCTGTGGACTGAGGGGTCCCAGGTTCGATTCCGCTCAGGGGCATGTACATTGGTTGCGGGCAAGTCCCCAGTGGCGGGGTGTGCAGGAGGCAGCTGGTTGATGTTTCTTTCTCATCGATGTTTCTAGCTCTCTATCCCTCTCCCTTCCTCACTGTAAAAAATCAATAAAATATATTTTAAAATAAATAAAATAAGTAATATATAAGTTGCACATATTCAAGAATGTTGAGGAAAATAAGCACTGTGAGTGAAATGAAAGATATAAAAAAGACTGAAATAGAACTTCTAGAGATAAAAAATGTGATCTGAAATGAACAGTGCAGGAGAGAGATTAATAGCAAATTAGCACCGCAGGAAAGATCCGTGAACTTCAAGACTCAGCAAAAGCACCTCCCCAGACCGCCCTGAGGAGAGGGGAGAGAATGCACAGCAGGACTGACCTTTGAGAGAATTAGCCGTTCCTAGGTGTGTGTACACGGAGTTCTGGGGGAGGGGGTGTGGAAGCAGAATTGGGAGGAATAGTGGCTAAAATGCCCAGATGTAATGAAAACTATAAGCCACGAAGGTCAGAAATCTCAAATAGTCGAAGAAAAGCACGGCCAGGCACCACAGAATCCACTGCTAACGCACCAGCGATCCTGAGAAAAGGAACCCCGAGAAGCAGTGGGACACAGGAGTCACATCGAGAGGGAGAGCAGGACCGCGCCTCCCGGTCGGGTGCTGGCAGCCAGAAGACGGTGTGGCCGTTAGTGAAGCGGCTCCCGCGGAGGACACCCACTGCACGCGGCATCGACGAGAGCGACAGGACCCGCTGGCCGCGGAGCCGCACTCCGGGACGTTTTAAGGAAAGTGCATTCAGATGGGGACCTTTCTCAGTAACTGGTAGGATAAGCAGATAAAAATAAATAAATGGAAACTGGTGAGCACAGATGTTTTAAACAGGACCGGTACTGCTGGTCTGATGAATATATAAGTAACATTCCATTATGAAACTTTGTTTTCAAGCATACAGAAGATCTTTGTAAAAATTGATCAAAACTGGACCCTAGTACAAATCTCATGCTTGTCAAAGCATTGTAATAATACTCCCAGTTAGACTCTCTGGCTCAGCGGGGTTGGCTGTAATTAGTGACAAGCCCTGGCCAGCGTGCTGAGGTCACGGCGTGGCCCCGTGCATGGATTTAACTCCGGCCGCACATGCCCGGATCGCAGGCTGGATCCAGGGGGTGTGCAGGGATCAGGCCTGCAGTCCAGGCTTGTGCGGCCGGAGTTAAACCCATGGGGACCTTCTTCCCTTCCTCTCCCTCTAAAAACCCATTAAAACCCGTAAAAAACCAGTAACAAAAAGATAACTAAAATCTCCGAGACCTTATTTATTTTTTAAAATATATTTTATTGGCCGAAACCGGTTTGGCTCAGTGGTAGAGCGTGGGTCTGCAGACTGAAAGGTCCCAGGTTCGATTCTGGTCCAGGGCATGTACATTGGTTGCGGGCACATCCCCGGTAGGGGGTGTGCAGGAGGCAGCTGGTCGATGTTTCTCTCTCATCGATGTTGCTTTCTTTTTTCTTTTTTTTTTAATATATATATTTTATTGATATTTTACAGAGAGGAGGAAGGGAGAGAGAGAGCGAGCTAGAAACGTCGATGAGAGAGAAACATCGACCAGCTGCCTCCTGCACACCCCCTACCGGGGATGTGCCCGCAACCAATGTACATGCCCTGGACCAGAATCGAACCTGGGACCTTTCAGTCTGCAGACCGACGCTCTACCACTGAGCCAAACCGGTTTTGGCTGTTTCTAGCTTTCTATCTCTCTCCCTTCCTCTCTGTAAAATATCAATAAAATATATTTAAAAAAAAAAACAAAAACAAAACAACAGTAACAAAAAGATAACTATAAAATCTCCGAGACTTTATTTTTTTAAAATATATTTTATTGGCCGAAACCGGTTTGGCTCAGTGGATAGAGCGTCGGCCTGCGAACTGAAAGGTCCCAGGTTCGATTTGGAACAAGGGCATGTACATTGGTTGCGGGCACATCCCTGGTAAAAGATGATCTAATTGCAGTTAGAAAAATCTTTGTAACTGGATGATAATGAAAATACTATGTATCAGAATTTGTAGAATGCAGCCAAAGCTGTACATGGAGGGAGATTTATAGTCTGAGAAAAATAGGAAAACTGAAAATCAGTAGGCTAAGCATCATTCTAAATAAAAATTAGAAAAAGAATGGGGGGGGGGGAAAGGCGAAAAAGGAAGAAAGTAATAAAAATAAGAGCAGAGTTAATCAAATGGGAAATGTACAGTAGAAAGATTAACAGCCAAAAATCGGTTCCTATGGAATGGTCTAGTGAAATGTGAATGAAGGATATTGAGGGTGTGTGTGACCTTAGTTGACTCATACAGTTTCTTGAGGGATTAAAATCCGTGGTTTTGAAAGTGGGCGTGTCTGTGAGGCTCTGCTGTGAGCAGACCTTCCCTGTTGCCATAGAAGGGGCTGTGGGCCAGCGGATTGAGGACCCTGAGGCGGGCAGGCCGCAGGGGGTCTGCTCCCCGCCCCCCCCCCCCCCATGCCCTCCACGCTGCAGGGCGGGGCCGGGCTTTGCTCTCCTCGTTGCCGCATCTGGCGCCCTGGCCAGGCTCTGGAGAGAGGAAAGGAGGACATCACTGAGGCTGAGCTGGTGTGTACTCAGCAGAGGAGCTACTGGGCCAGGGAGGGGACACTCATCGAGGCAGGCCCGACCCACCCAGGCCCCTCCCCGGCCCCTCCCGCTGGGGAGGAGCCGCCGAGCAGGGGCCATGGGGAAGGCAGAGGAGGCAGAACTAACCCGCCATGGCGGCAGCCGTCAGCTGTGAGATTTCATGGGTTCTTTGTTCAAAATAATTATAAAATTCTGCCTCAGACAGCCAGCAAGATTGGAAAAGTCTGTCCAGTCTTGTTGAAGAAGTAGACCCCAGACACGCAGTCCCCCTGGCAGGAATGTACACTGCTTTGGGAAACGGCCTGGGTTTGAGTGGTGAGGGTGAGAATGCACTCCAGGCGGTGCCGGAGAACGGCGTGGGGGCGGGAGCTGGCCTGCGGGGGCTCCGTGCTGCCGCATTCTCCACGGCAGAAGCTCCCAGGGCAGCGGAGGCGGCCCGGGAATTACGGCTTGTCTGTTCGTTTATTATTTTTTAAAATATATTTTATTGATTTTTTACAGAGAGTAAGGGAGAGGGATAGACAGCTAGAAACATCAATGAGAGAGTCATCCATCAGCTGCCTCCTGCACACCACCTACTGGGGATGTGCCCGCAACCAATGTACATGCCCTTGATCGGAATCAAACCTGGGACCCTTCAGTCCGCAGGCCGACGCTCTATCCACTGAGCCAAACTGGTTAGGGCTATTAAAAACACAAAAAACACACACACACAAAAAAAAAACTTTGGGATGGACATGCTGTCTTTTCTATCCAGCCATGGTTTTATTTTTTTATTTTTTAAATTATTTATTTATTTTAATTAAAATAGATTTTTATTGATTTCAGAGAGGAAGGGAGAGGGTGGAGAGATAGAAACACGGATGATGAGAATCATTGATCTGCTGCCTCCAGCACACCCTAGAGGGAATCGCCTGCAATCCAGGCCTGTGCCCTGACTGGGAATTGAACAGTGACTTCCTGGTTCATAGGTTGACGCTCCACCACTGAGCCACACGGGCCGAGCTGCATATGGAATATTATACAGTAGTGAAATGAAACAGGCACAGCAATGGCAATGGGGGGAGGCAAGACACCGGTGCAGACAGTGCGCCCTGTGCATGTAAAATCCAGAAGCAAAGGTAAACTTCCAGGCTGCGCACGTGGGAGACAGACCTGAAGAACCGCGAGGACATGGTGTCCATCGGCATCAGGTGGTTGTCACTACGGGAGGAGAGGGTCTGGGATGAGAGAGGTGCCCATCCTCTTGGGGCTCCTGCTGTGCCCCGTTCCTGGGCCTGGGTGGCAGGTGGGCCAGCCCTTGTGTAATCCTATATAATAAAACCCTAGTATGCAAATCGACCCGATGGGGGAGAGACCGGCTGCCGTGACACACTGCAGGAGCTGCCCCCTGGTGGTCAGTGTGCATGAGCCAGGCTCCTGCTGGCGAGGGCGGCGCAGTGCTGGGAGCCTCTCCAGCCTGCGGCAGTGCGAAGGACCCCTCTGGGGCGTCCGACTGCGGTGCAGGGAGTGGGCCTAAGCCGACAGTCGGATGTCCCTGGAGGGGTCCCAGACTGTGAGAGGGTGCAGGCTGGGCACAAATGTCGTGCACCAGGCTTCTATTGTAGTAACTTATGAAACTACGTATTTCCTGTGCTTTTCTATGCTTCTTAATACTTCACGACAAACGATTTTAAAATAAAATAAAAATAATCTAATTTGTGTCCAACTCAAAAAATGCAGAAAACCCAAAGCACGTGTGTACTGAGTGGCTACGCTGCTGATCTTGAGCTGCTTACTACAGTGTTTCCCAACCTTCTCTCATGAGAATCACCTGGTGGAGTTGTTAAAACACAGATTCCTGAATCCCAACTAAGAAGTGCTAAACTAGAATTTTTGGGAACATATAGGTAAAATTGTATACTTAACTAGTGCTCTAAGACAGATTTTATATACAGAGCACTAAGTTAGGTATGCAATTTTACCTATATGTTCTCAAAAATTCTAGTTTAGCACTTCTTAGTTGGGATTCAGGAATCTGTGTTTTAACAACTCCACCAGGTGATTCTCATCATGAGAGAAGGTTGGGAAACACTGTACTAGATCATGTTTTACAAGGGCCTCACTGTCTGGTTAGGAATCCAGTCTCCTGTCTAACGGGCCCTTGGCCACCAGCCACCAGCCCCCCCTCAGCAAAGCGTCTGGCGTGGGGCTGAGGCCGGGAGTCAGTGCAAGAGATGGAGGCAGAGCCTCAACGCAGTGCACCTACCTGCTAGTGCTCCCTCCCCGCACCCCGGGCAGGACGTGGGCTCCTTTCTCCGTCCTTCCGTCCGTCCGTGTGTCCGGCTCTCCAGCTGGCAGGCGCCGTTGTCTTTGTTTTCGCTGCTTCCCTTTTTTGGGCTTCCCCGGGCTTTCCTGCCGTGGAATCCCTGTCAGCACATGTGCTTTTGTTTCCAGTTTCTGATCTCCAAGGCAGACGTGGCCCGCCGAGATCACAGCGGCAGGCGCTTACACCGTCAGGCCGCGCGGAGGGAGGCGGAGGCCCCGGCCCAGGCCTCGCCCGCCTCCGAGACGGCCCGCCAGCAGCTGCCCTGCACCGCCGGCCTGACAGCAGCACTGAGCAGGGCTCCTCCCGGGGCTGTCGCCTGCACAGCAGTGGGGCCGCAGCCCGGGGTCCTGCCCCCGGCTGTGAGCACGCAGTGCAGCACCAGAGGAGCAGTTCCGCGCGGAGGACACACAGCATCGCTCCTGGTGCCGGGCGGCTGGGCAGGCCTGGTCCTCTCGGGCCCCGGACGGCCCCAGGACCACTGCTCCCTGGTGCTCCGGTCCTGGCCGCCCTTTGGCTCCGGTGCACAGACTCGGGCTCCTCCCCACCTGCGCGCCCCTTGCACCGCGTGGTTCGCCTTTCTCTCTGGGTGTGGACACATAGCAAGCATCCTCTCCTTGCGCTGAGGCCGAAGGGGGCGGGGCGGGGGCATGGGCTGGGGCCTGGGCTCCACCTCCTGCAGGGCCGCTTCCTGGCCAGAGGCACCTGTGTCAGCCTCCGGGCGTGCCCAGGCCCGCAGTTAACCCTCAGTCTGAAGGCCCGAAACGCTGCTTTCCCACCACCTCTACGCGTTTGCCCGAGCTTACATGGCTTCCTTCCATCAGCACAGCCGTGGCAAACACAGAATCTCATTAGCTGTGACAGTCACATCTGACTTCAGGAGCATGGCAGACTGGACCTATTTTTATGTCCATGTATTAGCCAGTGAAACAGAACATTTATATTTAAACCAAGAAATCTGGCCCTAGTCGATTTGGCTCAGTGGTTAGAGCATCGGCCAGAGACGAAGGCCTCAGGTTCCATTTTAGTTAAGGCAGTGGTCGGCAGACTCATCTGTCCACAGAGCCAGATATCAACAGGACAATGACTGAAATTTCTTTGGAGAGCCACATTTTTAAAACTTCTTCTAACGTCACTTCTTCAAAATACTCGCCCAGGCCGTGGTATTTTGTGGAAGAGCCACACTCAAGGGGCCAAAGAGCCACATGTGGCTCCCGAGCCACAGTTTGCCGACCACAGGGTTAAGGCAACCAACCTGGGTTGCAGGCTTTGATCCCCAACACCCCCGCTCGGTCAGGTCCACAAGCGGAGGGACCAACGCGTGAGTCTCCCACATCCATGTTTCTCTCTCTCCCCCGCTCCCACTCCCTCTCTAAAAACCAGTGGAGAAAAATATCCTCTGTGAGGATTAACCCCCCAAAAAGGAAGAGGGCTCCAAAGATGGACTCTGTCCGTTTACCGCGCACGTGTGGGACTCCACGGGGCCCCTGTGGGCTGCTGGCCGGGCCTGGCGGCAGATTAGAAATCACAGTATTTCAGAAGCACTTAGCCTTACCGTGTGTGTGTTTAGAGTTATAGGAACCGAGAGCTTCCTTTTCCAGAGCCGTTTCCGTCCGAGGGCCTGCGAGCGCGGTGGCTTTGGTAGCGCCGAGCGTGGCTGCCGGGCCCTCGCGCCCCCACGGCGCTGGCTCCACGCCTGAGGCCGGCTGCCGGCGGCCTGCCTCTCCTTCCTCTCTGCATGGACTTAGAACGTCACTGCCCCAGGCTTGGCTTTCATTGCCTCCTGAGATGGTCACTCCTCCCGGTTTCCCGTGAGAATCCATACGGGATGTGAAGCCGTGGGTCTGGATACGGGCGGGCGCATTGCACCAGGTTCCCAGGCGCTCGGTGTTTGATACGTGTCCGCACTGTGAGCCTCGCCTGCGCTCCCTCTCCCGCGTCCCCGTGGCTTTAGGAGGGGCATGCTGCGTGCGCCGTGGTGGGAACTGGCTTCCGGTGACGGTCGGTGCGGGTGCAGATCGGGGTCCTCAGCAAACCCAAGCCACCCGTCCGCCCGCCTGCCCTGCTGCCGCGGGCCCACGAGGGGCACCCGCCCACACAGGCGGTCTGGTCTGGCGTTTCTGTCTCCAGTAAGCTTTTGTTCGGAAGGAATGGTTCCCTAGGACAGTGGGTGTGTGACGTGGCGGCTCCTGGCTGGTTTGTGTGAGCAGATTATCCTTTTGAAAATGAGCCTGGGGCAGAATTAGAGCTGCTTTCTTTTCTTTTTTTCAAGATGCATCTATTTGTTAACAATTTATTAATTTGTTTTGTTTAACAATTTATTAATGTCAGACGTAGAAACTCTTAATATTAATTGTAGAAACCCGAGAAGTCCCAGGAAGCCCATTTCACAGGCGCTGAGTGAGAGAATTCCCTGTGCAGGTGTCAGCATCGCACTGAGACCGAGGGTGGTGGTCGCCCTCGGCCGCTGACCCCCGCCTGCCGTCAGCTGTGGCGGTGAAGTGCGGGAGGAGAGCCTCGTCTCTGTTTGTCGGAGCGTCACCAGAGCGCCGGGCCCTGCAGTGCAGTGTGGCTGCTTTCACGTCTGCAGCCACAGCTGTCAGGCGCGCTTCCCACCGAGAAGAGCCGTCCGGCCGGGCACTGCACCGGCCGAACCGTCAGAACGCTCTGTCTGGTTTCATAGGAACCGCTGCCTCTTTCCCGTCGGCATCACCCACTGAATATTAAGGACAGGGATGGGTGTGACTACATTAAAGTGAGGAACCGTCCACTAAAAGACACGGTGAAGCCAGGCCATCAGCTGTGGAGAAGACATAGTTAACCAGGAGAGGATTCGTCGTCAGAGCACATATAGAGTGACCCTGCAGGCCAGTGTTGGGAAGACAGAACAGCCCCATTCCAAACGACAGGAAGGCAGAACCGGCCTTTCAGAGCAGGAAAGACCCAGCGACCGCCAGCACATGTGCAATTATCAGCGAGAAAACGGCACCCGGCCGTTCGCTGAGGCAGTGAAGGCTTTGGCCAGGCGCGTTGCTAGCCTGCTGGCCGGTGGGCCGGGCACGCCTTCAGCTCCCCGAGCTCAGGCGCCCAGGCCAGGGCCGGGCTGGCCGCTGCCGTGAGAGGCAGGTGGAGTCCGGGCTTCTGGGCCACGTCAGGCCTGTCAGCAGGCGCCTGTTTGGTTTGGTGTCTGTTGCTCCCCTTAAACGTGGAGAGGAGCCTCAGCCGCAGGCCTGACAGACAGCGGCCGCGGCCGGCCCACGCTGCTGGCGGCCCCGAGCTCAGCCTGCCGGGGCCCGGGGGCCGGCCCGGACGTGCCGCCGTTCAGACCGTCCCTGAGAGCAGCGCTGGGGACCGTACGCCAGGGAGCGCGCCGCGGAGCCTTCCACGCGGGGACAGGCGTGGGTCTGTCTGTGCCCACGAGAGGCGGGCGCACCCGGGGCGGGCGTGTGCTCGGGGCTCACGGATGCTTCATGTGCCGTGCACGTGGCCTTCTGTGGGGGTCAGCCGGTAGGTTTTTTGAAAGGCAAGCGAGGGGACCAGCAGGGGAGGTCTCACACCACCTCTGTCCTCCCAGGCAGAACTGTCCGAGCGCTGAGCCAGGTGAGCCTGGTGGAGGGGCCGGTGCCCGTGGTGACCCCGCCCTGCCGCAGGCGCCGCCGTGAGCAGCCGGGCTCTGAGCAGGCGAGGCCGGGCCTGGCGGGGACTGTGGCTGCGGCTGTGGTTACCTCTGGGCTCAGTCCTGGCCGCTGGCCGCTGGCCGTGTCCCCGCTGTGCGCAGAAGCAGGTGTGCGTCCTCAGTGCTGCGCCTCCTCGGGCTGTTTGTCCATCTGGGTCCCTGGTGTTTCTCTGGGGGTTTTAGGTTCCGCTTATTAATTTCTGCAAAACAGCCGAGGCCAGGGCACTGCTCTCCGCGTCCGTGAGCACACACACACCCCCTCTATCCCAGGCGTCATTCCCCCGGGCACTGCTTTAAGGGCTGTTTTTCTGACTCCACAGTGGTGTCATGGCTAGCGTGTACCTGCGGTTGACTTTCATGTACTGATCTTGTACCTGCAGCTTTGCTGTTGGTTCAGCTAGTTTTGGTTTATTCCTCAGTATGTTCTGTGTCATGTCCTCTGAACGTAGAAATAGTTTTACACCTTCCTTTCCAACCTGGATGCCTTTTATTTTTCTGGCCTAATTGCCGAGGAGGGGCATTTGTGGGGCCTTTCGCTTTTTTGTTTTGTTTTGAATCTTCACCTGAGGCAGTTTTTCCCCATTGCTTTTCACAGAGAAAACAGGAGGGAGAGGGAGCGAGGGAGGGAGCACACTGATGTGAGAGCAGCTCCCAGGTGCACCTGACCAGGTATCAGAGGGTCACTGCGCGGCCTGACACTCTAACCACTGAGCGCACACACACACACACACACACACACACACACACACACCCGAGGCCAGAGGGGCATTTGGGGAAGGCTGAGCCATCCAGAGAGGGAACCGCCTTGTCCTAGCATGTGTCGGTGCTGTGGTCAGCAGTCTCAACAGCGTATCTCACAGCCCGGCCACGGGGACCGGCCACGCCTGCTGTGCCCACGGGGAGGCACTGCGGTGCCCTTTACCCTCGCACAGCCGGTGCTGTCAGTGCACTGCAGACCCTCAGCGTTGGCACGTGCAGTTCTGTTCAGTCTTGGGTTTTGACGTGCGTCCTCTGGTCTCCCGGACCGTGTACATCTCCGCCTTCACAGCGTGTGCCGCTCCGTGTACACACCGCCCAGGGCCTCAGGGTGGAGGCCCGGACAGCGCGCCGAGCTGTGCGGCCCGCCGTCCGCGCAGACTTCTGTCCCCAGCTGGAAGCCGTGCCCAGCTGGAGGCGCCCGCCCCGGCCCTGCCCGTCTCTGTGCCGCTCGTGTGGCCGTCTCCGTGTGGCCGGCGTCCTCGTGCCCTCCTCCCCGTGGGCAGGTGGCGCCCGGAGTGGGCAGCACGTGGCAGGCGGCGGGGCCGCTGGGAGGGCCAGGGCCGGCAGGAGGCCAGGCTGGGGCACTGCGAGCACTTCAGCGGGAGCCTGCGGGCAGGCGCACAGGGTGCTGGGCTTGACTGCCGGCCACCGCAGCCTCGGCCCCGCCCCCTCCCCACCGCCCCGTTGGCCAGCGTCGGAATGGGGCCTCCGGTGGGAGCTGACAGCCCAGCTAGGGGTTCTCTGGGGCTTAAAGAACCTTCGAGACACAGCCGTGCCGCCAGGCTGTGAGGGTGGCGAGAGGTGCGGGGCGCGCGGGCAGGCTCCCGGTCCGGCCGGCTGCTGCTCCCGGCTGCACCGCGGCAGTGCTTGACTCGCTGTGTTTCCCCGGCAGAGGCCCCTCGCACCATGGAGCCGAGTAAGAAGATGGACCCTTCCGGCTCACTGCAGCCCAACCCATCGCTTAAGCTGCACCCGGACCACAGCGCGGCCGCCCCGGTGCTCGTCCCCGAGCAGGGAGGCTACAGGGAGAAGTTCGTGAAGGCCGTGGAGGACAAGTACAAGTGCGAGAAGTGCCAGCTGGTGCTGTGCAACCCCAAGCAGACCGAGTGTGGGCACCGCTTCTGCGACAGCTGCATGGCCAGCCTGCTGGGGTAGGTGCGGCTCTGGGCGCGTCTCCGTCCCTCGCTCTCTGGAGCAGGCTCCGCAGGGACCAAAGGGCCGGCCACCCAGGGCCCCGGGGGAGCACACCTGAGTGCGGGCTAGAGACCGGCCCGGCCCCAGCCCCATCGCACTGGCTGTCTCCCGAAGCACATGTAACGTCTCCCCTGCCACCTCGGTGGCCCCGGGCCTGGAGGAGACGCCCTCAGCCAGGGAGGGAGCCCTCAGGGCGTGCTCTGTGCGGGAGGGGCCGGGCCGGGCGGCCGGGTGTGCCCCTCACCGGGGGGCCTCCGCGGGGTGGAGCACGTGGAGGGATGTGGCTCCTGAGCCGGGCACTCCCAGAGGAGCCCAGCACGGCTGGTTTGGTGTCTGAAATGAAATGTCACTGTTACTGGAAGGGGCTTTCCAGATGGGACTGACCTGCTGTGCTAACTTCCTGTGAAGTTACCGGGACAGTCTGCCCCTTCCCTGCGTTCCACTGCCACCGCCAGCCGGCCCGCCCGGGGGCTCGAGGCTGACCTCGGGGGCAGGACCGGCCGGAGGCGGGCTCTGCTGACGTGTCTGTCTCTCCCCAGCTCTGCCAGCCCGAAGTGCACGGCCTGCCAGGAGAGCATCCTGAAAGACAAGGTATCGATTTGTCCTGGGCTGGGCGCTGGGCGGATTGTGCAGTGAGCGGGGCCGCGCGGGCAGGCCTGCCGCAGCCAGGAGGCGCCTGTGCACAGCGGGGGAGCGAGGAGGCGGGAGAAGGAGGAGCCCGGACCGGGGTCTTACTCAGAGACATGTGCGCCCTGGCGCCCTGCCCCCTGGGATTTCAGCCCCTTCCCTGCCCGCGTGCCTGTGTGCGGGCTCGGGCCTCGGGGCCTCTGTCAGACCGGAGGTGCCAGCTCCCCCGGCTCCCCCTGGGCGACCCCGCACGGCGCCTGTGCCCTCCTGTGCAGTCACACTCCCGGGCGCACTTGTCGTTGGAAATGGCTCACTGAAGTACTTAAAATGTCCATAAAACCTGGGTTCCCGTGTTTTGATTAATGAGCCTCACCGTTTCTTAAATGCAGGCCATTGCACTGCAGTGAAGTGCTGGCTCCGGGGCTCCTGGCTGCAGCGGCAGGCTGGCCTTCTGTCCGCGGCCAAGGTGCGGGGTCTGCGGGCCGCGCAGGGGCCGGGCCGGGCAGGGGGCTGGGGACCCCAGGGCACATTTAGAGATGGAATTAGCCATGCGTCCATCTACCTTTTCTTCCTTTTTTATCTTCATTGTTGGGAGTATTGCAAATGTCCCCTCCCCACAATGCCCCTCTCTCTGGTTCCCGCTCCCCCCTTCACCACCCTGTCTGTGTCCACAGGTAATGCATGTAAGATCTTTGGTTAGTTCCCCCCCTCCCCCCACCTTCCCTCTGAGATTCTTCAGTCTGTCCCATGTTTCCATGTCTCTGGTTCTGTTTTATTCACCAATTTATTTTGTTCATTAGTTTCCTTGTTTGCTTATTTTGATTTTTAGATATAATTGTTGATAGATGTGTATGTATTGCCATTTTATTGTTCATATTTTTCATCTTTTCTCCTTCTTCCTCCTCCTCCTCCTCCTCCTCCTCCTCCTCCTCTTCTTAAAGAATACCCTTCAGCATTTCATCTGATACTGATTTGGTAGTGATGAACTCTTAACTTTTTCTTGGCTGTGAAGCTCTTTATCTGCCTTCAATTCTGAGTGATAGCTTTGCTGGGTAGAGTAATATTGGCTGTAGGTCCTTGCCATTCATCACTTAGAATATTTCTTGCCACTCCCTTCTGGCCTGCAAAGTTTCTGTTGAGAAATCAGCTGACAGTTGTATGGTTCTCCTTTGTAGGTAACTAACTGCTTTTCTCTTCCTGCTTTTAAGATTCTCTCTATGTCTTTAACCCTTGGCATTTCAGTTATTTCTTCTTTACTTCTCTCGTTGAGGACTTCGTTCAGCCAGCTTTCACGCAGTTCTGAATGATGGTAGTTCTTTATTTTAGTTGTAATTTTTATGTGGTTGTGGGAAGTGGGAAGTCTGGTGTTTACCTACACCACCATCTTGATTCTCCTGCCTTTTCTTTCCAAGCATTTACCTGTTTCTAAGGACTTTGGTTGGTAACAGGGAAGGGATCATTCCCAAGAAAAACAAATCACCTGGTTCTACTCCTTATCATAACATGATAGCTAACCTTGTTCACACGCCTCTCATCAACGCAGCTGGAAGAAGTCGAAACTACAGACTGAGAGGTCTCTTCGTGTCTCGTTTCATTATTCAGTATTATTCCTTTTTTTTCCAATCGTTACTTGAGGATTTTTTTTTCCACTGAGGGAGAGGGAGAGAGAGAAATATTGATGTGAGACACATCAGTATTTGCCTCCTGCACGTGCCATGATTGGACTGGGGATGGAACCTGCAACCCAGGTACATGCCCTCGCCCTGGAATCGAACCCGAGATCCTTTAGTCCGTGGGCCGATGCTTTCACCACTGAGTACCCAGCCAGGGCAGTTCCTGTTTTTCAGTGGCGCTGGTAGCTGGAGGGAAAATGTTAGTTTTGTTGAAGAAGCATAAATGAGTCACGCCATGGGTCTTCATGGGGAAGGCCCTGGGAGACCAAGGCCAGGCGCGGGCGAAGGGCATGCAGCCCCGGGTCTGCGGCCGGAGCGCAGCTGAGTGTGTTAGCTCTGCAGCTGTCCTTCTCCCTTCTTATGTCTCCGGTCTGGAACGGGAACCTCAAACGCTTCCAGCGACTTCGACACAGAAAGGAAGCTTGCTTCTTACCAGTTAAAAATACCTGCTTGACTTTCGAATCTTAAATTATGACCTTTTTTAAAAAGTCCTGTTTGTAGCCGAAGCCAGTTTGGCTCAGTGGTAGAGCGTCGGCCTGTGGACTGAAAGGTCCCAGGTTCGATTCCAGTCAAGGGCATGTACATTGGTTGCGGGCACATCCCCGGTGGGGGGTGTGCAAGAGGCAGCTGGTCGATGTTTCTCTCTCATCGACGTTTCTAGCTCGCTCTCTCTCCTTTCCTCTCTGTAAAAAATCAATAAAATATATATTTTTAAAATAATAAAATAAAAAAGTCCTGTTTATAAGGAATTATATCTGACTCCAAATTAGTTTATTTTTAACTCTTACGCGCTGTCAATTAGCCGTGACCGGAGGTGAGCTCGGTGGCACCTTCAGGTCCGGCTCTTGGAGTGCCAGAGCCCAGCGGGAACTCGGTCCTGCTGGGCCCGCCTGAGACTGTCAGAGGGAGTCCAGCGTCCTCTGTTCAGTGTGACTCGGTTCCTTTTGGCTTCTCTAGCAAAGGACAGTAGTCAAGGTTGTGCTATTTAACTGTGTCTGCCCGGCCGGCGTGGCCCAGTGGTTGAGTGTTGACCTATGAACCAGGAGGTCACGGTTCAATTCCCGGTCAGGGCACAGGCCCCTGTTGTGGGCTCGATCCCCAGTGTGAGGCGTGCAGGAGGCAGCCGATCCATGATTCTCTCATTACTACTGTTTCTATTCCTTCCTCTCTGAAAACATAAAAATACGTTTAAAAAGTAAAATGAATAAACTGTGTCTTAGTGGGGGCAGCTTCTCCCTCTGTTTGTAGTCTGGGAAGGGAAGGCGGTCCTTCCTGCTCCGCGGCCCCGTACGGGAGCTCCCCTGCCGTTACCCAGTGGTCTGCGCTGTCCCAAGCCGCAGCGTGTGGCGCTGGGCCACTGACCCTCCTCTCCCGCCCTCGCAGGTGTTCAGGGACAACTGCTGCAAGCGGGAGATCCTGGCACTGCAGGTCCACTGCCGGAACGACGGCCGCGGCTGTGCCGAGCAGCTCGCCCTGGGACAGCTGCTGGTCAGTACCCAGCGCCCTGGGGCCCGGGGGACATCGCCTTCTGAGGCCAGCCTCACGTGAGGGCAGGCACGCCACGTGGGCATGGCGTGTCCCTTTGCTGACACCATTAGCAGGATCCTCACTGGGTATAAACTCGCCACCGCATTTGGAACAGAAAGAAATCTGTATCGAATTTTAATTTTGGAAGATCCGTTAAAAACCTCTTTTTTTTTTACTGTGAAATTCCACATAACTTCTTGTGTTTATTAGTATCATTTTATCCCTAAAGGATATTTGAATTGGAATAAAACAAAGTCCTTAGCAGATAACCGTGTATTTATCCAGGAAGAGGAGTTAATTCTTCAAAGCGGTATCGTTCGAGGAGCCATGAGTGGGCGTGGGCCTCGCGCCTCTGAGCCTGTGGCTCTGCCCTCCGGAGAGCCGGGCGGCAGATGGCACTGTCTGAGGGCGCTGACTGGGGGCTGAACTGGGCTGTCCGGGCCTTTGCTGCTGACTGAGCACTGGGGCTGTTGGTCTCCAGGTGCATCTGAGGAATGACTGCCAGTTTGAAGAACTCCCGTGCGAGCGTGCTGACTGCAAGGACAGGGTCCTGAGGAAAGACCTGCGCGACCACGTGGAGAAGACTTGCAAATACCGCGAGGCCACGTGCAGCCACTGCAGGAGCCAGGTCCCGATGATCACCCTGCAGGTGCAGTGTTCGCGTTCCCCCGCGTCTGCCCAGAATAGCGTTTAAGTGACCGTTCCAACAGGAACAGAGAAAAGCCGGGCGCAGATAGCAGTCTCCATCTGGCTTCATTTCAGAGTTAAGCTCCGTTTGTTTCACTCACTTTCATTTCTGTGATTCACGTGTTCGTCGCCGGGGCTGACTGCCACGTGGGTTGCCTGCGAAGACGAGTCGTCCAGATCGCCGATGGCTTGCCCCCTGTGTGTGGGAAGCACTGCCGTCTGTCCTGCAGAGGTGCGGGCTGTCTTCTCCGACCTCGGGTGTTTGGCCAGTTCAGTGCCGTGCGCGAGTTAGTCAGACCTTCTGTCTGCAGGTTCCAGGGCGGGTGTTGCAGATGAGGGCAGACTTTGAAAACAGCCCGTATGTGGCGCCCTCAGCATGGGTCCGCTTGGTGAACGAAGTACCAGCTGTGCGCAGGCGTTGTCCTGGGACCGGACAGTCCCTTGGGGAACACGCGGTGGGTGGTCCGAGGGGGGCCGTGGGGAGCGGTGAGCTGCATCAGGGAATCGGAGCATGCACTGCCCTCAGACACAGCGGCGAGCAGAGGGGGCAGAGGGGGTCCAGCTGAGCTGGAACCGGCTTGGAGTGGACTCGGGAGCTGTGAGGCCAGCGCACGCCCAGAACTGAACGAGGTCGAGGTGCCGAGGGTCAGGGGGCCGCCGGGAGCTGGGGTGACATTACATTCCCTGCCCTGTGCATCCAGCAAGGGTGACAAGTGGATGGGGCAGGGGCAGGGAGGCACCATGTTGGCCTGGACTGGTAGAGCAGGGAGGGGGCGGGGTTCTGGGGTGGTTTTGAAGGTAGAACCAACGGGATGAGCTGATAGCTCTGTATAGAGTGTGACGCCCGCGTTTATAGCTGGAGCATCCGGCTGAGCCGGAGGGCCTGCCGAAGTGGGGCCCGTGGGGCATTACAGGCTCGGGGGCGAGGGGCAAGGGGTGGTCCAGGCTCCAGAGGTGTGAGCAGCTGGCCTTGCAGCCATGGGTGGGTGTGACCGGAGAGCCCACGTCCGATGGGCACACGGTGCTCGCAGGCCTCTGAGACGGGAGCGGTCCGCAGACAGAGGCTGCGTCAGGTCTGGAGGGGGATCCCGGGGAGGGCAGGGCAGGTAGGAGGGGCGGGAGCTGACTGCCAGGTGAGGCAGGCGATGACTGGGGTCATCAGATGAGGCCACGGAGAGGGGCCGCTGGGTGCAGGGCGCAGCCGCATCCTGGTGGGTGCTCTGAGGCACTCACTGACCAGAATCCGGGAAAAGTCTTTGTTTTTGGTACAAAATCTTTATAATCTCCATGTTTGCCTGATGTGTACCTTTCTCATGCCTGTGGCTTTCTGCCATTGGGAAGCCTGTCCCTGATTCTGTAGACGCTCCCAGGCGGGAGGAGGTGGGAGGGCTGGGCTGCCCTGTGAGAGGAGCCATGTCTCGGCCGTGGCCGAGCACACCCTGCGTGCCCCAGGTGCACGCAGCTCCAGTCCTGCCCGCGGGGCAGGTTGCTGTCAGACACGCCCTGTGCTTCTTGCGAGAACCAGTTACCTGTTTGCAGAATAGAATCCAGGAATTAATTTGCATTTGCATGAGGATTTGTAGAGTGTGAGCTGCAGACAGCATGAGGGCCTGGAGTTAAAATAACGTGGAGTGCCTGTTGGGCCCGGCGAGTGGCTCTCGGGCGCACGCGGTGTGTGCACACGCTGTGTCTGTTCCCTCCCCTCGCTGCCCTGCAGCGGGACCAGCGCTCCGAGGAGGCCGGCTTGGTGCCCTGGGGGCCGTGCTGGCCTCGGTACACAGGTGGCATTTGGTTTGATCTGGGTCTTTTTTAAAAAAAATATATTTTATTGATTTTTTACAGAGAGGAAGAGAGAGGGATAGAGAGTTAGAAACATTGATGAAAGAGAATCACCGATCAGCTGCCTCTTGCACACCCCCTACTGGGGATGTGCCGGCAGCCAACGTACATGCCCTTGACCGGACTCGAACCTAGGACCTTTCAGTCCCCAGGCCAACACTCTATCCACTGAGCCAAACCGGTTTCGGTTTGATCTGGGTCTTAAATTTGTCAGCGGCAAACAGGTGAGAGGCACAGAAAGATAGTTAGCTAGTTTGGGGCATGCGCTGTGCCAGGAAACACTCAGGAATCTCACTGCGCTCTGGTGATCAGCTGTTTTAATGATGCAGACATGTCAGAGTATGTTAAGGCATGTGCTTCCATGCCAGTGCCTGTAACGCGCGGTCCCCACTCATGCACAGGCCGGTGCCCTGGCTTCCTCGCACACCTGTCCCCTGCTGGCGTGGCCGACTCCCTGTCTTGCTCCCTAAGCCTCGTCCCCCGGGGCCGGTGTGGTCCCCGCGCCCGTGCTGCTGAGACGCAGGTTGGGAAGCGCTGGCACTCGGACCGTTACTTCTCTCGGGAATCTCTCTTCTGTGTTGGAGCCAGTGTCAATGTTATGTCAGCGGGGCTGCATGTAGCATGATCTTACATTTAGTCTAGAAACGTCGGATATCGGTTGGTTGTGTTAGACTTTGTGAGAAGTCAGTTCCATAGGTCTCACTTCCCCGGAGAACGGTGTTTAGCGGGAGGGCCTGTAGGCACAGCCGCGGTGGAAGACAGGTTGGCGAACATCCCTGTGCCCGGTGAGTGACCCTCCTCTCCCCGGGAGGGGCGGCTGCGTGCAGCGCCAGCGATGGCCGCGCAGAGCCGGCGCTGTGGGGCAGGAGGGCACAGGGCATGGCGGCCCCTGTGTGACGCAGCATCACACACCTGTGAGCGGTGAGGCCCGCACCGCATGCAGTGCCGGTGAGCCTGGCAGCTCCCAGGGCAGAAGTCTGTTTTGATGACATTCAAACGCAATCAAAACAAAGCAGTGTCTTGTCTGGCTCAGTTACGAGTGTAAGGAAGCTTTCTGAGCAAAGGGAGGAGAAGCGGAGGTCAGAGGTTGGGGTGACTGTGGGGAGGCAGGGAGAGGCCAGGAGCACCCAGAAGGTGAGGCCAGGCTGGTCCTGCTGCAGCGCAGGTGGCATGGCTGCTCCATGTGAGTGTCCCAGTCCCACTCACTCCTCAGGCTGATGCCATCCGTGCGCTACGTTCTCGCACCAGGCCATGAGCAGCTTTCTGATGGGTGTGTTGTGGCTGCTATGACAAGTGTTTTAAAACAGTCCTGGAGCTGGAAACCCAAACCAGGGATGGCAGGCCGCACTCCTCCGAAGGCTCCGGGGAGCCCAGCCCCCCGCCCCGGCGCTCCTGAGTGCGGCCACAGCCACGAGGCTGGGGTCTGGCCCGTGTCCTTGTGGCCATCTTCCTGCCGCCCGTCCTCTCCTCGCGGGGGCCTCCCTGATCCACGCAGACCCGTTCCCGGTGAGCCCAGCTCTGAGGCTCCGGTGGGCGGGCGTGGGGAGAGGCAGGCGAGTCACAGGGACGTGAACGACCCCCGTGAAAGCCGCTGGCCACGCCTGTCAGAGAAGCACCGGGCGCCGTCCCCGTCCCTGTCGGCCTTTGGGAAGTTGGGTGGGACTGACGAGGCAGGTGCTGCCCCGCGGTGACAGGGTGTGCAGGGTTAGAGGGGACGCGGCCCTGTCTGTCCAAGTCCCATTGAAAGAGCCTCTGCCTGTAATGCCTGCACAGCCTGCTTCCTGACCTCTGACCTCAGGCACCATGCACAGATCTGCAGAGACGCAATGCAGAGGCATGGACTGCCTGGCCTGCGGCCGGACACTGCTCCCACCCCACTTCTCCCTCTGGTCCCTCCTGTCCTCCCTCCCCTCTGTTTGCACCCCAGCGTTCCTCCTGGCTGGCCTGTGCGTGAGGAGGGGATGGGCAGGCTGGTGAGGAGGCAGAGCAGTGCCTGGTGAGCTCTGAGGCCCAGGCTGACTCCTCCTTCACAGCGCCCGCCACCCCGCCTCTGCAGGGAGGGGCACCTGTCCGGTTTCCCTGGGCACGCAGGAGGCTGCACACGGGCAGGCGGGGGGAAGCCGCAGCCGGTGCCTCCGGAGGCCTGCGGTCCCGGGCCCTCCAGTGAGCTCCAGCAGTGTGGACTGGCCCCCGGACCTTGGGACCTGGCCCAGCAGCAGAGCAGCGTGTGCCGAAGGTCACCGCTGGCTGCAGGCCCCTGGAGACAGGCCTTAAAAGCACGTGGGAAAGCGCACTGCGGGGCTAGCTCCAGGCCCCGGAGGGGAGCATCCCCGCTCGCTCACTCACCCCCATGGCCACCCTGTCCTCCGCCCCACACCGGCCCAGTCAGAGCCAGCGCCTGGCCAGGCCCCCTCACAGCTCTGCAGCCTGTGGGAGGCCGGAGAGAAGCTGGGACGAGGAGCTGGGAGTGTCCCGGCCTGGCCCCTGGCGCCGTGCTGAGCACAGTTCCCCCTCCCCTCTCGGGCGCTGTCACCTGTCTGGTGCCTGCAGACCGAGCTGGTCAGTCCCCATCACTCAGGCCCCTGCGTGCCACCCGGAGGAGGTGCCATCCCGAGAGGAGGGCTCTTTCCCAGACACTGAAGACAATCTCAGTGAGATTTCAGGGCAGTGATTGAGGGACTCGGGGTCTGGCTGTTCAGGCACTTGAGAAGCATCATTTCCAGACTCCAAACTGAGAAGCCAGACGAAACCCGGCCCCGACAGCCCGCCCTCACCGCCCTCTCTGCTGCTGCACAGGCGCCGCCCGGAGCGCGCACTGCTCCGAGGGCTGCAGCTCGGACGGGGCCGCACCTTCCAACACTCCGTCAGCGTGAGGGCTTCTCCGGGCGCCAGGCCTCCGGTGGGCCGCGTGGGGCTGGGACGATCCATGTTTCGAAGCTGACGACACCTTGCTTTCCTCCTGCAGAAACACGAAGACACGGACTGTCCCTGCGTGGTGGTGTCCTGCCCGCACAAGTGCAGGGTCCAGACCCTCCTGAGGAGCGAGGTAAGGGCGCCGCGGCCTGGCCAGGGCCTGGGAGGACAGGAGCCGTGGACGCCTTCCCCGTCCCTCGGGAGACCTGGGTTTGAGATCACAATAGGAAAGCTCCCGCTGCTCCTGGGAGTCAGGGTTCAGAAGCAAGCGGGTAAAGGCCGCAGAGCGTGCAGGGCGAAGTGTGGTTACCATGGGAAAACGGACTGCGCCAGTGCGAGCACAGGAGACGCTGCTTTAAAGCAGGGAAGCAGGAAGTGCTGTAGGGTGACCTCAGAGACGCTGCCGAGCCTCTTGGGCCGCGCTCGCTGTGCCCGTGCGGCTGGCGTGGGAGGCGGGGCACCGGCTGGCGGCTGCGTTCCGGGGCCCTGGCAGGCGCCTTCCCCGCTGTCTGTCTTCGCATGGAAACGCCGAGGTCTTCACGTCTCTGCACCCGGTCCTGACCTGAGCCCTTGGGTACCACTGGACTGCCATTGGGCTCACTGAGGGCGTCCCCTTAGTCCTGGGAGCTCTGCTCTGAGAAGCCCCCAGCCGCTTTGGCCAGCTGGAATTCACCGCTGGATGCCTCCAGTCCTTCCCCATGAGTGGGAGACGAGGGGTGCGAGGACCCCAAGAGCCGCTCTCACTCACGTTGCGTCCTGCACAAGCTGACTGCGGACGAAGGCAGGCCTGGGTGGCGGGGCCCTGGCCCGGAGCGTGCCCCTCTGAGCAGCGGGCACACACTCCGCGGGGCGCTGCCGTCAGAGTGAGCGTGCCAGTCTGTGCTGTGAAGTGACTTCAGGCTTTTATACACTCCGCTGAATTTTTACTCACTCGGGGCTCTCTGACTTAGGGACGAACGCAGCCTCCATTTTGTCTGTGAGTTATTTTTATTTCAAAAAAACCGGCATTTATCTTGAGTTTCCGGTGAAAGGTGTTATTGGCGTATAGATTGTTCTCGCCTCCGTTTCAAAGAGCCTCCAGTCCTGTGAGGCTCAGAGGGACCATCATAAGGCCATTTAGGAAGAAGTGTGGCCTGGATGTCCAGCGGCGCCCTGCCCATCCGTGAGACTCAGGCCCCAACCCCAGCAGCAGCGGCTGCCGGCAGCTCCTTCTCAAGTTGAAGTTGCCCAGGCTGCGCTCTGCCAGCCTGTGGTGGACCTTCTAGGCGCTGCCTCGGGGCAGGCCTGACTCCAGGCTGGGGTCAGAGGAGCCTCCGATGTGCTGGGCTGCCGCCTGCCCCGCGTTGCCCCGCTCAGAGACCTGCAAAGTTTGCCATGGCCGGTCAGGTCCCGCCGGTCACCCCCTCGGTGGCCCTCAAAGCAGTCCTGTGGCCACTTTCCTCTCTGCCCCAAGTGCTGGCCTACAGGGAGGGGCCTGCTTGGTCCTGCAGAGGGACCCCCACGGGCGCTGGGGGTGCGGCCCTGGCCCACGTCAGACACGTGCCGCTGTTCCCATAAAGGTCTTCCCGAGTTTGCCGGGGAGGACGCATTTCCCAGCACAAGGAGGCTGTCCTCCCACAGCGTCAGCCCAGCGCCCAGCGCGCCCTGCCCGGGGGCCGCGCAGGTGTGGGCGGTCTGTGCGGACGAGTTGCCGGCCTGCAGCTCCATGGCCGTCCTCTCCCAGGCCCTCCCCCGTCAGCAGAGGTGACAGTTCAGACTCCGGCCAGCGCGTGCGGGCTCCTTGGGAAGTGCATTCGTGTGTGTACATGAGGCGTGTGCCCGGCTGCATCCCGGGTGCTTTCCTTTTTTGTGTTTCATGCAGTTTTCGTTTACAGTCTTTAAATGTGCATCTCAGTTCACGTTTCTTCCTCTCTTATCTCTGGCACTGCAGACGGCAGTCACGTTTCCAACAATCCTAACGAAAACTCGAGTTTAAGCAACGCTACAGTGAACGTATTTCCGTATATTGGTGTATCTGTGTACACACGTGACGATACGTGAGCTCACTGCCGAGGAGTCTGGGAGCCGTGGTGGGACGCACCCGCGGCTGTAACCGCCATCCGTGACGGTGCAGCCTGGGTGCTCCTGTGCCTCTAACCTGTTTGAGCATTTCCATGCGAACGTTCGTGCCAAACTCACGTCTCTTTCCGTTGCAGTTGAGTGCCCACTTGTCAGAGTGTGTCAATGCCCCCAGCACCTGTAGTTTTAAGCGCTATGGCTGCGTTTTTCAGGTCAGTATCCGACATCTGTCCTTCCCAGTTGCTGACATTCTGCCATGGGAGCCAGTTATTACATGAACTGTAACGTGCCACTTGTGGGCTTGGCATCTTTGCATGGAACCGGATCGCCCTGTTGCGGGTGACGGTGGGGTTTTGAGAGCTAAGGTCGGCACCTGTGCCAAGAGGAAGTCAGGATGCTCCCGTCTGAAACCAGCGAGCGAGAAGGTCGCGCAGCCTGGTGGCGGGTGGTTTGCAGCCAGACGGGCTGCGATGTTGGCAGTAGCGCGTATGAGTAAGTATGCGGCCGGCTGGTGTGAGCAGTGTACGCACCGGGGCACTGTGGTATGGGCCACACACACGTGTATCCATAAGTGCATTTTGCATATAAGTCACACTTCCTGGGACAGCAGCGTGGAAAGGACATGTCCGTCATTGCCATACCTGGGCAATGACAAACCTGTTTCTGACTTGTTTTTTTAAGTGTGTGTGTATATATAATATAAATATATATGTTTTTATTGATTTCAGAGAGGAAGGGCAAAGGAAAGAGAAATATCAGTGGTGAGAGAATCGTTGATCAGCTGCCTCCTGCACGCCCCTCACTGGGGATCAAGCCTGCAACACGGGCCTGTGTCCTGACCGGGAATTGAACATGGCCTCCTGGTTCATAAGTTGGTGCTCAATCACTGAGCCACACTGGCCGGGCTGTTTTTTTTTAACACCTGAGATTGCTAGTGAATTTGAACTGAGTTTCTATTGAAATGTGTATCTTAATAGTAAAACTATGAAAAGACAATATCTATTACTATTAAAGTATTTTATTTAATTTTATGTATGAGCCACACATCGTTACGAAGTTAGTACCGAGTTGTCCTTGGTGTACTAGTATTTTCTCAGGAAGTGAAGCCTGGAGCATGAAGAGGACTTTAGGTTCTCTCTGCCCCAGTCGCCACTGTGATGTCATGTGTAGTACCTTTCATTCTGTGTCTGTGTATGTATATGTTGACATATAGCAACACTTATGTCAACATATACATAGGAATATTCTCTGTACAGAGTATATGTTTTGGAGATCATTAAAATGCTTCCTGTGGCTTCTTAATATTCCAGTATCAAAACAAATTATATTTTCATGCCAATTATTTCCTTAAATATGGAAGTACTATTTGCTGACCTTGTTACTGAGATGGTCTGCATCTTATGTACTCTGTAGATGGTTTATTTTATGTTTATATGTAACTTCCTAAGCAGCCTTAGAACAGTGAGCACTCCATTTCCCAGTACAGTGAATGCCATGATGAGTTAATGTTTTGGTGAATTAGTCAGAACCCTAGTCTGATTACATGTTCACTAGATTACTGTATCAATATCTAGCCATAACCAAAGCTGTCCAAACCCATTTATATTTTAATGAAAAAATTTCTAAAGGAAGGAAATGATGTCTGAAATTCAATTTCTTGACGTTGTAAGTATGAAACAGCCGAGAAGGCACTTGGTGAGAGCAGCTTAGGAGCGAAGCCGTGAGCCTGGGTCCCTGTACAACTGCAGAGCTGCGTCCCGCACGCCCGGAATCAGTCACACCCCAGGAGCTAGGCTCCCCTTCCCGCTCAGGCTGCCTTCCGTCGGGCTGTCTCCGGGCTCTGCGCTCCTGAGGCGAGGGCTAATGCCCGCACTTTGTTCTGCAGGGGACGAACCAGCAGATCAAGGCACACGAGGCCAGCTCCGCGGTGCAGCACGTGAATCTGCTGAAGGAGTGGAGCAGCTCCCTGGAGAAGAAGGTAGGACACCGCACGCTGCTGCTCCTCCGAGGTTTCCTCCACTTCGAGGAGAGACCTTGGTCACAGGGATTAGCTGTTTGAGGGTGAACCAGCGCCCAGAGATGGCCAAGTAACCTCTCCTCACAGTCTTTTATAAATGAAGGTGTTGGCATTTTTTTTTTCTTTTTTTATTGCAAGCACATGTGCCGAGCTTTTTAAAAACCAAGTGTGGTTATCTTAGCACTAGAGGCCCGATGCATGAAGATTCATGCAAGAATAGGCCTTTCTTCCCCTGGCTGCTGGCCCCGTCTTTGCTCTGGCCCCGGGGCCACCTTTCTGCCTTCTCACACTGCCCAGAGGCCCGGAGTGGCTTGGATGGTACAGAATGCCTGCGTCCTACTCCACCCTTGGTTGCTCAGGGCCCATGTATGCAAATTAACCTGCCAGCTTTGTTGTGTTAATTTGCATATTCACTCTTGATTGGCTGGTGGGTGTTGCAAAGGTACGGTCAATTTGCATCTTTTTTATTAGTGTAGATTGCTCTGAACAGGGACTACCACACATGCAGACCTTCCTCTCCTGTAAATGAAGTCAAATTGGGCGCCAGGCTTGTTCATTCCCACACTGGCTATGGCTGCAGCCAAGTGGAGCAGCTGGGACATCATAGGCCACACAGCTCCCATCCTGCCCTCTGGCTCTTAGAGAACGGGTGCCAGCCCCAGACAGGGAAGGCATCTCCATGTCACAGAGAGGCTTTCACAGTCCGGCCAGAAACACATTCCGACATGCACCCACTCGTCATGCGTGTGTGAGCGCACACATAAGAGCGGGCATCACAGGACCCTCCCCCACACCACAAGTGTGTGGCACTGTGGGAGCTGGGGCACCGAGCAGGCCCCTTCCCCAAAGGGACTCGCCCTGCTGCCCTTCCAGGGACTGGGTGTGGGCTGGGCTGTTAGCAGCCCCTTCCTGGGAGCTGGTCCATGGCATGCCACCTGGCAGGCCTTCTTTCCGAGGAGAAGGAGAGAACTCTGAGAGTAGATGGCGTTGTCCGGGGACCACTCGCTGCGGGTTATTACAAAGTGAGAACTGGCGCCAGCGCACTCGCACGGAGAGCACAGCGGAGGTCCTGAGTGGGCGAGCAGCCGGCAGCCTGTCTGAGGCCCGAATGCCGTGTCAGTTAGATCCAGGCGCTTGCATGTCCCCGTACCCGAATGCAGCGTGCTTCAGCGGAGGTGCCCGCTGGAGAGGCACACGCACGCGAGAAGGGGGCCGTTGGACGCGCAGTGGACGTCTGAGTCACACATGGTGTCCTGTCAGCCGTGGTGTCTGCGCTCTGTTCTCAGTGGTTTTCCTAGAAGCCTTTCTTCGAAGACTACTCTGTTTCTGCCTTTTCAGTGTATGTGCTGCCGAGGCGAGCACAGTTTCTGCCTTTTTAAAAATTAGGGTCTTGCCCTGGCCGGTTTGGTTCAGTGGCTAGTGTCGGCTCGGGTGCGATTCCAGTCCAGGACACGTACCTCTGCTGCAGGCTCCTCTCCTGCCGGGCTCTGTCAGGGTGCGTGCAGGAGGCAACCAGTGGATATCGATGTTTCTCTCTGCCTTTCCCTGTCTCTTCCACTCTCTGAAAGTCAGTGGAAAAACACCTTTAGGTGAGGAATTAAAAAAAAAATTATAGGCATAGACCTCAGAGCTTTAGTCTCTCCAATTCTCATTCACTTAAAGGCACTCTCGCCACTAGAAGAACTGGCTTCTCCAGCGGCAGGAGTTACGGCGCTGTCTGCCTGACCGGGGCGGCGCTGTCCAGCGGCTCAGGCTGGGACCCTGTGGCCTCCCGCCCGGAGGGCTCCCTCTGTGAGCACTGGGTCGGCGCAGGCGCCGGGAGTGGGCTCTTGGTGCTGCTCCGGGGTCTGTCCGTCCAAGGGCCCCCAGCCCCTGCTCCTCCCCCTCCCCCCCCCGCCTTGCTCCTCACCGGCCCGGAGGTGACGGGCCTCCTTACAGGGCCCCGGGCGGGCGGGCGGGCACTGGAGCCTCTGGCCGCCCTGGGCGGGAATGGAGGGGGCCCGGCGCAGAGGCTGCTCCTCACACTCGGTCCAGCCACAGAAAGCTCCTGTGAGGCCGCCTGGAGCTCCGCCACCCCCTCCACACCTGTGGGTGTGACATAGACACAGGGGGAAGGGCGGGCTGGTGTGGGGGAGGGTCCTGTGATGCCCGCTCTTACGTGTGCGCTCACACACGCGTGACGAGTGGGTGCATGTCGGAATGTGTTTCCGGCCGGAGTGTGAAAGCCTCTCTGGTAAGAGGTTTGTTATTAATTCTCAGCAAAAGCTTCAGAGCATCTCGTTGGTTCTGAGGCCGGGCCGCACAGCCGCGTGCACATCCCGGGGGCAGGGGAGAGGGCCTGGGGGGGTGTCTCTCGGAATCCCTCCTGGGCCCGGCACTGGGAGCGGACTGCTGTTCGTGTGAATCGCATTGGTTCGCTTACGGGGACCTCCCTTCCAGGTGTCCTTGCTGCAGAATGAAAGTGTGGAGAAGAACAAGAGCATACAGAGTTTACACAACCAGATATGCAGCTTTGAAATTGAAATCGAGAGACAAAAGGAAATGCTGCGAAATAATGAATCCAAAATACTGCACTTACAGGTAAGAGGCTCACCTGGCTGGGCGAGGGCGGGAGGCAGAGGGCGGAGGGCGGGGGGCGGAGGGGGGGGCGGGGGGCAGATGGCGGGGCGCGGAGGGCGGAGGGCGGAGGGCGGAGGGCGGGGGGCGGGGGCGGGGGGCGGGGGGCGGAGAGAGGGGCGGGGGGGGCAGATGGCGGAGGGCTGAGGGCGGAGGGCGGGGGGCGGGGGGCGGAGGGCGGAGGGCGGGGGGGGGGGGGGGGGACGGAGGGCGGAGAGTGTGGAGCGGGGGGCGGGGGGGGGGGGGGGCGGAGGGCGGAGGGCGGAGGGCAGAGAGTGGGGGGCGGGGGGTAGGGGCCAGAGAGTGGGGGGCGGGGGGCGGAGGGCTGAGAGTGGGGGGCGGGGGGCGGAGGGCGGCGGGCTGAGGGCGGGGGGCGGGGGGCGGGGGGCGGAGGGCGGAGGGCGGAGGGCGGAGGTGGGGGCGGGCCCCAGGACAGGTCTCCGGATTGCCCCGGGAGGCACCTCCCCTTGCTCCCGGCCAGCGGCCCAGGCAGGCTCCTCCCTCCTCTCCGGAGAGCAAACACCATCCCTCTCTGTGCCTTTGGCTGCTGGGGTTGCGGCCAGACTCCAGCCGGTGACACAGTTAGTTTTTTACTATTGAGGCTTTCTTGTCCATCGTGGTGACGTGTGAAGTGAAGTGAATTTCCCCGTGGGCCCAGAGCGCTGGGCCTGGTCAGAGTGATGATCCTCGCCTGCTGCTCAGCCTCCCAGGCCCGTCAGCGGGTCGTCACGGACACCAGTGCCCGGCAGACGCTCCGGTGCCCAGCGCCGTCTCCCGGCCTCGCCCGGGGGGCCCGGGCTCCGCACGGGCGCGGGGAGTGCCTCTCGCCGCCTCAGCGCTGCACAGGGACCGCGGCGCCAGCTCTGTCCGCACTGCGCTGTGCTTGTCAGAGGGGGGAGAGACGCGCCGACGTGCTGGCCTGTGTTAGGAAAGGTGCAGGTTACTAGAGTGAAGAGCCAGAAAGTACTGCGTCACGTAAACCACCACAAGCCCCTGCGGAAAGTCCCTGGTGTCGTTTTTTCATCTTCACCCAAGGATATTTTTAGAGAGTGCAAGTGGGGGTATGCGGGAAGAGAGAGAAACATTGATGTGAGAGAAACACATTGATTGGTTGTCTCCCGCATTTGCCCTGACCTGAGGATCCAACCTGCAAGCTAGGTACATACCCTTGACGTGGGTATGGAACTGGAGATCCTCCTGTGCACAGACCAGTGCTCTAACCATTGACCCACCTGGCCAGGGACCTCACCGGCCTGGGGCTCAGGACGAGCCATTGTGGTGAGCTGCTCTATTGGGCCTGGGCTCAGGAGCGCATGGAAAGGCTGAGGAGGTACCACTCATTAACATGCCAGCCACGTAGGAAGGGTGCCAGGAGTGGCTCATGGGTAACCAAGACGTGGGGATCTGACGATGAGGTCATGGTCGCCCTCGTAGAAACCTCCAGGTCCTCTGCATTCGCTTCCTCCTCTTCCGGTGAGAAAAGCTGGAACTTAACGTCCTTTTCTGTAGAGCTTAATCGTCCCACTGTGCGTTACATTTTAAAACTGCTGCGATCCATAAGCCCGCGCTCTAAGCCAGGCGGACCCCTGCGGGGCGAGGTGCGGCGCACAGCGGCGGCCGCGCAGTGACCGGAGGGAGGGTGGCTCAGTGGTGTCCTCCGGAGGGCGGGGACAGGCTGTGTCCGCACGGGGCTCCCAGCGGTCCACCGGGAACCCAGCGGAGGGGGTGCCCGGAGGGAGAGGGGTCCTGTCCGGCTCAGCAGACGTGGGTCCTCTGAGCCCCGGGGTGCGCCAGACGTGCCTGTCAGCCGGCGCTTCCTGTCCGTCCTGCAGGCCCCTCGAGCCGAGCCCGGCGCCGCCCGCACCTGCCGCTACTTCCTTCCTCAGCCAGCCCCCTCCCAGCCGCCCCAAGAAGTGTGCCTTACGCGCTGTGCTGTGGCCAGAGATGCTCAATGGCCGGCCACGTGTCCCCAGCAGACATGGGTCGCTGCCCGCCCACCTTTCCTGACAGGCTGCTGTCAGACACCTCGGTGGCCAGGTGTCAGTGCCACCTCCTCCAGGAAGCCTGCCGGCCCCACCCTTCCACTGCCCCGCAGCCCCCGCCTCGGGCCCAGTCCCGCGATGGCGGGTGTCGCGGTCCGTGTGGTCCCCTTCCCGCTCCGCCCCCGGGGCCCTGAGCCGAAGGCACGGGCATCTGAGCAGGGGCTCCCCGGACGGGAGCCGTCAGGCCGGCAGGGGCTTCTACGGGGCCTTTTCCTTCATGGGAAGCGCCTGGGAGGACCACGGCTCTGGCAGTGGCGGGGCCGGGAGCCGGTGTGCCGCAGCAGCCCTCGCTCCTTACCCCGCGGTGTGCGGCGCGTCATCCGCCCCGGCCGCCCCGAGGGTTTCCTCAGGGAAACACGCAGCCGAAGGAGCCGCCTGCTGGCTTTCCCGAGAAAGCGCGGCCTGGACCGGCCCTGCTTCAGGCGGTGCTGTGCGTACAGCAGCCATGAGAGGCCGTTGCCGCTGTGTGGCACTCCTCACGCAGAACTGGGCTGAGCTCGCTGTGAGCAGGCCCGTGTTCCGGAGCCGGGGCCTGGCTGTCCGACCGGGAGCTCATTGTCAGACACCACAGCCTGTCCTTGTGCCACGTGCCCGCAGGCTGCTGTCCCAGGCACCTCCCGGGGCAGGGGGGGGGGGGTGTGCAGGAGGCTCCACGAGTCACGCATGTGGGCGTGTCCGGGCCGCTCCGCTCCTCGGCCACCAGGGCAGGGCTGGGCAGCCCTGGGAGCAGCCGTCACCCGGCAGGGAGAGCGCAAGCCGTGAGGCACCGGGTGTGATGCTCGTAGTGTGAGGGGGGCTGTGCCCGAAACGCACCCCAGACACCGCCTCAGAGTGGAACACGGGCCCGCATGGGAGAGGTGTCCTCTGGCGGGACCATCTTTCCTTTTAACACCAGCCCCTCCCAGCCTTCCTGGGAAGAAGAGGGAGAACAGCACTGCTTTTACCCCAAAGAAGTAAGCCATGTTTGTCCCTTCAGGGTTAGTACCAGCCCCAAAGGTGCTGAAACTCAGTGTTTAAAAATAGGCTCTCAAAAGGGGAAGTGAACTTGGCCCCTGCCCCCCCGCCCAGTTTAATGGGGCACATTGCCCAGCCTCCAGGAGCTGTGTCTCAGGATGCAAATTCTTTTTAGCAGTGAAAACTCTAGGCCCCGGCCTGGCCCGGCAGTGGCAGGCCAGTCCTTTAGCTGGCGGCGGTCTCGCTCTTCAGTCCCGCAGGGATGTGAATGTCTGTGCTTCTGGGAGGAAAGGGCTTCTGGATCCTCTGAATTAAAACATCTAAAACAGCAGAGCCGGCCACCGGGCTCCGTGGGTGAGCATTGGCCTCCGGACCAGGAGTCACGGTGCAGTTCCCACTCCGGCACAGGCCCAGGTTGTGGGCTTGATCCCCAATGGGGGGTGCAGGAGGCAGCCGATCAATGACTCTCTCATCCTTGATGTTTCTCTCTCTCTCTCCCTTCTCTGAAATCAATAAAAACAATGTTTAAGTTAAAACAGCATAAAGTCAGGCCTCGCGTCGGTAGTGTGTGCGGACCAGCAGTGTGGTGTCTGTGCCCTGGAGGGCATGGGCGCTGAGCAGGGAGCACGCGCGCGCGCGCGCGCGCGCACACACACACACACACACACACCCGCCTCCATTACCCCAGCCCTGGGCCCAGGCAGCCGGGGGGAGGCCACGTTGGCCCCGCTGATGGCTCCAGAGCGTTCCCAGAGAGTGCTAACCGTGTTTGCCTCTTGATGCTTTTGGTTTGGAAGCGAGTAATCGACAGCCAAGCAGAGAAACTGAAAGAGCTGGACAAGGAGATCCGCCCCTTCCGGCAGAACTGGGAGGAAGCGGACAGCATGAAGAGCAGCGTGGAGTCCCTGCAGAACCGGGTGACCGAGCTGGAGAGCGTGGACAAAAGCTCGGGGCAGGCGGCCCGCAACACCGGTGAGCCGGCCGGCGGGCGGGCGGGCGGGCGGGCGTGTCTGAGGGACCGGGGCGGCACCCTTCGCAGACTCCTGCCGCCCTGGTAAGCCTAGTGGCTCACGTGAGGGGTAGGCGGTCCCGTCACGTGGGCCCAGGACGCCCCGGTTACGGTGCAGCCGGTGCCAGGCAGCAGGCCTGCTGAGGTGCCTTTGGCTGAAAGAAATGGGTCCCGCAGACTCGTCCCCTCCAGGCGAGGGCAGGGCCAGCGGGCAGGTGCCCGGGGGAGGGCAGGGCCAGCGGGCAGGTGCCCGGGGGAGGGCAGGGCCAGCGGGCAGGTGCCCGGGGGAGGGCAGGGCCAGCGGGCAGGTGCTCATGACACCCCTGGAGCAGGAGGTGACGGCAGGCGAGGGGGGGCGAAGGGGGTGAGGCCCACATGTCAGAGCTCTGGGGCCTGGATGGGCGTTCGGAGTGTTGGTGGGAAATGACCGGTGGAGAGAGGAGCGTGAGGTTGGACTAAGCTGCCCGGGGCCATGCGGTGGGAGAGAAGCCACCGGAACTCGGCGCAGACGCTCCCGAGCCTCCCAGCAGCTCCCTGTCGCGGGTGCTGCGGAGGGGCCCCGGGACCCAGGCGGTGCCCGTGGGTGCGTGGGGTCCAGCCTGGGTCGGGACCGCTGTGCGGCGCCGGTCCTCCGCCCGCCAGGACCTCGGCGGTGCTCCGCGTTTAGGGCAGACACTGGTGAGGGTCGGCCTCTCCCTTCCTGACGCTGACGGCCTCACGCTCTGTCCGCCCTGTCCGCCGCCAGGCCTGCTGGAGTCCCAGCTGAGCCGGCACGACCAGATGCTGAGCGTCCACGACATCCGCCTGGCCGACATGGACCTGCGCTTCCAGGTGCTGGAGACGGCCAGCTACAACGGCGTGCTCATCTGGAAGATCCGCGACTACAAGCGGCGGAAGCAGGAGGCGGTCATGGGCAAGACGCTGTCCCTGTACAGCCAGCCCTTCTACACCGGCTACTTCGGCTACAAGATGTGCGCCCGGGTCTACCTGAACGGCGACGGCATGGGCAAGGGCACGCACCTGTCGCTCTTCTTCGTCATCATGCGCGGCGAGTACGACGCGCTGCTGCCCTGGCCCTTCAAGCAGAAGGTGACGCTCATGCTCATGGACCAGGGCTCCTCGCGGCGCCACCTGGGGGACGCGTTCAAGCCGGACCCCAACAGCAGCAGCTTCAAGAAGCCCACCGGGGAGATGAACATCGCCTCGGGCTGCCCGGTGTTCGTGGCGCAGACTGTGCTGGAGAACGGGACGTATATCAAAGACGACACCATCTTTATCAAAGTCATAGTGGATACTTCGGACCTGCCTGACCCCTGACGGCCGCGCGCGGGGTGAGCAGAAGGCATCTCCTCGGGGTTGGAACCGCTGTCTCCACCGGGGTCCTGGCTGAGGCTCGGTGAGGACCCGGTGGAGCAGGAAGCGCAGGAGCGGCTGCGGCCGGCGGAGGAGCCGGCGGGACGCTCTCTGTAGACTAGACCGCTTCACCGAAGCATTCTCATCCTGCAGCGAGCAGCACTGCTGTCGGAGAAGGCTCCACTTCCATTTTCAAAGGTCTCATTCATTAAGGCGGAAAACATATAGGCTAAGAAACGTTTTCTTCCTGAAACGTGAACACACAAAGACACACCCACCACATGCATACACGCCTGGGGCTAGCTGGACATGTCAGCATGTTAAGTAAAAGAAGAGTTTATGAAATAATAATGCAGTTCTGATATATTCGTTCTAAACCTCAAGAGTGCAATCTTGTTTCAAATACAGCATATTGTCCATTTTTCAGGCCTCACTGGTCTCTGTTTTACTGATTTGTTTTCAGAAGACCCTGAAGCCACCTCGGTCTTGTCTGGAAGTCTCTAAATTCAGAATCATTTTTTAATTTAAAGCTCTAAGATAATGGTTACTGCAGACATTTTATTTTATTGATGTTGATAGACTTATATTTCTTGGAAGAAAATGTAAACTATCCAACACTGGTTATCACTTGTGATAGGAAGAGAATATTCAATCTGTGTTATTTCTCGTTAGAAATGTAAACCTTCAATATCTGTCGTAGTCGATGACACTACTTCAAATTATTACGAAAGGAAATTGCTCATGGATGCTGTGCATCATTTCAGATTTATAATTGTTTTCACCCTAAAATAGGGCATTAGTTGAACTTCGGAGTTCTGAACAAAGTCCTGCAGGCTTTACATTGTGCCCACGAGTTCCGATGGTCTGATCGCCGACAGCGCCGCCCTGGCGTCCAGCACCGGGTGAGCAGGCGACGTGCGCTGAAGGCAGCCAGGCAGGGGTCCCTCCATTGTCATTCCGCTGCGTCTGTCCCGGCCTCCGAAGTGACATCTTTGCGTAGAGGTGGTGGCATACTGTACCTGTGCCTTACCGTGCACGCTGCTTCCCCACCCAGGCTCTGTGTGCTCTGTGATTCTAGGGAGTGACCGGCTCTGGGCCCCCCTGCTCAGTCACCCCTGATTGTCACAGACCCCAAGTCTCCCGGCCCAAAGGTGAGCCCTCGAGCATTCCAGAGACCACCGTTCTGGGGCCTGCCAGGCCGACCCCTGGCCTCCGGGACCACTGCCTGCGGGAGGGTGGCCTGGGGGCCCTGGGCCCGGCCTGCGCCCGCCCCACCGGCATTTTCTCGACTCACTGTTTACCTTCTCTCAATGGTCCAACTGTGATGAGCAGCCGAGCCCTGCCTCCCCTCCGCTATGCAGCACGCTCACGGGTGCTAACTGACGGGTGCTACACGTGACGGGTGCTTCCCAGGCCCCACCAGCGCGACCCACCGCCTGCGTGCCGCTCATCCGAAAGCCGCCCCTCGACCCGCCGACGGCCGCGCTCAGACTGCCTGCCGCCCGGCCCACGGCTGCGCGGGCGGCTGGGCCGGGCGGGCCGCGTGTCTCTGGTGCTGCCGCTGCCTGGGTGTGCCTTCCCGGTGCCGCTGGAAGCCCCTCCCGCGCACACCGGTCCGGGCGTCCGTACGTGACCTCTTGGGTTCCCAGCACCTGCCAGGCCCCAGTTAAACGCTCCGCCTCGTCTCCCTCCTCCACTCCCAGGCGCTGGGAGGCGAGGCTGGGCCCCGCAGAGGAGGGACTTCCTGCCTGGCCTCCGGCGGCTCCCGGTCAGGGGTTCCCTGCAGACTCCTGGGCTTCCACTTCACCAACCAGTTTAGAATAAGCACCTTTGGTCCGGCCAAAAAGAAAAACCAAGAATGTCCTTTCCCTCCTCCCCGTGGAGAGCTGTTGGGATGGATGGGCTGCTGGGAAGCACCGCCCGGGGGGGTGCCCTGGGGGAGACCATGGCCCCCGCCTCCGAGCCCCGAGGACGTGGCTGGGAAGAGGCCGGCATGGCGAGGGCTCTCCGTGGCCCATGCTGTGCGCCGTCTCCCCTGCGTATGCTGATGGGGCAGCCGCCTGCTGCCAGCCCCTCGCGGCCCCCACTGTCCCGGCGACGAGGAGGGGTGCGCTCCCTGCACTGGAGGCGCAGACCCCGCTCGGCGGCCCTGCTCCTCGCCCGGCAGGCTGCTGTCGGGCGCGTTTCTGAGCCGCCCTCGTGCCCGGGGCCACGCTGCCGGCAGAGCCTGGGGGCGTTCTGACCTGACGGGAGAGGGGCGCTGCCGGGACCTGAGGGGCATCGGGCACCCTGGCGGCTGCTGCCCGGCCCCAGGGCCCCCTCCAAGCCCCACGTGGGAACGGCAGGAGCTTTGGCCGCAGCGCCTCCTGCCCGGTGACCCCCGCACCCCTTCCTGCCCCGAGTTCCCATCACAGCGCAGGGCCCAGGCCCAAGGCAGTGCCCGCTCTTTCTGGGCGATGTCGGGTCCCCCACGGCCGGCCCAGCAACCTGTAGCCAAGGGGCATCGTCAGCAGAAGAAAGGGGGTCTGGACAGACCCCTAAACAGCGGGGCCCCCAGGTGGGTCATCCCTGGTCGGTCCGGATGTGGGGAGATTGGCAGGACCCCCCCCTTGCACCCCGGGGTCAGGCCCACAGCCCGTCCTGCAGCACAGGGTGAGGCCGGCACAGCCCAGCCGGCTCCCCCGCTATCTCCCCGGGGCAGGCACTCCAGCCTGGCCCCAAAGCGCCCTCTGCTGGGGCTGGACTGGCCTCCTGGGGCTCCAGGGGCCCCGTCTGCATGTGTGAGCGCTGGTGACGGGGTGGGTCTGCTCCCCAAAGCTCCTCAGCCATGACCACGGCACTGTCTCCCGCCGGCCGGCCTGGTAGTTGTGGTTTCTGTAAAGGGGGATGTGGCGGCCAGAGGAGGCCAGTGTGGGCAGGTGGCCTGGTCACCCCTGTGTCCAGGCAGCGCTGCTGGTCCCCAGGGAGCTGGCCCGATGGGGGGGGCGGGGCCCAGAGACATCGTGGGAGCATCATTGCTGCCTGGGCGCCGAGCTGTGCTTGCGTTTCATTCTCCGCTGCCGCATGTCCATGTCCTGTGCCCTCGCCCAGCGCTGAGGCGGGCGCCGGTCTGCTGCCCCTGCCACCGCCGCGGGCGCTTAGAACTCGGTCCCTTAAACGGCCCGCCCGGCTCCCTGCGCCTTCTCTGCGGGAGCCGCTCTGAGGAAGCGGAGCCTCTCCAGTTCCCGCCGGACACACCAAAGAAGGCCACTCTCACCGAGGCAGCCCGGCCGCAGAGTGACGACCAGTGGTTCCGTCCGTGTTCCAGCTCTTCTAAGAAACAAGGCCGTGTGATGATCGCTCGGCAATAACCATCTGAGTCCGTACCATGCCTGGTTTTCTCATAGCATTATCATGTTTTCTGTTTTGTTCACTGTATCTTGCTGTGGTTTTATTTAGTATTTATTTGTGTTTGGAGGTCTTGCGATGTCTTTGTGTTCCTGATGCTGATAACTGACGTTTGTACGAGGATAGAATGCAAACCTGAGATGCTAACCTGTCATTAGAGGACAATAAACCTGACGAAGGACTCGTTTCTCCATCGCCCTGTCTCAGGCGTCGGAGCGGCCGCCTGGCGCGGCCCCGGGCGGGGCCGGGCGGGGCTTGTGGGGCGTGGGCCCGCCTGTCACCACCGGGAGCGTCTTAACTTCTGAGAACAGGGTCCTGGTGCTCACTTTGCCCCGACCCTGCAGGCTGAGTAGCCCGCGGCCCCTGACTGCCCCCTGGCTGTCCGTGCAAGTGATGGCTCCGACCTGGAGCCCAGGGCTGGGCCCCGCACCAGCAGCCGCGCTCAGGCCTGTGCCTGGACCAGAGCAAGCAGCCCCTCCCCTCGCGAGGCCCAGCGGCCCAGGTCTGGTCCTGCCCCAGTGCCCTCAGCTGTGGGAGTCCAGACCGCTCAGTCTCCTGCCAGGCAGAGGGCAGTGCCCGCCTTCCCTTGAGACCGAGTGGCTGTTAGAAAGCACCCAGCCTTACCTCCAGGGGGGGTTAGTGTTGTCTCTGCGCCTACACACCCCACCCCAGCTCGGCGCCCACAGAGCCCATGTCCCATTTCTCTAGGTGACGTGTGTGTGTGTGTGTGTGTGTGTACAGGTGTGTGACCCTGCAGGAGCCTGCATCTGTCTCGAGCTTCCCAAATTGTCGAGTATGGGGGCTGCCCCCAGCCGGGAACTAAGGCCCCCGGAGCCGCCCGCCCCTCCAGGGTCCCCGCTGCAGCTGCTCACCCTCATCCACATCCCCAAGTGGGGCCTCGCCTGGGAGGGGCCATCAGCCTCCACCCCCAGCAGGAAGGGGGCCCAGGAATGGAGGGCCCCAGAGGCCACCCCACCAGGAGCTGCTCGGAGAAGGGGCACAACCCTCCTGATCCTGTCGAGGGGTCCCAAGCCCACACACCCCTTATGTTCCATCCACCCTCCTGGGCAGGGCCTGAGGCCTGGGTCCCACTCAGCCTTGACCACACCAGGACGGACACCGAGCGACACCTGGTGGCCGGAGCCCACCCGGGGCCACTGCCGTGTCCCGGGGTTTCCCGCGCCCCCGGCGGAAGCTGGCCCTGTCCTTGCGCCTCCAGGTTGGTTGCTCTGAGGCCACGGGACAGTCAGCAGCTGCGGCTCCCGGCCGCTCACCAGCTCGGGCCTTGGCTTCGGGCCGTGGACTTGGCACTGGGTTTGGGACAGTGGCTCTCCAGGGGGCCCATGTGTGGCCACTCCATCAGGGACAGCGGTGGGGGGACAGCTGGGGAATTGACTTGGTCCGATCTGTCCTCGTAGACGGAGAACAGAGAAAGGAGAGGGCAGGAAGGGGGTGATGCCATGGCCCGGGGGAGGGGCTGTGATGGCCAATCAGAGGACGGCAACCTGGGCCACGTGGCTGGTACAGACCTTGCTGAGCCCCCCCGCTCCGCCCCCGCCCCCGCCCCGCCCCCGCCCCGCACTGGGCCAGCCAGGCAGTGGGCCAGCCTCCCTGCCCATGGAGAAGGCTGAGCACACGGAACCAGCACGAGGGCGGTCAAGCCCGGATTGCAAGACAGAGACAGCCCAGGAGCCTGGATCCGACCGTGCCTGAAGCAGCTGCTGGGGCCTGGCTACTGGGAGAAACTCTTTGGGGCGTGGCCGTTCCCCACGCCACCCGAGGAAGCGGTGTGCACGTGGATCTGCGGGTCGGCACGGAGCGCCCGGCCAGGTGTTCGTTGCGCACATCTTCGCATCGGCTCGCTGGGGGGACCCTCTGCAGCCTGGGCAGCGGGGCTGGCGGCTGGCCTGGCGTGGGCTCCATGTTGGGCCACCTTCCATCAGGCCCTCCCTGCAGCCTCTGCTGCCAAGACCCTGCCTCCACCTCCTTCCACCCTCCACCCTCCACCTGTGCCCCAGCTGTGCCCGCCTCCATGGGCGGTGACATGCCGCCTCTTCCAGGAAGCCTCCTGTGCCTGCCCAGCTGGTCTCCCTGCCCTCTCTAGACAGCACGGTCTCTCTGGGAGAGGCCTGCCCAGGGCCAGAGTGGGCAGAGTCCAGGTCCCCGGGTCCCCCTGTCCCAGCCCTCAGAGCTCCAGGGGGCCATGTCCTCCACTCCGTCCCCCGCCTTGCAGGGCGGGCATTTGGGGGGTGCAGGGCTGGGCCCAGGGTGAAGTTCCCGGCCTCCAGGCCCTGCCCTGAGCACCCGAAGTGGGTGGTGGGAGGAGGCGGGGCGACAGCAGTTTATTGGGGTACAGTCCCAATCAATAGCACCATCTCCTTCCCAGGGAGAGGTAAGACAAAGGACAAAACACAGGTGACCCCCAAACAGCCCCCTGTTCCTGGTGGAGGCAAAGGATGGAGCTTCCTGTGAGCCCCTCTAACTCCAGACTGGGCCCCGCCCGCTGGTCCCCCCACCCCACCCCCCCTGTCCCAGGACAAAGTGCAGGGGCGAGTGAGTGCCGGTGCCGCTCCGAGTGCGTGCCCCGCCCGGCTCCACCCCACGTGGGAGCGCAGGGGTGAGGCCCAGGCTGCAGGAGGGCGAGGGGCCTGCAGGGAGGAAGGGAGGCCTCCATCACGGCCACCTCCACCCACCCACCCACTTACAGCCTGAGCAGGAAGGCCTCTGTCTCCACATCCACCCGTCCCCACCCATCTCTCCACCGACTGGCAGCCCGTCCCCTAGTACTCACCACCAGCCGCTGTCACAGCGGGCGGCGTGTGCAATCTGCACCCACTCACTCACCCACCACCCGTCACCCACAAACCAGCCCCGCCCTCACCCGGTCCACACAGAGGTGCAGACGCAGGACCACATCCACCTCTCCGGGGCAGCTTAGTCATCCCGCCGACCCACCCCTCCACCCACCCACACATCCATCCACCCACCCACCCCTCCACCCACCCATCCATCCACCCACCACCAATCCACCCACCCACCCATCCATCCACCCACCACCCATCCACCATTCCCCACCCACCTCACCCACCCATCCACCCACCACCCACCATCGACCTACCTCATCCACCCCATCTACTACCCACTCACCCACCCATCCATCCCACTCACCCAGCACAGCCCCTCCCCACCCATCCATCCACCCCAACCACCAATCCACCCACACACCCAATCCACCATCCCCACCCATCCACCCACTCACTCACCCACCCATCCACCTACCCATCCACCCACCCACCCACACATCCATCCACCCACCCATCCATCCACCCAACCACCCAACCACCAATCCACCCAACCACCAATCCACCCACCCATCCCTCCACCCACCCACCCACCATCCATCCACCCACCCATCCCTCCACCCACCCACCCACCCATCCATCCACCCACCCATCCATCCACCCAACCATCCACCCACCCATCCATCCACCCAACCACCAATCCACCCACCCATCCCTCCACCCACCCACCCACCCACCCACACATTCATCCACCCACCCATCCATCCACCCAACCACCAATCCACCCACCCACCCAACCACCAATCCACCCAACCACCAATCCT
This sequence comes from Pipistrellus kuhlii, assembly GCF_014108245.1. Classification (NCBI taxonomy): domain Eukaryota; kingdom Metazoa; phylum Chordata; class Mammalia; order Chiroptera; family Vespertilionidae; genus Pipistrellus; species Pipistrellus kuhlii. The sequence goes on from NW_023425603.1 coordinate 602,237, forward strand.
CCCACCCATCCCTCCACCCACCCACCCACACATCCATCCACCCACCCATCCATCCACCCAACCACCAATCCACCCACCCATCCCTCCATCCACCCACCCACCCACCCATCCATCCACCCACCCATCCATCCACCCACCCACCCACCCACCCACCCACCCACCCACCAACCCACCCACCCACCCACCCACCCACCCACCCAACCACCCACCCACCCACCCATCCCTCCACCCACCCACCCACCCATCCATCCACCCACCCATCCATCCACCCACCCACCCACCCACCCACCTATCCACCCATCCATCCACCTGTCCATCCATCCACCCATCCATCTACCCACCCATCCATCCACCCACCCATCCATCCATCCATCTACCCACCCTCCATCACTGCCTCCCCATCTCCCACCCCACATCCACCCCATCACCAACCACCACCTTCCCACATTCATTCCTGCACTCCCTCCCTCCCTGCCTCCCGCCCATCACCCTGGTCCATAGCCCTGGCCGCCAGCCATCAGGGGCCACAGGCTGCACCGCACCAGCTCCACCCACAGCCCACCCGCCCGGAGGCAGGAGGCCCGCAGGGCGGAGCGGACCCCCAGTCCCACCAGGCGGGGTACTAGGTGCTGACCCGGCCGCACCCGGGACAGAGCGGGGGACCCCAAGGCCTTTATTCTCCCCCCGCCTTGGCGGGTGAGTCCCGGCGGGATGTGGGGGGAGAGACCAGGCGTGGGGGGGCCCGGACGGCCCGGGCGGCCGGGGTGAATGTGCAACCGCCCGCGGTCACGTGGGCCCCGGGGGCGAAGTCCGGGTCAGACCGGGCGGCGCGCTGGGCGCGATGGGGCTGCTGCTGGGGCTGCTGCTGGGGCTGCGGCTCTGCGGTAAGCGGCCCGGCCGGCCCTCCCGCAGCCCCGGGGACCCGGAGCCCGCCGACCCCCGCCCGCCCGCACCTGCCCGCCTCCTCCCCGCGGGCCCCGCCCCGGCCCTGCCCCGCCCTGCCCTCCGCCGCCGGCCGCCCCGCTCCCCTCCCTCCCGGCCCCCAGCCCTGCCCCGGCCCGCCCCCCGCTCCCCTCCCTCCCGGCCCCGCACCCCGTACTCCCCGGGCCCCCAGCCCCTCCGCCCCCAGCCCTGCCCCGGCCCGCCCCCCGCCCCCCGCTCCCCTCCCTCCCGGCCCCGCACCCCGTACTCCCCGGGCCCCCCCCTCGCCCCAGCCTCCCCCCCGCCCCCAGCCCTGCCCCGGCCCGCCCCTCGCTCCCCGCTCCCCTCCCTCCCGGCCCCGCACCCCGTACTCCCCGGGCCCCCCCCCGCCCCCAGCCCTGCCCTGTCCCGCCCCCGCTCCCCTCCCTCCGGGCCCGCTGCCCCGGCCCCGCACCGCCCGGGCCGGGGTCCCGCTCCCGCCGGCAGGACGGGGAGCGGCCCGGGCGCGGGGGGCGGCCGTGCGGTGCGGTGGGCGCTCCTCGGGGCGGGGGCCCCCCGGGCGGCGGCGGCCCGGCCGCGGCACTCAGCCTCCGCCCCCCCAGCGCTGGCCGGGGCCGCCCGCAAAGTCTGGGTCCCCAACACCGACTTCGAGGCCGCGGACAACTGGAGCCACAACCGCACCCCGTGCGCCGGCGCCGCCGTGGAGTTCCCGGCGGGCCAGGTGGGCGGGCCGGGCCGGGTGGGGGGGGGGGCGGGCCGGGCCGGGCCGGGGTGGGCCGGGGGCGGGCCAGGTGGGCGGGCCGGGCCGGGTTTGGGGGGGGGGGGGCCGGGCCGGGGCGGGGTCCGGGGGGCGGACCAGGTGGGCGGGCCGGGCCGGGGGGGGGGGGGGGCGGGCCGGGCCGGGGGCGGACCAGGTGGGCGGGCCGGGCCGGGTTTGGGGGGGGGGGGGGGGCCGGGCCGGGGTCCCCGCTGAGGCCGCCGGTCCTCCCGCCGCAGATGGTGTCCGTCCTGGTGCGAGAGGCTCACAGCGTCTCCAGCATGGTGAGGGGGTGAGGGCATGGTGAGGGGGTGATGGCGTGTGAAGGGGGTGAGGGCGTGGTGAGGGGGTGAGGGCGTGGTGAGGGGGTGAGGGCGTGGTGAGGGGGTGAGGGCGTGGTGAGGGGGTGAGGGCGTGGTGAGGGGGTGAGGGCATGGTGAGGGGGTGATGGGGGTTTAGGGGGTGGGGAGGGGGTGGTGAGGGGGTGGAGAGGGATGGGGAGGAAATGTTGAGGGGGATGGTGAGGGGGATGGTGAGGGGGTTGGGGATGGGAGGGGTTGGGGAGGGGGATAGGGAGGAGGTGGGGAGGGGGATGGGGAGGGCATGGAGAGGGGTTGGGGAGGGGATGGGGAGGGGTTGGAGAGGGGGTGGAGAGGGGATGGGGAGGGGTTGGGGAGGGGGATAGGGAGGGGGTGGGGAGGGCATGGAGAGGGTTTGGGGAGGGGTTGGGGAGGGGATGGGGAGAGGTTGGGGAGGGGGTGGGCAGGGGGTGGGGAGGGCATGGAGAGGGGGATGGGGAGGGGGTGAGGGGATGGGGAGGGGGTGGAGAGCATGGTGAGGGCATGGTGAGGGGTTGAGGGCATGGGGAGGGGACGGTGAGGGGCATGGTGGGGGGGATGGTGAGGGGCGGGTCGTGGGGGCGGGGCGGGGGCATGGGGGCGGGGCATGGGCGGGGGCAGAGGGAGCAGGGCGGTGGGCTGGGAAGAGTCAGGGGCTGGACAGCCTCCTGCCCACCCCCCGGGAAACGTGTCTCAGGCCCAGAGCCTCTCCCTGACTCTCCTGGGGGAGCCTCGCCCGCCCCTTTCTACCGGCCGCTGGCTGTGGGTTTGGTCCGGAAACTGGGATCTTAGAGATTCTGTCCCGCTGCCTCCAGGAGAGGGAAGCAGGGGTGCCGCCCGCTGTGCGCCCTGGAGGGGGGTTCAAAGCACAAGGAAGGTTGTTGGACTCTTTGGGGGTTTCCTGCATCGGGGGAGGTGCGGGTTCCCCCCCTTTGTCTGCTGTGGTCCGGCCGCTGAGGCCGAGCCACCCACCAAGCCTGTCCTCGCCCCCAGCGGCCGGGGCGTGTCCCTCCCCGGACAGTGCGGCACAGGCTCTCCCGCCACCTGCTGGCACCAGCACACACCAGCCAGCGCCAGCCCAGGCCTCCTTCCCGCATCCCAGGCCATGGGCCCTTTGAACACCATGTATTTGTACTTTTTAATGTTTTTAATGATTTTTAGAGAGAGAGGAGGGTGAGGGAGAGACACATCAAAGAGAGATCAACATCAACACCCATCAGCGGCCTCCTGCACACCCTGGTGAGGGCCTAGGCTGTAACCTGGGCCCGGGCCCTGACCGGGGAATCGAACCCGTGACCTCCTGGCGCATGAGTTGACACTCAACCACTGGGCAACACGGGCTGGGCTGAACGCCAGGTGTTTCCAGAGTACGTGGCTGCCTCCAGTCAGCCAGCCCTGCACTGAGGCCCCAGCACACGCGTCTCAGTGAGCCGGTGCCTCTTAGCCTGAACGCCCTCCTCCTGGCTGCTGCTCCTGCTTTCCACGCCGTGTCTGTGATGGGAAACGTTGAGTTCGGTATGCTTTGCCTGTGAAAACATGTGGCCCGGGTATTTTGGAAACGGGAGGTCTTTGACCAACATTTAACATCTTTCCTGCTTGCCAGCCTGTTCACGCCCTCTGTTGGCTGTTGTGTCCGTTCTGATTTTTAAAAATATATATATTTTATTGATTTTTTACAGAGAGGAAGAGAGGGATAGAGAGCTAGAAACATCGATCAGCTGCCTCTTGCACCCCCCCCCCCCCACCGGGTATGCGCCCGCAACCAAGGCACATGCCCTTGACCGAAATCGAACCCGGGACCTTTCAGTCTGCAGGCCGGCGCTCTATCCACTGAGCCACACCGGTTTCGGCCGTTCTGATGTTTTAAACTTTCCTGAAATGGACAGTATCGAGCTGGAGTGAGGTCTGGGCTCCTTTGGTTTCCCCAGCGCCTGCCTGTGCGTCCCTCCCCTTGTCCCTGGGTCTCCCCCTCCCCCATCGCATTCCAGCCCCAGCTTTTAAACAACTTAAAAAGGTAAGAATAAGCATTACCAGCCTCTCACCACCCCTCCGCTCTCCTCCCGGCCTGTCCTCAGGGGAGGTCCCCGTGGCAGCAGCTGCTGTCCTTCAGGCCAGGGTGTTCCTTATGCTCTCACATTTGAATGGGAGTTTGGATAGGAAATTCTAATGAAAAGTTCTTTTCCTACCTGTACCAATAAAAGGGTAATATGCTAATTGGACCGAGCCGGGCTCCGGGGCTGCGGGGTGCAGAGGAGCCGGTGCTGGCAGCGGGGAACAAAGGCCTCGCTTGCAGGAACCTCATGCACCAGCCTCTGGTGACACATAAACATCGTTCCATTGGCTTCTCGAACCCATTGTTGTTGCCGAGAACCTGGTTTCTGAATCCTTTTCTCTCCCCGTGACCTGGCCTTTCTGGAGCGTCCAGGGTGCCCTCTGTCTTCGGGCTCGGCCGCTGCCCCGTGTCGGGGTGCGACTCCCCTTAGTTCCCGCAGGCTCTCCATGAGGCCTCTCCGTCTGGTTTCTTTCTTCAAATCTGGAAAATTCCCCTTCCTGTTTCTTCAAATATCCTCTCCTCCCTGGCACCTGGCATCTGAACTTTGACACTTTGGTCTGGATCCTCCCCCCGTCCCTCCCCACAGTTGAAGGGAGTCCGCGGGGAGGGCCTGTAGGCAGGGCGGTATCCGGGGTGGGAGCCTGTGCTGACTGGCGGCAGGTTCTCTCCTTGCTGTCTTCTGGAAAGTTCCTTGGCCTCACGCTCAGCTCCCCGGTGTGCTCGCCTTTCACGTATCATGGCGTCCAGTCTATGCTTTTCCCTCTGGCTCTTCCCAAAGTGAAGACACCGCCTGCCCAGCTCAGGGGGCGGGGGCGGGTGACGTGCTGTCAGGGGGCTGCACCCTCAGGTGTGGAGGTAGTTGGCCTGGGACCTCCCCCCACAGGGGTCAGCTTCCCGGGAGCCTGGGAACAGATGGAGAGCATGCCCTGCCCGGCCAGCTGGATGGAGGCTGGGCCCTGGGCGGCAGCCCCACCCAGGAGGGGGGGCAGGGCAGGGGCCTGGGCTCCGGAGGGGGCCGGGCCTGTTAGTCCTTGGGTTCCTGGCCTTCCCGCCGCCTCAGTGTTTCCTCTGACCCTGAGGCCTGGGCCGGTGAAGCGGCTGCCAGGGGGAGCCAGGGGGACTCTGCGGCCTCCCCTGGCCCTTCCCTCCCTCCCAGGGTCCAGGGGCCCTTTGGACTCCCAGCACGTGGGTCTCGGACCCGTGAGCCCTTGGCTTGTCCGTACAGCTCCTCAGGGTGTCGGGCGAGGCAGGGCCCTGGCTAATGTCACCCCAAACTCCGTGCTCCCAGGTCCCAGGGTAGCTGGGCTCCTGGGCGGCCCTGCGCCCTCGGGCATCTGGGACTCAGCCTGGACGAGGAGCCCCTGGCCTGCCCCCCGGCCCTCCTCTCCTGGACCTTGGACACGGGGCAGGGGAGGGTAGGAGGTGGGGGGCAGGAGGGCGCCCACAAGGGTCCTCCCTCCTGCGCTTCTCGCAGCTCCTGCCTCTGGACGGGGAGCTCGTCCTGGCCTCGGGGGCGGGGTTCAGCGCCGCGGACCCTGGCTCGGACCCGGACTGCGGCTCCGGTGAGGCCGCAGAGGGAGCGGGGCGGGTCTGATGGGGGGGGGGGGTCCGGCTGGGGCCTCGGGGCCTGACGGGGCGTCCCCCGCGCATCTCCGGCCTCGGCCTCCGCAGGCCCCGCGCGCTTCCTGGACCCGGACCGCTTCTCGTGGCTGGACCCGCGCCTGTGGCGCGCGGGGGACGCGGCGCGCGGCCTCTTCCCGCTGGACGCGGAGCGCGTGCCCTGCCGCCACGACGCCGTGGTCTTCCCCGCGGCCGCCTTCCGCGTGGGCCTGGGCCCCGGCGCCCTGCGCGTGGCCAGCGTCCAGGCTCTGGGCCAGGTGAGCGCCTCGGGCGGGTGGGCTCCCGGGGCGGCCGCGCCCCCCGCGCTCAGCCGCTGGGACCGCCCGCAGGAGTTCACGCGCGACGAGGACCTGGCCGCCTTCCTGGCGTCCCGCGCCGGCCGCCTGCGCTTCCACGGGCCGGGCGCGCTGAGCGTGCGCCCCGGGGCCTGCGCCGCCCCATCTGGCTGCGTCTGCGGCAACGAGGAGGTGAGGGGCGGGGCGGGGCGGGGCGGGGAGGGGAGAGGAGGGGAGGGGAGAGGAGGGGAGGGGAGGTGAGAAGAAAGTGAGAGGATGGGCGGGGAGAGGAGGGGAGGGGAGGTGAGAGGAGGGGAGGGGAGGTGAGAGGAAAGTGAGAGGATGGGCGGGGAGAGGAGGGGAAGGGAGGGGAGAGGGAGGTGAGAGGAGGGGAGGGAGGAGAGGGGATGGGCGGGGAGAGGAGGGGAGGGAGGGGAGAGGAGCAGAGTGGAGGGGATGGGCGGGGAGGGGAGGGGAGAGGAGGGGAGGGGAGGGGAGGGGAGCGGAGGGGAGGGGCGGGGCGGGGAGGGGAGCGGAAGGGAGGGGAGGGGAGGGCATGGAGAGGGGCATGGGGAGGGGGTGGGGAGGGGGTGGGCAGGGGGTGGGGAGGGGATGGGGAGGGCATGGAGAGGGGGATGGGGATGGGGTGAGGGGATGGGGAGGGGGTGGAGAGCATAATGAGGGCATGGTGAGGGGTTGAGGGCATGGGGAGGGGACGGTGAGGGGCATGGTGGGGGGATGGTGAGGGCCGGGCAGGGGAGGGGAGGGCGGCGGGCGGAGGGGGGCGCCCGGTGCGGCTGGCCGGCCCGGGCCCCCGCCCCGCGCTGAGCTGGCCTCCCCGCAGGTGCAGGCGCGGGTGTGCGCGGCGCTGCTCGGGCCGGCGGGCGGCCGCTGCCCCCGGGCGGCCTGCCAGGACGCGCTGCGGCCCGCGGGGCAGTGCTGCGGCCTCTGCGGTGAGCGCCGCCCTGCGGCGGGCCGGGGGGGGCAGGGCGGGGGTCCCGGGAGCCTGACCCTCCGCCGGTGCAGGCGCCGTCGTGTCGCTGACCCACGGGCCTGCCTTCGACCTGGCGCGGTACCGGGCGCGGCTGCTGCGCGACTTCCTGAGCCAGGTAATGGGCGCCCCCCAACTCCTCTGTGGGGACCGGGGCCGCTCCGCCTCCTGGGGCGCCATTTGCCTCCGCCCCCCCACCCCCGTCCCCGCAGCCCCGGGCGCAGCTCCCGGGCCAACCCGCGCCCCCCCAGCCCCAGTTCCAGGCGCTGCAGGCGGCCGTGTCCAAGGTGCCGCGCCCGCTCCCTTCCCGCGAGGCCCGGGGCGCGGAGGCGGACGCGGAGGCGGACGCGGAGATCCAGGTGGTGCTGGCGGAGCGCGGGCCCCCGGCGGGCGGCGCGGGGCGGCTGGCCCGCGCCCTCCTGGCGGACGCGGCGGAGCACGGTGAGCGCGGCCGCCCGCCCCTCCCGCGCCCGCCCCGGCCGCCCCGGCCGCAGGCTGAGCGCCTCTCCGCAGGGCAGGCCCTCGGGATCCTGGCGGCCGCCTTCCGGGAGTCCGGCGCGCCCGTCGAGGACGGTTTGCAGCGGCCGGGGTCGCGCGTGGGGCTCGCGAGCGGCTTGGCAGCCGCGCTGTTCCTGCTGCTGCTGCTGCTGCCGGCGGGGGCGCTGTGGCTGTACCGCAAGGGGCGGCTCCGGTACCGGGGGGCGGGGCGGGGCGGGGCGGGGCGGGGCTCAGGTACCGGGGGCGGGGCTCAGGCGCAGGGGGCGGGGCTCAGGTACCGGGGGCGGGGCTCAGGCGCAGGGGGCGGGGGCGGGGCTCAGGCGCAGGGGGCGGGGCGGGGCTCAGGTACCGGGGCGGGGCGGGGCTCAGGTACCGGGGGCGGGGCGGGGCTCAGGTACCGGGGGGGGGGGGGGGGGGGGGGCGGGGCTCAGGTACCGGGGGCGGGGCGGGGCTCAGGTATCGGGGGCGGGGCTCAGGTACCGGGGGCGGGGCTCAGGCGCAGGGGGCGGGGCTCAGGTACCGGGGGCGGGGCGGGGCTCAGGTACCGGGGGGCGGGGCTCAGGTACCGGGGGGCGGGGCGGGGCTCGGATACTGGGGGGAGGGAGGGGTGAGAGGGTTGAGGAACGCGGCGCTCTAGAGTTCGCACCTGCAGGTGGAGGAGGCGCGACGAGACGCCGCTGGGCTTCCCCAACCCGGTGTTCGACGTGGCCGGCTCCGTGGAGCAGGTGCGCGGCCGGGGCCGGGGGTGGGGGCCGGGGGTGGGCCTCCCCGGGGCCGGATCCACAGCGACGCCCTGACTGCGCCCCCGCAGCCCCCGGTACCCGCCCCGAAGGCGGCCGAGAGCGCCAGCCAGAGCTGCTTCGTCAACCCGCTCTTCAACGAGACCCCTACGGACACGGACGCCTGAGGGCGGGCAGCGCGACCCGCCACCCTCCTCCCGCCCTGCGCCCCTGGCCCCCTGGCCGGTGTGTGTGCGGGTCTCAGCCTGGGGGTCCAATAAAGGGGTTTCTTTCCTGCACCCGCCTCCGCCCGCGTCCCTGCGTCCCCGCCAGGCGGAGGGAGGGAGGCCTGGCGCCCCCGGGGTGGCCCTCGGAGCCCCCACAGGCGGCCTGGCACTGCCTAGGCAGCGGCCCACCTGCAGGCCGAGGCAGCCTGTCGGCTGAGTGGCACCCAGAAGTAGGCACGTTTGCCCTGTGCCAAGGCCCTGGGGAGGGGAGGCGGGGTGAGCGGCAGGGGGCATCTGAGACCCAGTCCTGCCCAGTGGCTGTGCAGGGCCAGGTGGAGAGTGGTGGGGTGAATGTCGCTGCCAGGCCAGGCCTTGCCCTCCCACTCAGGGCCACTCTGCGGACACCTGCCCAGAGCAGAGCAGCAGGCATGTGCTGCCTGGTGTGTACGTGGGCCACCAAGGGCCCAGCACCTGGTCCACACACACCACCTGCCGTGCCGGCCGGGCACAGGGTCGAGACTGTGCCCGCTCCACGCTGCCAGCAGGGGCTGGGTCACGATGGCACTGCCTTCAACGTGAGCTCCCTGCTTCCTGCTGCAACACCGTCATTCATCCTTTAAATGGCGAACTCGTGCCTGTGCCCTGACCGCCTGTGGCAGACACCACACCAGGGCCAAGATCTAACCCAACCCTAACCCTGTCTCTACCTCTACCCCTACCCCAGGTCCAACCCCAACTCTATCCCTAACCCAGATCCAACCCTAATCCTAACCCTAACCCAGGTCTAACCATAAACCTAACCCAGGTTCTACTCTAACCCTAACTGTATCCCTTACCCAGGTCAAACCCTAACCCTAATCCAAGTACATTCCTAACCCTAACCCTAATCCAAACCCTAACTCTAATACAACCCCAGGTCCAACCCTAACTGAATTAACCCAGATCCAACTATAACCATATTCCTAACCCTAAACCTAACCAACTGTACCACTAACCCAGGTCCAACCCTATCCCTAAACCCTAACTCTAACCTCACTCCTACTATCAAGTCCAACCCTACTGTATCCCTAACACAGCTCCAACCCTACCCCTAACACTAACCCCAACAGAGTTCCAACCGTAACCATATTCCCAACCTTAACCCATATTACTTATATTCCTAACCCTGGCCACAACCCTACCTCAGGTCCAACCCTAACCCTGACACCCAGATCTCACCCTCACCCTCACCCTCACCCTCACCCTCCTGGCAGGGCTCACTCCCAGCTGCTTGCACCAGGCTGGGAGGACTGCAGCCTGCTCCCGGGAGGGCAGGCCATGTGACTGACTGCCCATACGTGGGAGCCGACGGTGTGGACCCCGTGGGCAGAACTGCAGCCAGAGCTCCTACAGCTTCTCCCGGTCCTTCCCCGCTGTGACCGAGACCCCACGGCGCTCTGGCCTGGGTGCTGACACACCGGAGGGTGCCTCTCGGGGGACGAGACCGAGCTCTAGGCTGCGGTGCTGGCTGGCTTGGCATCACCTCTGGCAGCTCCTGTCACCACCCTGTCACCCAACTCCCGGGGGCTCCGCAGGGCACCCCCCCAACCTGGGGAAACGGGCCCTCCAGGGCCAGAGCCCACGTGGTCACCGCCCCAGCCTGCCCCCAGCATCGAGGGGCCAGGCTCTGCTGCCCTGGAGGTACCGGCAGGTGAGGTCCCTTCCGGCCAGCCCTGCCCCCAGCACGGGAGTGACAGGGCGCCTTCCCAGCACCCAGCACCTGGGGGCGCCCCGACACTCAGACAAACCGGGGAACTTTAAAACTGCCATCTTCTGCTTTATTGACAGATAAATTGTTCAAAATGTCCTCACGGTGATTCAATAATTACAAAGACTCCGACTTACATTACAAAAGTAAAAACCAGAACCCCAGCAGGTGCCAGCCCAGCACAGGCCCGGGGTGGGGGTGGGGGCGTGGTGGGCAGCCACTGGGGCCGCGCACTGCGCCCGGAAGTGCTCGCCTTCAGCACCCGGGGCAGCGGAGAGCAGCCGTCTGGTGAGACGCGGAGCGCTGGCCAGGGCCTCGGCTCTCCCGGCGGCCTCGGGCCTGGCTCCTCACGCCACACAGGGAGCTGAGCGAGAAAGGCTGGGGGCGATGTGCAGGGTGCCCGGCCCGAGGGCCCTCGGTGCTGGCCCGGCTCCGTGTGGGCCGGGCGGGGGCGGGGCCTGGCGGCACCAGGACAGCCGCCGTGGAGGTGGAGCTGGGAAGCGAGGGAAGCAGCACAGCCGACTTCACAGTAGTAGGTACTGGTGACGTGTGGTTGTGACCGGGAGGGCCGCGCACAGGCCTGTGCCAAGCTCCAAGGTCAGCAGGACTTCCGCAGCGGAGGACGCGCGGCTAGTGAACGGCACCGGCCGGCCCGCGCTCCTGTCCTCGGGACCAGACACTGGACGGCAGGCTTCCTGCCTCCTCCTCCAGGGCGGCTCTGGGAGCGGGCGGTCCGACCCAGCGGCCTGCCTCCCGGGCGGAGCGCCAGGGTGGGGTCTGAGCGTCGTGCGGGCCAGCGCCTTCCCATCCATCGGTGCGGACCAAGGGTCAGGCGCGGCTGAGGGAGAGGCGTGAACAATCACGTTACAATAGAGTTTCTGCGTCTCCTTATCTACACGTCATTCCGTTTCCGTGGACAACACTAGGTCAGCTCGGTCTTGGCACTGGCGCTGGGGCCACGCGGCTCCGGGGCCTGTGGAGACGAGGTGGCGGCCGGTGGCTTCAGGCATCGTAGGCCGGCGGCTCCGGGCCCTCGAGGGGGAGCTGGCTCCTGTGGGGGGAGGTGGGGCTCGGCGGGCCGCTGGGGTTGGAGCTGTTGGAAGGAGTTGAGTGTTTGGTGGAATCGGAATCCGGCTGTTAACACAAAGGGACAAGGTGAGAGACATCGCCAGGTCTGTGCAATGGGGAGCCGGCCCAATGGAGTCTGTGCAATGGGGAGCCGGCCCGATGGGGTCTGTGCAGTGGGGAGCCGGCCCAATGGAGTCTGTGCAATGGGGAGCCGGCCCGATGGGGTCTGTGCAATGGGGAGCCGGCCCAATGGAGTCTGTGCAATGGGGAGCCGGCCCGATGGGGTCTGTGCAGTGGGGCCCGGCCTGATGGGGTCTGTGCAGCAGGGCCTGGCCCAATGGGATCTGTGCAATGGGGAGCCGGCCCGATGGGGTCTGTGCAATGGGGAGCCGGCCCAATGCGGTCTGTGCAGTGGGGAGCCGGCCCAATGCGGTCTGTGCAGCGGGGCCCGGCCCAATGGGGTCTGTGCAGCGGGGCCCGGCCCAATGGGGTCTGTGCAATGGGGAGCCGGCCCAATGGGGTCTGTGCAGCGGGGCCCGGCCCAATGGGGTCTGTGCAATGGGGAGCCGGCCCGATGGGGTCTGTGCAATGGGGAGCCGGCCCAATGGGGTCTGTGCAATGGGGAGCCGGCCCGATGGGGTCTGTGCAGCGGGGAGCCGGCCCAATGGGGTCTGTGCAGCGGGGAGCCGGCCCGATGGGGTCTGTGCAATGGGGAGCCGGCCCGATGGGGCCTGTGCAGTGGGGAGCCGGCCCGATGGGGTCTGTGCAATGGGGAGCCGGCCCGATGGGGTCTGTGCAATGGGGAGCCGGCCCAATGGGGTCTGTGCAATGGGGAGCCGGCCCAATGGGGTCTGTGCAGCAGGGCCCGGCCCGATGGGGCCTGTGCAGTGGGGAGCCGGCCCGATGGGGTCTGTGCAATGGGGAGCCGGCCCGATGGGGTCTGTGCAATGGGGCCCGGCCCAATGGGGTCTGTGCAATGGGGAGCCGGCCCGATGGGGCCTGTGCAGTGGGGAGCCGGCCCGATGGGGTCTGTGCAATGGGGAGCCGGCCCGATGGGGTCTGTGCAATGGGGAGCCGGCCCGATGGGGTCTGTGCAGCGGGGCCCGGCCCAATGGGGTCTGTGCAGCGGGGCCCAGCCCGATGGGGTTTATGCAATGGGGGCGGGGTGGCACCTGCCCTCTCCTTTCCTTGATGAGCACAGGCTGGACCTAATCTCTTGTGAGCTCAGCCCCACGCCCGGCCCACAGTGACAGCAATGAGGCTGCAAAGGGGTGCGCCCCACAGTGAGACCTGACACTGCGGCCGGGGTCCAGTCCCAGACGTTCCCCTCTTTCGTGCTAAACGCACCGGGAAGAGAGGTCTTTCCCTGGGCGGAGGGGCTCCCTCTCCCTGAGATGAAGGCGGCAGCCAGAGCGCTGAGGCAGGAGAGAAGGCGCCGGGGGGAGAGGGAGGAGCTGCCTGCCCCAGGGGCACAGTCTGGGCACAGCAAACACGAGCACACGCCACAAGCACCGTGCTCCTCCACCCGCACGGCAACGGAGACGGCAATCGGAAAACATTCATTTACAACAGCTTCCTGGGACCAAGGTGCTCGGTCACTTCACAGGGGCCAGAGGGCCGGTCCCGGAAACCAGAAAACGCGGCCGCGGCCGGAGACTAAATGTTAAAACAGCAACTCCCTCGAGTGGCTACAGACTCTGTTCAATCCCCACGAGGGTCCCACTGGCCTTCTCCCCGCAATGGGAAAGCCAATTCTCACGCTCCTGAGGCCCCAAATAGTCAAACCAGACTGAACAAGAAAAGGCTGGAGAACTCTCTTCCCAAACTTACTGTCTCAAAAGCAACGAATCACAATGGTGTGCGGTCATACGGGCCAGGAGCAGCCGAGAGTCCAGACACGGACCTCACCAGCGTCAGGGCCTCTGACCAGGGCGCCCACAACGGGGAAGAGCAGCTGCTCCCACACTCGGTGTGCCCCAGGAATGAAGCTGGCCTCTGCCTCCTGCTGCCAGGAACCCATGTGAGCCCCGAGGAAGGCGTGAGCCCCGGGGGACCCGTGTGAGCGCTGGGGGACCCGTGTGAGCACCAGGGGCTGTGTGTGAGCACGGGGGAAGGCGTGTGAGCGCCGGGGGGGGGGGGGGGGACGGACACACACACATGCGTGTGAGCGTGGGGGGGGAAGCGTGTGAGCGCCTGGGGGGGACGCATGTGAGCACGGGGGCGGGGGGGAGATGCGTGTGAGCGCCGGGGGATGCATGCGCTGACACAGGCCAACCCACACCACCAAGGGGAAACGGTGAGTGCTCAGGGCCACGGGCTGGCAGGGGTTCTTAGCTATGACAGCGGAAGCAAAAGCACAGAAGAAACTGGTCTCCACCAAAACTGGAAACGCGGGTATGACTAAGAGGGCGAGAGCCACGCACAGGACGGGGGAAACATCTCAAGCCGCACACCGAGGGGCCAGGTGTCCAGAATATAAACAACCCGCAGCCCAACGACAAAGACGTGCTGCCGTGGAGAACGGAAGGACTGAAGACGTTGCTCCAGAAGCACAAACGGCTGACACCAGGCCCCCTGAGAAACGCACGCATGGTTACCCTGCTGGACGGCCGAGGGCGGAGGCCAGGCGGCCTGGGTAAGGGGCAAAGCCCTGCACACGCCCTGCGGCTGGAAGGGAAACGAGGCGGCTGCTATTGCCACCGTCCTCGCGTGACCCAGCATTCCACGCCCAGGAACGAGGACAGCACTCACACGAGCACATGCTCATACGTGTTCACAGCAGCCGGAGGGGAACACCCCGACGTAGCCACCCGTGGCCAAGGACACCGTGCGCCTCACCCTGTGGGATCTCGCGCCTCAAAGGAGCAGCCTGCAGACGCTCAGGCGGCAGCACGCAGACCGGACAGGTGATGCTGAGGGAAGCAGGCACGACAGCCGCTGGGACCCGACACGCCCTGCCCAGCACGGGCCAGCCACGGAGGTGGAGGCCGGGGCCGGGCCGGGCGGGGCGGGGAGAGGTGCTGGGAAGGTCTGAGCTGGTCGGAGCTCGGCTGCACAGCTCTGCGAACCTACTCAGCAGCCACCAACAGCTCCTTTAAAGCGACTCCTTCCTGCGATTTCACTTAAAAGAACCACCAGGTCCGAGCAGGACAAACGGGCTGTGCTGCGGAGGGCACCATGTCTATGAGCCTGTGCCCCGCCTGACGAGATGGAGACACCCACCAGGAGCCCCAGAGAACTCTTGGCCGCCATGTGGGGAGCGGGCCTGGCCCAGCAGGAGGCGCAGACGGCGGGCAGCCTGGTGCGGAGGCCCCTGGCCTGCACCGGGGGAGGGGCGGGAGGACGCCCGGACACGAAGGGCGCAGGGCAGCTCCCCATGGATCAGTGCAGGTAAAGGGCTCGATATGCGCAACCTGCCCATCCACTCGGCAGGTGCACCCTGAACTCTGACCTCGAGGCCAAAGGGGAGAGCCATGAGGGAAGGCTCTCCAAGACCAGGCGCGGCCTGAGTCAGACAGGACCGTCCGTGCCAGCTGAACTGGGAGAGCAGAGGCTGCTCTTTCTCCTGTGGGCAGTGACACAGCCCCCTCCGCCCCCAACGACCCCCGGGCTGTGGGGCTGCTCAAGGGGAGAGAAGCCTGTTGCACAGAGGACAGCCGTGTGGGGCTCGGTTCTGCTCCGCGTGGGCGTGCCTCACCTCCTTGTCAAAGTCCTGGTCGGGATCGGACATGCTCCTCAGAGGTGCTGCCATGCCGGGCTCGGACCCACCTGGGGCACAAGGAGGTGTCACCTCAGGGAAAGGGGCCCGCCCCGGCCGCCCCGGGTGCCCCGTACCTGTCGTCGGCCATGAGACGTAGGGCTTGCTCTTGGGCGGAGGCTGCCGGGCCAGGCTGGGGGGCGGGGGGCCGGGCCTCTCCTCCTGGGCCGGGGGCACGGCGCTCTGGGGAGAAGGCAGCAGTGAGCACGGTGGCCGCTGAGCACTGGGCCGGCCCCCGAGGAGGGGAACGGGAAGGCTCGCAGGGACATCAGCTAAGGCCGTGCCGGCTCCGACAGGAAGCCGTCTTTTAGAGCGAAGGGGAAGCATTACTGTCGCCCCGAGGTGCTATGTGGAAACCACTGTGACAGCTAGTTCCGTCCGAAACACGGACAGTCACCGAGCAAATCCAGGGCCCGGCCAGGGCTGCAGCGGAAGGCAGGCGGCAGGCGGAGCCCTGCGCAGGCGGGACGGAGCGCCCGGGAGGCACTCACCAGCGGCAGGTCCATGAGCACCTGCATGCCGTCGCCCGGGCCCATGTGGGCCACGTGGTTGAAGTTGGTCGGGTTGGAGATCATCTTGGACCTCAGCTCTGGGTCTCTAAGCATCTCCCTGGGGAGAGGGAATTTGGGATTCACAACCGTGAGCAGTCCTCGGGCTCGCCCTGGCCGCCCCCGGCGAGGCTGCCCACGACAGGCCGGCCCCTCACCGCCGCTGCTGCAGCCGCTCCTCCTCCGGCACCTTGAAGACGAACCGCCTCTTGCTCCGGGTCCGCAGCATCTGCTTCCGGCTATTGTCCGAGGTGTCGGGCACATTGAGCACGGTTCCTGCAGAGGGAGGGTGACCGCAGTCACGGTGGCCCCAGACCGCTGCAGGACGGGGGGCGGGATGGGGGGGCGGGATGGGGGGGCAGGATAGGGGGGCAGGATAGGGGGCAGCACAGGGGACAGCGGTCACAGAAGGAGGCTCCCTCACCAGAGAACTTGCTCTTGAAGTAGATGAGGCGGGGGGGCTCGCAGTGGAGCAGGTTGAGGGTGCCCTCCGTGTTCAGCGGTCTGATCTGCGGGAACAAGAGGGTCAGCAGCTGCACACACAGCAGGGGAGCCACCCGTGCCGTCCCCTCCGCCCGGCCTCACCCTCCGCAGGCCGATGGTCTGCACCCACTCCATGGTGCACACGTCGAAGACGTCCACGCCGTACTCGCTGTACACCGTGACGTGCGAGGGGCTGCAGCCTGCGCGGACAGAGCGCGGTGAGGAGCGGCGCGGCCCGGACACCCCCGGCCTCCAAGAGGTGCCGAGGGCCAGGCGGCTGCCCAGGTGGAGGCCGCCACGGCCCCCGACCACGCCCTGCAGAGCCAGGTGTGCGTGGTCCCCGCGCTCCGGCCGAGGAGCGGGGAAGCGGCAGCGCGCACGCAGAGCTCCGGCCTGCGTCCTTGCAGCCCTGAGTGGACCGAGGCTGCACACGCCCGGTCAGGGAGGCCGAGGGCTGCCCACAGCGAGCTCCTCTGGGGAGCTGGGCTCTGGGTCAGCGTTCACGGCAGCCACTGCGGCGCCGGGGACGAGCTGGCCACGCACAGCCCGGCCACGGGCCTGTGCGGCGCTGGTCCGTCCCCGGGGGCGGCACCCCTCTGCCCTCTGCTTTGACTCCGAACTACGTCTCCTGCAACGGCCCTTTCCCTGCTCCCTCTGAGCCACCCGTCGTCCCAAAGGCATGAGCAAGGCCTGTGGGTGCGAAGTGGTGGGGCTTCCAGGCAGTGGTGCCTGTCGCTCCTCCCGCTGAACACTGCCCGTCAGGTGGGCGGCCTCACCCAGGGGCAGGCAGGCCCGGCGCCCGGCTCCCGCCCAGCCTCATGGGCGCTGCCGACAGCAGGGGCTTTAAGCTGCTGCGGCTCCGAGTGGGCGGCACGACCACCTTCTCGACCCCACAGAGTCAGCTGGGTCGCCGCAGGCAGGAGGCCGGGCAGAGGACCGTCCGCCTGGCTCCTGGCAGCCCCTCCCTGACCCCGTGGGGTCCCCGCAGGAGCCAGATCTGTGCAGGACGAGGCGTGGCACCGAGGTGTCCGGCCAACAACGTGACCTCACGTCCATCTCAACGGGCAGAGCACGGCTGTGGTCTGACCGACTGCGCGGGCTCCCGCGGCCCCTCCCCTGGCCAGCCCGCAGCCGGACCGGCACGCTCTGCACGGCCGGGAGGCGGAGTGGGCGGGGCTAGTGCTCCAGCCCCACCTGACTGCGCGCCTGCGCTGTGCAGAGGGCGGAGACAGACCACGAGGCGCAGCAGAGCCGAGCGCCAGGCTCAGCGTGGCCACCGCGGCGAGACACCGGGGCTGGGCTGGGTCCTTCCTCCTTTCCTAGCGGCCAGCCCGCCAAGCGGGCCCTGTGGTTCTGAGGCTGCTCCTCGGGGCGGCTTTGCGGACATGAGGATGGCAGGGAGTGGGCAGGCGTGGCAGCAGAGGTCTGGCTGCTGCGCTGCCCCAGGATGGCCGAGGGCCAAGGAGTTAGACACACACGTGAGCCCCCGGAGCCAACGGAGGCAGCACACCCCACAGCCCGGCTCCTGGTCCAACACTCCCAGTTCTCTGCCAGCAACGAGGCGGACAAAGGATGTACTTGCAGGCAACTGAGGGAAAACGGGCCCGCCCACCACCTGTAACCCCACCACCTGTAACCCCACTTCTGCTGCCCTAAACCGTCCCATCCCCCCTGGGTTCCCGCATGCCCACCAGTGGTAGGCATGAGGGTTAGGGTCCTGTACAAGCTCAGATGGTGGGCTGGGCAGGAGCCCCACGGAGCCCCTCACACAGGAGGCCACCTCAATCCCTGGACAACTTGGCTCTTTCCAGAACAGCTGCCAAGGCAGGGCAGCGCCCTCTGCTGGCCATGCCGAGCCCTGCGGCAGGTGCTGTGCTAACGCTGCTGCGAGTTCCTGAATGACTCCGGGCTGAGTGGACCCGCCCCGCCCAGCTCCCTGGCTCCCTGGCTCCCTGGCTCCCTGAGGGGGGAACTGGAGACGAACTGAAGCAAAACTGAACGTGCCGACAGGCGTGAAGAGCAGCGACAGGGATAGGCAACAGAAAACATATACATACTACAGGCGACAGGCACTGCAGGCCACATGAGCTCCTGCGTGCGCGACCGCCGGCCTTGTGGGTCCACGTACAGCCCCATGTGGCTGAAGCAAAGCAGGTACTCCTCGCTCTGGAGCTCCACAGCACACAGGGCGTCAAAAGGCTGCTGCGCGAGGAACGCAAGCGAGGGGTCCTGGGCATTGACCAGCGGCAGCGCCTGCCCGTCCCCCTGCAGGCTCAGCAGGGAGAACCCCGAGGGGTAGCCCACACAGAGCTTGTCGGAGAGCACGGCCATGCACTGCACGCTGCCCGGGGCCGCGAGCTCCGCCACCTTCCTGTGGAAAGGCCGGCTGTGCTGGGCCTCGTAGCACAGCACCAGCCGCTTCACCGCCACCAGCAGCCAGGTGGCCGCGCCCTTCCTCAGAGTTGCCGTGGCCAGGAGCTGGCAGCCCTTCGTCTCCGGGAGCTTGACGTCCACGCTGCTCTCTGTGCCGTCGAAGGCGGACCACGGGCAGAGGTGGACGTGGTGGTTCCGGCCGCACAGGAGCGCGGCCACCCGCTCCTTGGGGGCGAGCGCGATCTGGTAGACCTTCTTGTAGTCAGCGACGCGGACGATCACTGCGGGAGGGCGGGTGTGAGCCGAGGCTGGGACCGGTGCCCACCCTGCTCCCGGCGCTGGCTCAGCACCCTCCACCCGTCCCAGACGCCCAGGGCCCCGCGGAGTGGTCTGGCTGCGGCCTTCCCTCCCGTTACGAAGTCTGATGGGAGCAATGGACCCGGCCAGTGACAGCGTCTCAACGCGCACAAGTTCCCACGCCTGACGCTGCTGCACTAACCGCGGGCCTGACGCACAGCGGACACGGCCGCCACTCACCGTCACGCGTCACCTCGATGACGTACAGCCCTTCTTCCAAGCCGACCACGATCCTATCGCTGTCTGTGGGCAGAGGGCGAGAACAGAAAGCACGTCAGCCGTGGGAACGCCGGTGAGGCCAGCCGCTGTGCCCGGGGATGGGCCGGGAGTGCACACACCCAGCACGGCGGCCGCCAGCACGGCCTTGACGAGCGGCAGCGAGCTGTCGTAGGCCTCCTGTGGGACGTGCACCACCTGGTTGCGCAGGCGGTTCTTCTGCAGGATGGACTGCAGGCCTTCCAGAATCCCAACCCACTTCCGCTTCTCGTTCTCGTTCTCTGTCAGAATGAGCAGTGAGCTGGTCTTAGAAGGTGAACCTAAGAGCGAGGCCGTCACCTTCAGGACAGAAAAGAGAACAGAAGAGCCGTAAGCCGGCAGCACAGCACCGACGCCCGCCTGCCCGGCCTCTGGCCCGCGGAAGGGCAGGGTTAAAGGTCGGCCGGGCCCTGCTCCGAGGCCCTCTGTGCTGTCCCGGGACAGCGAGGAAACACGCATCGCACTAACGGCCCTCCGAGCACGTGCACACAGACAGCTCTCGGCCGGGCCCGGCACAGGTCGTGCGGCTGCGGAAGGACCAGTTTAGTGCAGTGGCGGCAACTCTTTGCATTGCATAAGGAGGGGCTTTCTGAACAGTGATGAGCTCAACACAACTCCAGGGGAGGCCTCGCCTCCCTAGCTCAGTGGAGGGACCGCCACGCCCCTCCCCCTCCCCGCCCTGAGTGCTGGTCCTCTGTCGCTCCAGCTCCTGACCAGAGGCCTGAGAGGGGAGGGGAGGGAGGCCCCCCTGGACATGCTGGGACAGAGCACTGACGTGAGGAGGGAGAGGAAGGGGGGGGAGGGAGGTGGCAGTGAGGGCAGTGGCTGGGCGTGTGGAGGAGCCTGCAGCAAGGAAGGGGTGGGGAGCCGGGCCTCTGCCACGGGCTCCGGTCCCTCCGCCGGCAGTGAGCTCTGAGGGTTTCACTGTAACCACGTGACCTGTCTGTGACCAGTGAATCCTCTAAGGGACGGGAGAGAACCGTACCCTGAAGATACACGGGACGTCTCGACGGGAAGCGTGAATGACGTCGGAGGCCAGGACGGAGCTCACTGAGAACTCTTCATCCCTGCAAGAAACGGGACACTGAGCGCGCGCGCGGGGGGACGCCAGGCCTGTTCAGACCGGACAGAAGGCGCTTTCGAGACAACTTCCTCCAACGGGCGGGGCCCTGGCCTTGGCCCGGGTAAGAGAGCGCTTCCCCTGCAAAGCCGCCAGTGCAGGGGTTCGAGAAGCCCCTCTCTTCCTCCCCACCTCCCCTCCGCCTCTCCTCCCTGAGCCACTGGCTCTCTAGTCCTTCAGCGGCTGGGGGAGGACAAACCACCGCCCCGGCGGCCGGACACGCTGTGATCAGGCTGCAATTGAAGGAGCTAAACCGAGCCGATGCCTGGCAGCCACGCTCATACTCGCACCGGCACAGCACCGGCGGCCTCTGCCTCCGGGCCAGGGCGCATGAGGGACAGCAGGGTCCCCAGGGCTTTCCAAAACCAGGTCCCAGTGTCCACCACCCCATGCACTGGCCATGCACTGGGACAGGGGAGGGGGGCCCCGCTGTGGGGGTGACTGACATATGGCTCTCCTCATGGCACCCCATGGCACGCCTTCCCCCAGAACCAATGTGGCGACTAGCTGGAGGCTGGGCCCCAGCATGTCCCTGTCTGCATTTGCCAACCTCTGTGGCACTGGGGCAGGTGACCGGACACGCCAGAACGTGCCCAGCATGCCCACCTTCACAACCACCCTCTCACTTCCGGGCCAGGTGGTGCCATCACACCCATGGGAAGCGGAAGCAGACGAAACGAGAAGAGAAGCCATGAGGGGGATGCTCGCTGCCCTCAGTGCCTGGTGCCAGAGGCAGGCGACGGGCATGGAGAGGTCAGAGGTGCCGCCACCCAGCAAGCCTTGGGGCACACAGCCCGGCTCCAGGCTGCTGTCGCCAAGGGACCCGCAGGCACAGACAGACTCTGAGGACACGGCCGCGCCGGCGCTCCCTGCTTGCTCTCGGCGTGCCGTTTCTTATGTTACATGCTCATTGCGCAGTTTCTAACCAGACAGACCTAAGCCAGGACGTTCCGGCACGTGTGTTCTTGCCTGCGTTGGGGTCCGCGCAGTGAGGGAGGGGTGGGCAGGAAGGAAGTCAGGGGCTACCGAGCCCCGCGCCCTCCGCTCGGGGAAGCAGACCTGAGGTCCAGGACCTGGCTGGCCACCACGCCGGGCTGCGTGGACTTGCCCTCGGGCAGGTCGTACAGGAAGAGCTTGCAGTCGCAGACCACGGCGTAGGCCCGCTGCCAGCCCTTCTTCACGCCCGTCGGCTTCGGGACCTGCGGGTAAGCGGACGTCTCACTGGCCGGCGAGGCCAACGCACCGCCGGGGCCTCAGGCCAGGGCTTCCTGGGGTGCCCCTCGCGGCCGGCTTCTCACAGCAGCTCCCTTGCCCGCGCAGGCTGGGGGCCAGAGCACGGTCAGGGCCGGGGGTCAGGGCTGCTGTGGAGGGCGAGCACGGACAAGGCGACGTGGAGACAGGTGGACAGCTCGGCGACAAGGACGCCCACGGCCAGGAGCCCGGGAACCAAGGCTGACGGGCCCTCACGAGCCCGGCTGAGCGCCCGGCCAGGAGCGGGCAGGCCTGACTGAACGTGTTTCCGTGGACCCTCAGCCCGGGCCCCAGGACCAGCACGAAGGCGGTGCAGACAGAGGGCGGTGCAGACAGAGGGCGGTGCAGACAGAGGGCGGTGCAGACAGAGGGCGGTGCAGACAGAGGGCCGCAGACAGAGGGCGGTGCAGACAGAGGGCGGTGCAGACAGAGGGCCGTGCAGACAGAGGGCGTGCAGACAGAGGGCGGTGCAGACAGAGGGAGGTGTAGACAGAGGGCTATGCAGACAGAGGGCCGTGCAGACAGAGGGCGTGCAGACAGAGGGCCGTGCAAACACGAGGGCCGGGCGTCCTACCTTCACGTAGCCCTTGTAGGCGGTGCCGATGCCCCGCTGCACGTCCACGCCCAGGGGCCGCTTGGCCTGCTCGGGAGGGAGGGGGCACACCTGGGGGGCGCTGTCTCGGCAGGACACGTGGCAAGCAAACGAGCACACTGGAGGGGCGAGGGGGCGGCGTCAGGCATGTGGCTGGAGCCCGGACCCAGGGGTGGTTTGAACTCGCTCCCACAGCTCAGGACGGACAGCGGCAGGCAGGGCGCCAGGACGCCTTGATGTGCAAGGACGGTCCGGAGCCGGTCTCTGTCCTCCCCTAGCCCTGACAGGAACCACGTGCAGGTCTGGGACGGGTGATGGCCGCCAACCTGGGCGGGCCCTGCCTTGTGAGCACTGGCTCTGACCAGCGTGGGCACTCGGGCCGCCCAGCCCAGGGTCACTCGGCACCTGTGACCTGGCCAGTTGCGCTGCACGGGTGGCTGCACGCAGACGTGAGTGAGGGCGGGCGTGGCAAGGCCCAGCCCAGGCTGTGGAGGCGGCACAGGGGGAGGCCGGGACCAGGCTTTCGCCGGGCTCACAAGCACTCACACAGCTCCCTCCCCCGGGGCCGCGGGCACACTCACCCTCGCAGGCGTAGCCCTGGCGCAGCAGCCCCACCATCAGGGAGGTGCAGTGGCTGCACTGGGTGGGGCTGGAGAAGGACTTGATGCTGAACTGGTGGGCTTTGGGCTGTGGGAGGACAGGGAGGAGGAGAAGCGCTGGAGGCGGCGGCCAGCGCAGGAACGCTGGCTCCATCTTGAGAGACGGACAGTGGACTCCATGCTGAGGTGTGTGTGGCCCGGGCAGTGCTACCAACGCCTGGTGTGCAACCCCCACCGAGGAGCTAGAGCCAAAGGCCGCCCCACACCTCCTTCAGGGACCCCTGGCGCACACAAGGCGGGCGCAGGGGGCGGAGGCTGCCGCAGGCCCCTCGCCTCCCGGTGGCGGGGCTCCCCCAGAGCTGCCTCCCCCTGAAAGCAATGACACAAGGATGAGCAGCAGCCCCGTCCCAGCAGCAGAGCGGAGCCAGCCACGCTGGAGAAGGGACCCCGCCACGCGGTGGATGATGGAAAGAGGCGGGATGGAGAAAGGGCCGTCTACAAGGCTAATAGCGGCAAAATCCGAGCCTTCACTGCTCAGGCCACATAAACGGCGCCTTTGTAGGAAGCAGGAGGAGTGAACAAAACCCAGTGCAGTCCACCTGCTCCCTGCTGCTGAGACTCAAGTCCAACGGCCACACCATTCACCACCTCGCCCAAGACCAAGCCGAGTGCTGGCTGCACGGCCATTGTGACGGGAACCGAGAGGCCACGGCTGCATCCACAAGGCGGAGGCCAGGGAAGCCGGAGCGGGCCCTGGCCCTGGAGCTGTGGCCTGGGGGCATGTGTGCACGGCTCTCAAGGCCGTGACAAAGCCAACGAGGCTGTGCACACTCAGGAGCCGTTCTCGGTTGAGGGACCCTCCCCCCACACACACACACCGTGACTTCTCTGTGCAGGTGGACAAACGCAAGTAAGCCTGGAGAAGGCACTCAGACACATCACAGACCAGAGGGAACTGGTCTGGGAGCGAAGGGGCTGGGAGAGCTAACGCAGACGTGTTTCTGTGAAAATCCGCTCAGGCAGCGCCGGGGAGGGTCACACGGGCCCCGAAACCCCTGCTGGCACGGCACTCAGCGCGCCCGCTAACAGGACACACCCGCTGTCTGTCTGCTTTCACGGGCTTCTACAGCGAGGCGGCCGGGAAGCCAGGCTTACCTTTGGTCCGGCCAGAGCGAGGGCCTGGGAGGCAGGTGGCAGCCCGGCGGGCAGCCTCTGTGGGGCCCGAGCCATGTCCTGGGAGACAAGCGGGACAGGTGAGCGCCGTGCTCGCTGCGCGCTCTCCACCACCAGGCCCTGCATGGATCCCTCCCCCGGAGCTGATCAATAATGAACAGTTCTGCATTTTTAATTCGCCACATTGTGGAGACACCTGTCAAAGCACGCCTCATGTAGCCGATGCGCCCACGGCAGCTCTGAAATGCAAGTCGGGCTCGGCTGGCACTGCGGGCGGACCGAGCGTGCTGGCCTGGGCCTCCAGCAGCAGGTGGACACGGGGCCGAGGGGCAGACCTGAGGGTCGCGGTCCAGGGCAAGTCTTACCTCCTGCTGCTCGGTGCTCGCAGCCATGGGTGTGGACGGGGACACTTCTGGCTTTGGAGCTTGTGTTTCTTGCTCACTAGCTGAGCCGGTCTGTGGGGAAAAGGCCAAGGAATTGTGAGAATGGAGAACTCATTCTGTAGAATTCAGCCTGGAGCCCACACAACCCCCACAGCCCTGCCCTGCGGCCGTCCTGCATATGCACAGAACCTCACAGGGGAAGGCTGGTCGGAGAGCTAGCCACTACATGTTCTCCATTTTACAAGTACCTCCCCGCATAAGTAATACAAAGTGCCTCCCTCTGGGGACCTGAGGTCCAGCACAGGCCTTCTTCCCCTGAACCAGCCTTCCGCACGCTGCGGCCGCGGGGGCCTCCGGCCGGACTGGCAGGCCCCTACAGCAGCCAGGGCAGGAGCCGCCACCCGAAGGGGAGCCCGGGAGGCGCCAGCCCCTGACGGACACGTCTCATCTCAGGGACTCAGAGGCTGCGGCCTACGCCCAGAGGGAGTCTCCCTGACAGTTTGATGCAAGAAAAGCAATGTTTTGTTCTGACAACTCAAGATTCCCAAATTAATTTCTAATATGAAGTTGGAGCTAAAGCTTTGAAGCCAATTGAAAGCTAAAGCTGCATCCTAAGACCATCTTTAGATGTGAGAAGCGTTCCTGAAGCCAGTATTTCCCCAGGGAAGGCCGCTCACTCCTGTCCACAGGCGCGCACACCATCCCCACATGGGGAAGCCGCGCAGCCACACAAGGCTATGGCACGGACAGACCAGGGAGCGCCTGTGCCCGGCCGGAGCCCACGGGAGCCCCACAGCCCTGCCTCGTGGCCGCCCTGCACACGCAGAGCCTCCCGGGGGAAGGCTGGTCGGAGAGCCAGCCACCAAGGCTACAGATGGAGCACACCTCTCCCGTAACAGGAATGGTAGACGTTAGAGCCACAGTTCTAGAAAAACGAGGAGCGTTTGTTCACCACGCAGTTGTGAGCTGATCAGAAGGGCGCTCGCTGAGGGGGGGCCCTCGTAACCGCGATGTCACTGTCCTGTGGACGAGGTGTCGTGTGGACGTGGAGGAGGGACAGACAGAACAGTCACTCCGCCCAGTAAGAATGTGCATGGGAACGGGACTCCATTGTGGGGCAAATCATTCCCAGCGCCCGCCAGCGTGTGTGACGTGGGGCGAGGAGACAGGCTCCAGGGGATCAGGCTTTCCCCTGGGAGGTAGCGGTCCTCTCTCCTGGCCGGAGGCTCCGAACAGCAGTCAGAAAAGCACTAACACGCAGGGTGTGGCTCCGAGGACCAGGCACGAAGCCCCGCCCCGCCAGGCTGAAGCACCCGGTGCAGCCGGTGAGAGGGCCGAGCTGGAACCCCGAGGGGAGAGGCCCCCTGCACCCATGCCGCAGGAGAGCGGCCTCTCGGGCACCCGCCTCTGGGCCCGGCTCTGCACGTGCTCACGGAGACGGAAATGCAGGCGGCGCAGGCGCACAGCACGGGGACCAGGGCTGCAGAGGAGCCTCCAGGACACGCAGCTCTGCCCTGGCCGCACGGCTCGGCGGGTAGAGCGGTGCCCGATGCGCCGCAGTGGTGGGTCTGGTCCCAGGCCAGGGCACATACAAGCGTCTGAGAAGGAGTGCGTAAGTGGAACGAGTCCATGTTTCTCTCTATTAAAAAAAAGTCCTGGCTGGTGGCTCAGTTGACTGAAATGTCGTCCTGTTCAGCAAGAAAGGGTGCAGGTCCGACGCCCAGCCAGGGCACGTGCCCAGGTTGCGGTCTCCATCCCGGGTGTGTGCATGTGAGAGGCAACCCATCGATGCCGTTCTCTCCCACCATGCTTCTCTCTCCGCCCTTCCCGTCACTCTCTGCTGTAACACAGTCAACAACGAGACACCGCCCTGCGCCGAGGACTCCGGGAGACACACTGCCACCCTGACAATACCCGCCTCCAAAGCGGCGGCGGCCGTGCCCGGACAGAGGAGCGAGCCTGCCGGGTTCGGGAAAGGCTGGCCCAGCCAGGAGCGCCGGCCGCTGGCGAGGCTGCTGGGGGTGGCGCCTCCACTGGCCCTCTCCGGCCCTTTTCTGGCACACCCCTTACCCTAACGGCTTCCGCAAAGCGTGGAACTGCCGTGTCCCCTGCCGAATTCCCGCCAAATGCCTGCCTCCTCTCAGGCGGGGGCGTCAGAGCAGTGTGGCCTCAGATGCTGCTCGGGGCCGGGCACAGCACTGCCCACAGAGGCACAGTCCA
Source organism: Pipistrellus kuhlii (assembly GCF_014108245.1). Lineage (NCBI taxonomy): Eukaryota > Metazoa > Chordata > Mammalia > Chiroptera > Vespertilionidae > Pipistrellus > Pipistrellus kuhlii. Next base: position 628,562 of record NW_023425603.1, read on the forward strand.
CAGGCCGGACCCGGCGGCACAGCTCAGCTCAGCGCGGTCCCAGGCTCCCCTGGACCTGCAGCCAGGGCTTCAGGCCACCTCATCCACACGACAGGGACAGCGCGGACAGCTGCGGCTCCGCGGGAGGACCGCCTGACCTTAGGACGTGAACTCGGGAGGAGTCCAGTCGCTATGCCTACCATGTACTCTCACTAGTTAGGATGGGGGGGCGGGGCACGGGCAGGAGGCACATGGGCGGACGTGAACTCCCCCTGTGCTGCAGGCGGAAACGTTTCTGAATGAAGCGGGAAGACCAGCACGCACCTCACGGGCCCAGGAATGAGACCCTCTCAGGCCTTTCCCTTCCTGGCTCCCAGAGGCTGCTAGGAGGGGTCCATCCCTACTCTTCCGGAAAGGAGGGGCGCGGTGCCCGAGGCCGCGGGAGGCAGAGTGACAGGGAGGGGGCTCGCCCTCATTCTGCCACTTCCTGCGCAGGCAGCACTGCCCGCTCCCTAGGAGGTGCCACCCAAGCTCCAACTGCGGCGGCAGCGAGGGGCCTCCACCCGTCGGGGAGACCAGCGGGGAGCCGGGATGCCCCCAAAGGTCTGCCTGCTCTTCCCTGGCTACGGTGCGAGGCTGTGCTTTAGCCGCTGCCTGGGGTCCCACAGGCAGAGGCCCAGGCCACCTCTGCCCTGAGGACACGGAGCGGTTCCTCGCTCTAATTCTGGAAGCATCTTGGGAAGCATTTCAAGCCCCTGCAGGCCTCTAACCCACACACTGCACACACAGGCTGGACAGAGCAGCCTGAGGTCAGCGTCAGGTGGTGCTTGGCTGGTGTTCTGGCCGCACAGGAGTCAGATCACAGGGCACTAACTAACTGGTCACCAAGGCGCTTTTCGCTGGTAAAAAGCAGTTACTCACTCTGAAGGTCAGGTCATGTGCAAGCGGGGCTGTGTTGAAATACTCAAAAATAGAATCCTGGAAATCTGGAAGTTTGAGTCCTGTAAGACGAGACAGTCATGGTGAGAACATAAGACTCTTAACGCTGACGGAAGGCTCCATGTCAATGGTTCACTCTGGACATCTCACCCCAAAACACAGCGACGGGATGGGAAATGCTGTGCCCGTGGCCACACAGAGCAGGTGCCAGGACAGCAAGGCTGGAACGGCGACCAGCCAGCCGCAGGGCAGAGCCTCAGTCATGGGATGTGACGTCTAACTACACTGGTGTGTGTGTGTGTGCTCTATTCTTTCAAGACAAAACATAGGAAGGACGCCCCAGACCTGTGGTGACCTTGGGGAGCGAACCATTGGACGCACCCATTTCAGAATTTGGCTTTGGCATGACTAAGTACTGTCTTCAAAGCACTAAAAGCTATTAACCCTGAAAGAAATTAAATCTAAAGCAAAACCATGCCATTACAAAGGGCTTATAATACTTTAAAAATGTAAGAATTTGTCATTTAACTTACCGGTATCTGCTCTAAATTTTTCTTCCATCTTCTTCTTCAAAATTTCCATTTCTTCTACTAATTCTTTATTTTTTGCTTCCGAGTCCTTTAGTTTACTGAAATGAGAAACCGGCGCGGTCGGTGCAGAGCCCAGGCCACCTGCGGGAGGCGGGCGAGGCCGCGCCAGGGCTCCACAAACACGCGGACAAACACAGGCTTGACGGGGCGGCCTCCCCCTAACACGTCTGGACACACAAACGGACGGTAAACACCGTGCATCAAGAGCCTGAGGCGTGTTGGACATTCCTCTCTGGACTGCCTGAGCCCCTGAGGACACCCAGCCCCGGGTCTCCGACTGGATACCTGTGTCTTCCCCCAACAGGCCAGAGGGTGGCTACCACCTCCTGAGCGCAGGGTCTTGGGGTTCCCAGGCTTTTGTGGGGGACAGAGCAGCCAGTGCAGCGCTGGGGGACCTGCCATCACCTCCTGGCTCTGCACTGGTGTGGGGGGACACCTGCCCGCACTCAGCCCCTCGGCTGTGAGGGGACAGCAGGCGCTGGCTGGCGCAGGACCCGCTCGGGGCGTGCCCAGGCCCCCACGGAAGGACAAGCACCTTTCAAAGGAGAGGTTCGCGTCCTTGGCCTTCCTCAGCTCCTCCTGGACCAGCTGCTTGGCCCGGATCTCGGCCTCCAGCGCCGACTGCAGCTCCAGCCGTGCGGACATGTCCAGCTTCTGGCTGCGGCGCACCTTCCAGAGCGGGTCCTGGGTGCGCAGGTTCAAACGAAGATACACGTCAACCTCCTGACTTCACAAAATTAATGCTAACAAATGACAAACTCATCTTTTCTAGCCTTCAGCTTTTTTAGCATTTTAAATTTATTTTATTGTTTGAAGTATTACAATTAGTACGTACGTCTCCTTTTCCCCCCTACTGACCTTCCCCGGCCTCCCCCACCCCCGCACATGCCCTTACCCCCCTCCCCCGAGGGTCCTGCCTTAAAACTTTTATCATATTTAAAAGTTAACTCTCAGATATTATCAAAGTCCATCACAGCCAATTTTATTTTCAACACTTTATGGCCTTTATTCTTTCTTAGAGATCTTGTAAAACTTCACTAATTTTTAAAGAAGAAACTAGGTCCTCTAATGTAATTTTTTCCCCCCCAAAGAGGAAGGGAGAAGAGGGAGAGGAATATCAGTGATGAGAGAGCATCATTATCAGCTGCCTTCTGCCCGCCCCTTACTGGGGAATCAAGCCCACAGCCAGGGACCGTGTTGGCCCCTCACGGCCAAAGCCCCCGCGAGCCCCCGGCGACAAAGCGTGAGCTCCGGGCACGACCCACCAGCGTCCTCGACCCCAGACTGGAGCTCCTCAGCGTCTCCAGCTCTTCCGTCATCTTCGAAGCCAGGGCTTGGAGGTAACCCCGCGCGTCTTTCTCGTCGCTGACCCTGCGGGAGGGGACAGGTCTGTGAGTGCCTGGAGCAAGGAGCACCCGAGTCCCGCCTCTCTGAGGGCACAGGGACCCAGCGTCCTCTCTTGGGACACCAGTCCCCGTGACAACAGAATGCCCCTTAGGCCGGCTAGTGTGGCTCAGTGGTTGAGAGTCAACCTATGAACCAGGAGGTTCAATTCCCCAGTGTAAGTCTTGTAGGAGGCAGCTGATCAATGACTCTCTCATCATTGATGTTTCTGTCTCCAGCCCCCTTCCTCTCTGAAATCAATAAAAGCACGTATTGAAAAAAAGAAGGTGCTGGTCACAGGTGTCTCTGCACAGCCTCACCACACCTCAGAGGCCGGTGGCTGCTTCTGCACCTTTGCTCAGTGCAGTGGCCCTGGGCAGAACGGCCACCTGACCTCAGTGCTGTCGGGCACGGCGGAGGGCTGTGCCTGGGCCGCAGAGAACTAGCGGGAGGTGCACGAGGTCACAGAGGAAGACGGAGCCGGAGAAACCGCACCCTGGGTGGCCAGCCAACGGCCTGAGCCTGGTCACGCCCCTGGGCGGGCCAACGCACCACTGGATGATCTCGGCGATCTGAGCTTCCCAGTGGGCCACCGACTCCTTCTTGGCCGCCAGGTCCTGCAGCTCGTCCTCCAGCTGCCTGTTCTGGGCTGTGAGCTTGTCCACGAAGGAGCAGAGCTGGAAGGAAATCATCGCACCACACAGCGGGTTAGTTGGCGCCTGCACACAGGACATTAGCATTACTCAAACTACACGTTCTGAAGATTTTGAGTTTTCTCTAATCGTTAGGAGGTTCAGGATGTGGGTTTTTTATTGTATCTGACTCCAGTCACATTTCAATGCAGATCTGAACATAAAAGGGATCAAGAGCCAGTGATTTCAGAAAGCCAGCATCCATTAACCAAATATAAGCATCCCGTTTAAAAGATCACCACTGCGTCCTTTAAAAATAAAAATGCTTAAAACATAAACTGCCAGCATCCGAGCGGAACGTTCCCGCCTCCCGAGCAACCCACGCCTTCCGTTACCCGCTCCTTCTCGGCAGCCAGCTTCTTGTTCTCCTCGGACAGCGCGGCGCGGTCTCGCTCGAGCTTGTCTCTGACGCTGCCCACTGCCTCCTCCACCTCACTGAGCCTGCGGGAGGGGCAGGGTCAGAGCCACGGCCCACCGGCCGCCGCACAAGCCTGCGGCTCCCCCACGGAGGAGCTGGGACTCACCGTTCCCGCTTCGACTTCTCCAGTTTGTCTTTCAACATCAAGATCTCCTTCTGCAGGGCCAGCTGGTGGCTCTCGGAGTCGTGCACCTCCTTCTTCACAGTTTTCACCTCCAGCACGTGGGAGGCCTCGCGCCTCACCAGCTCCTCTTCGTAGAACAAGACCTTCTTCTCCAGCTCAGACTTGATTTTGGAAATCTCTTGCTGATGCTCTAAGGAGGCACCTGGTCCCCGGCCCCCTTGCCTACCCTGGAGACAAAGATTCAGGTAGGTCACACCCCTCCCTGCCCTCCCTCAGGGTCACACCGTGTTCCCTCCCACGTGCAGGCCCTTGGAAGCTGCTGCCTGGGCCCCCAACGGCAAGCACAGCCCTGTGACAGCTGAGCCTGGTAGGTGGTCCTCAGGAGGGCAGCTTGGGGGTGACAGCATCTGCCCTGCAGGAGGGACGTGCCAGACCTGCAGGGCCGAGGCCTTCACACTGTGCGCACTGCACTGCGAATGCTTCGTCTCCCTCTGCCCAGCACTCCCGCTCAGTACTCTAAGGGCCGCCTCTGTCAGGCCCCTGTGGCTCCGGCCACGTGACGTCTCTGCTCTCCTGCAGCCGAGGAGCAATGACGGACACACACCAGGGAACCACAGACAGTCACACAGGTGACGTGACAAAGACTGGGGGAGGCAGGAGTGCGGTTGGACGCACAGCCAGGCAGTGGCAGCCAGGATGAGAAGAGACGGACACCTTGAGAATGTGCAGGGAGAGGTGGTGGATTCACCAGGGGCTGGGAGGGGGTTTGAGGGAGAGGAGCCTCAATGTCTCCTTTCACAGACAAGGAGCCCTCGGCTAGGCCGGCAGAGGCTCTGGGGTTGCAGGTGGTAAGCCGGGAGCCCAGCCGCCCACCGCCCTCTTCCCACTCCAGGCCTTGCCCCTGGTCACTCGCCACTGCCTCCGGCCACGGACGACCAGCCTGTCTCCTCTCTGTCAGTGGCAGTACCGGTCTTTGAGGAGCTTTCCCAGAAGTGGGCCCAGGAGTTTAGAAAAAGATTAGTCAGCTCTAACCGGTTTGGCTCAGTGGATAGAGCATCAGCCTGCGGGCTGAAAGGTCCCAGGTTCGATTCTGGTGAAGGGCATGTACCTTGGTTGCGGGCACATCCCCAGGAGGAGGTGTGCAGGAGGCAGCTGGTCGATGTTTCTCTCTCATCGATGTTTCTAGCTCTCTATCCCTCTCCCTGCCTCTCTGTAAAAAGTCAATAAAAAGAAAAGAAACGAAACCCAGGTGCCCAGAGGCACAGGTGCCAGTGACGGGATGAGTCCCCAGCCAGGAGGGAGGGTCACAGCTGTTGGTGGGAGCGGGGCCCCGCAGGCCTACCTTGAGGGCCTCGAGCTCACTTTCGAGTTGCTTGGAGAAGCTCTCGCTGTGCTCGCGAAGCTTGCGCTCCTTGGAGGCCTCGGCCACGGCGTCCTCGAGCCGAGCTTCCAGCTGCAGAACGGAGAAGTGCGGTTCAGAGGCACCCTCCCTGCCCACCGGGTCTCTCAGCACGCAGAATCCTGTGAGCTCTCACCTCACTCTGCCCCAGGTTTCATCTCCTGGTCAAGTCTGAGGAGCAGGCCTCAGGGCTTGACTGGAATGGCTGGTTAGTAAACCAACGTTAAACTCTAACATAAATGGTAATTTGCTGTGAAACGCTGAGAAAGGCACTGGGTTGAGACGGTGTTCTCTGATGCTGGAGGAAGTGCTTAAATGGAGCACTTCTGCTCCCAGCGGGTCCGCAGGCCCAGCAGCAGGTCCCCTCACCCTCGTCCCAATGGCGGTGCTCGCAGCTCCCTGATTACAGTGGCTGCAACTACAGGCCAACGGGCTGCAGCAGCCAACGGGCTGCGGACAGGCAGCCTCTGTGCAGCACAGCGTGGGGCTTCCTCCAAATACTGAAGACGAACTGCCACTGGGCTCAGACCCACTGCTGGGAGTACAGCCCGCAGGCTTCTCACAGCACGTTCCCCATGGCCCTCTCCCCCCAGGTCCAAGCCCAGTCCGTGCCCAGACAGTGCCCACCACACAGAACACAGGTGTTTTCTGTTCAGCCAGTTCTTTAAGAAAAGGACAAAGATGTAAAAATTGCCACTCTTCTTCCTACATTTTTGGGGAAAATAATTAAAACACTATTTAGGCTCATTTGTAACGTGTTTACTGTTATAATGAAAAAGTATCACTTTCCACGTCTAACGTAGGGAACGTGAAAGCCACAAGCCACACAGACCAGCTCTCCAGGCCCCACTGGCCTGCCTGCGTGAGGACCATGCTGAGCCAGCCCCATCTGGCTATGCTGGACGCGGGTGTGTGTGTGTGTGTGTGTGTGTGTGTGTGCGCATCCCGGAAGCCCGCTGCATCCCACTGGCACGTGTACGACATGCTTGTTGGGCGTGAACCTCCATTAGCTTCCAAGGAAACTTCAAAACCCAGCCCTGCAGGCGTCTCTCCTGAGGACCACAGAGCCATCGCTTGTCAGACCCACCCATTCGGCTTCACCTGAGTGCACGGCCACCCTGGTGGCTGTGCTGCGCCAGCTTCTACCGGTCTGGGGTCACACGAAAGCCCACCAGTGCAGCCCGCGCCCCTGCCCCTACCTCCTTCCGGAGCCGCTCGGACTTGCGGACCTCCTGCCGCATGGAGTCGACCCTCTGCATGGCGGCCTCCACCTCCTCCTCCTTGTCGCGGAGCTGCCGGGACACCTTCTGCTTGTGAGCGCGCAGCTCTGCCACGCGCTCGCTGAGCTCCGAGAACTCCTGCAGGGCCAGCTTCCGCTGCTGGTGGGCATCTTTCAGCTCTTTGGCCTGCGACTTCAGGCGCTCTGACGCTTCCACCAGTTGCTGAGCAGAAAGAATGACGCTGCTGGACCTGCTGTCCAGGTGGGAAGGCTGGGAGCTCAGGGACAGCACGGTCCGAGGCTCCCCCCATCGGCTGTGTGAGCCTGGACGTGCACCTGCGCTCGGGCTGAGCCCCATCCAGACAGACCACCCCCCCCAGCCCGGGGAACAGCGCCCCACACCCCGCACGGTGATGCCTCAATGCCGCCCACAGTCACAAAGGGAGCGGATGAATGCGGCAAACGTTATGTAACCAGAGCCCCCACTACCCAGACCACAGAGCCGGAAAGGGCACTGACACCAGGAAGGCTGAGACTCTGCTCAGAGTAAGAACTGTGAGCAGTCGGGCGGCTGGCCCTCTCCTGGAGTCCGATGGGAGCTGGCTGCACTGACCCCACCGCCCTGCTCTGGTCCCTGGGGCACCACTGGCTGAGGCTGGAAGAAGCAGGACTTGCACAGGTTGGGGGTGGCTTCCGCGAGGGGAAGAGAGTGCCTGCACCAGGCCCCGTGGGCTCAGAGCGGCTTTCTGACTCGGGGAGCACAGGGCACCCCCGGCACACACCAGACCATGCACTGCAGGTGCTGGGACACCACGTGAGCCACCGCAGCCTGGGTTTGAAACCCGCGCATCTCAGGGAGCAGACCCCAAGCGCAGGTCCACTGCCTGAGTGCCTAAATGAGCCTCTTTAGAAAGCTCAACCCCAGTGGACACACAGCAATGGGTTTTCTGAGAAGTCAAACTGATGGAGAAGTTTGGGGGAGACACCCTTGCACAGCCGGTGGCGGCCAAGCGCCCCTTTTGGAAGCAGGGGCCCCAGGGGCCGCTCCTGGCTGAGCCGGCTGAGCCGGCTGAGCCAGCAGACCAGGCGCACCAGTCCCCCTGCGCGGAGCCGCCGCTCGGCTACCTTGTGGAAGTCCTCCTTCTCCTGCCGCGCCACGCGGTACTGCTTCTCCAGGCCCTTCAGCCGCAGCGCGGAGCCCTCCTGCTCCGAGCGGAGCACCACCGCGTCCTCCAGCTGTCGCTCGAGCCTGCCGGAGTCTGAGCAAGGAGAGAACAAACCGTGTCCCCCACGCGGAAGCTCCTCGGATTCCAGCCTCAACGACCGCCCGCTCCCGGAAAGGCCTCTGGACTGCCCGCACAGCAGGGCCCCGCAGCCTCCCGGCACCCTCCCCCTGCGTCCTCGCTGCCCTGGGAGCTGGCAGTGTAGTCCCAGGGGCGACAGCTTCGCTGAGAGCAGACTCCACGGAGCCTGTGTGGGTGGGGACGGGGGTTCCAGACAGAACGGGGGAGAAGCTGCCCGCCTCAGGTCAGCCTGGCGATGCGTCAGCGGCAGCGCCAACCTGTCAGGTCAAAGGTCAAGACTCAGAAGTGACTTGAGCTGTAGGGAACCGATAACCTAGGAACCAGGAGGACGGTCAGGCAGCAGATGCAGCACTAGGACCGGAGAGCAGGCTCACTGCAGCCGGAGAGGCCGGCGTGGCCTGAGCCCAGAGGAGCCAGGGCAGGGAGGGCACCAGGCTCCGAGTCTGGGCACAGCAGAAGCTGCCTCTGGCTGGAGCTAGGAAAGCAGCAGCGCTGGGCCGCTGGGGCTTTAAGGGGACTGACAAAGTGTGGACCCGACAGGCTTGCTGACACGGAGGCCGTCCCTGCTTCTGCTCCGAAGTTTCCTGTGCGGAGACAGCGCCCTGAGCACGGAGCCCACTCGGTCTGACCGTAGCGTACCTGCTATTTTACTCTTCAGGCGCTCAATCTCCTCCGTCAGCCTCTTCACCTCTTTATCTCGGGCCGCACTGCCCAGGCCCCGAGCCGAGCCGTGGAGGGACTGCACGGTCTGCGTGGACTCTGGCGGGGGGGACAGGCATGAGTGCAGCCCTGGAGCGAGCCCCGCAGCCACAGGAGCCAGAGGGCAGGGGATGTGTGCACCCTCACCTTGCAGCTTCCTGCTCAGCTCCAGCTTCTCCTGCTCCAGCCTCCGGATCCGCCGCTCGTAGGCCTCGGCCTGCAGGCTGCTCTCCAGGTCCCGCTGCACGCCCTCGTCCTTGGTCACGGTGCTGGACTGCATCATGCTCCTCAGAGAGCCGCGGTCCGAAAAGCAGCTGCAAACAAAGCACAGCCTCGCACTGAGCCCTGGGGCCCGGGCAGCATTTAAAGCTCCCTGGGGTGGAAGGCAGGCCCGGACACCTGTGAAAGGCTCATTGTTACCGAGCCAGAGCCAGACAAGCGTCCTCCTCAGCAGGAACTGGGTGACAATGGCCCAGGACAGCCCTCGGAGCCAGCCAGAGCCCGTCTGCTACTGAGGGAAAGCCATTCCTGAGCCATGGCTCCCAGCAAGGCAATGCGGAGCTGGGCCCCGAGGCCTCGCCGGCTGCTCAGAGGTGGCACCGGGTGACACCGGAGGACAGCAGTGCGGCCAGAGCAGCACAAGCCACGAAGGGCTTCTTGGCTCTGCCACTAACCAGGGACAGTCCCTTCAGCCCTGGGGCCCGAGCCCCTGCTACCTGAGGGTTCCTTCCACTCCAGAGGCTGCTGGCACCACTGAGCCGTACCTGCCCGCTCCTCCTGCACCGCGTGCAGCAGGCACCAGCACGGGTATGTCGACAGAAGGGCCCAGCAGGGTTTCTCGAAGTGGCCGGGGGTGCCCTGCATCCCTGTGGCGTGCGCGTCCTGGGGGGCGTCACCTCATGCAGTGGTTTGTGCATCCCTTGGTGTGTGCATGGGAGGCATGCATCCTGCTCTACGCGGTCCATTCCAGAAGGTCCTGGGCCCAACCCTCAAAACTACAGCCTCTGCCCTGAGACCACAGGCTTGACCGGCACCTGGTGAGCTGGGGGCACCTGGCAGATGGCGAGCCTGCACCCTGGACAGACAGGAAGGCAACACGCCCCCTCCTGGGCCACCCGCGAGGGCGGGAGGCAGCAGCCGGCTCTGGCGCTCAGCTGCTGTTTAGTGTATTGGGAGCCGAGCCGTGAGCTTCCTGCAGACCCCGTGGCAGGTCACCTGACTGCCGCCGCCCTAACCCCGCCCCTCTGCCTCCGAGTCCCTCTCAGAGGGAGGGAGCCATGACTGTGGAGAGGCCCATCCGGACAGACACACAGAAACACCAGCGGTGGCACTGGCGCGCGGGCTGGAGGCCCACGGGGGTGTGGCTCTTGCTCTGCAGGCAGTGCGCTCGGCCGCTAATGGCAGCTGGGCTCCGGCCGATCCCCGAAAGGCCAGTGTCCTAAGGAAAGACGCTCTGGGTCGAGCGTGTAGCTGCCACCGAGGCCACACTGGACCACATGGCACCGTGCTGTGGCCTGCCCTCCCCCGCCCATTGTACCAAGAAGGTGTTTACGTCGCCCAAGGGCTGCTGAGGAGGGTGAAGAATAAACGACCCAGACCACAAAGCCTGTTACTCCCTCCCAGGTTCTTAGGAAGAGTCCGACCTGCTGCGTCACCTCATGCAGTGACCAGAGGCGCAGTTTTAAAGGACAGACCCCCCCATGCCTCCCCTAAGGGGGCATCCGGAGCCCCAACCCGTCCTGCGCAGAGCAGAGCCCCACACGGGGAACGACAGGACCAGACGTACCTTTCCGTGGTGAACGTGAAACCGATGAACGGCAAGTGCAGTCCAGAGAAACCCGTGTGAGAGCCAGGAGGCAGCATCTCCTGCATGAGAGCACGCATGGCACCGTGAGAGCGCGCACGGCACCGTGAGAGCACGCACGGCACCGTGAGAGCGCGCACGGCACCGTGAGAGCGCGCACGGCACAGGAGAGCGCGCACGGCACCGTGAGAGCACGCACGGCACCGTGAGAGAGCGCACGGCACCGTGAGAGCGCGCACGGCACAGGAGAGCGCGCACGGCACCGTGAGAGAGCGCACGGCACCGTGAGAGAGCGCACGGCACCGTGAGAGAGCGCACGGCACCGTGAGAGCGCGCACGGCACAGGAGAGCGCGCACGGCACAGGAGAGCGCGCACGGCACCGTGAGAGAGCGCACGGCACCGTGAGAGCGCGCACGGCACCGTGAGAGCGCGCACGGCACAGGAGAGCGCGCACGGCACCGTGAGAGCGCGCACGGCACCGTGAGAGCGCGCACGGCACCGTGAGAGCGCGCACGGCACAGGAGAGCGCGCTCGGCACAGGAGAGCGCGCTCGGCACAGGAGAGCGCGCACGGCACAGGAGAGCGCGCACGGCACCGTGAGAGAGCGCACGGCACCGTGAGAGCACGCACGGCACCGTGAGAGCACGCACGGCACCGTGAGAGCGCGCTCGGCACAGGAGAGCGCGCACGGCACAGGAGAGCGCGCACGGCACCGTGAGAGCGCGCACGGCACCGTGAGAGAGCGCACGGCACCGTGAGAGCGCGCACGGCACCGTGAGAGCGCGCACGGCACAGGAGAGCGCGCACGGCACAGGAGAGCGCGCTCGGCACAGGAGAGCGCGCACGGCACCGTGAGCGCGCGCACGGCACCGTGAGCGCGCGCACGGCACCGTGAGAGCGCGCTCGGCACAGGAGAGCGCGCTCGGCACAGGAGAGCGTGCTCACGGGGAAGGGGAGCGCGCAGGTGCAATGGGGGGAGGATGCAGGGTCGCTGCAGGGCTGGGCACTGGCAGGGCCATTTCTCATTCCTGGCTCTTCTGACGTGCCACACAGTTAGGGGGTAGACACACTGCTTTTGATGGAGAGAACGGCACAGGCCAAACTCGGACCAGGCCAGTAACTTGCACTGTTTAAAGCCACGGCATCTTGTTCAACATGACCCTGAGCAGAGGGGCAGGCCGCCTGGGGCCATGGGCAGAGGCTGCAGCTCTTGGCCAAGTCAGGCTGGAGGCAGAGCGGAGGTCTGAGCCCAGAGGCAGACTGTCCTAGGTGACCACTAGTTACAACCCTGCCCTCAGTGTGACAACGCTTCTTTATTCAAAACAAAACAGCAGCGACCACTCAGGCCCGGAGAGCCTCAGCAGTGACGGTGCCTCTCGCCGAGCTGTGCTCTGAGGCAGCTCTGACCCTGGCAAACTAAGGAGCCATCGAACTCTTCCTTTTCTTGGCTAACCTGCTCCTGTCCCCAAACCAGGACACAGCGTGGACAGAGTAAAGGCCGGGCTGGAAGGGACCAAACTGAGGGTGCGGCGTGAGCAGAACCCGCCTGTCGCCCTGCTCAGACCCGGAGGGCCCAGGGCAGGACGGACCTGGAAGTCGGCCGGTGCCCGAGAGCTGCTGAGAAGCAGACCCGCAGCCCGGGCCCCAGGGTCAGGGCTGGTGGAGGGCCGGGGCCAGAGGCTGCAGGGCTTTAGGCGGGAAGAGGCCTCAGGGGACGCTCTGATAACGGAGATGACACCGCTTTGAAAAGGTAAAAAACACCATAAAAGCCACGGCAGGAGTTTTCTAACAAACTCTAAGACAAAACAGCTATTTAACTCTCTTTCTCTCCAACTGCAATCCCTTACTTTTAAAAAGGGACAACAAGGCCCAAGCTAGAAGGCGCTGTCCTGGAGACACCTGCCTAACCTTCCAAACACCAGCCCAGCTGCACAGTTCTGTCTGGACACGCAGCCCATGAAACCACTATGGACCTGCAAGCCCCCTCCTAGGGATGTGAGCCCCCCTCCTAGGGACCTGCGAGCCCCCCTCCTAGGGACCTGCGAGCCCCCCTCCTAGGGACCTGCGAGCCCCCTCCTAGGGACCTGCGAGCCCCCCTCCTAGGGATGCGAGCCCCCCTCCTAGGGACCTGCGAGCCCCCGAGGCCCCGCCCCAGCAAGCAGACCACTGCACACGCCCAGCAGAGCCCAAACTCACGATGTTCCTCAGCACATCATCGTCCACGTCGAAGTTGGACGTGTCGGAAGGACTGCTCACGTCGGGGATGTACGGTGCTTCCAGGTTCCGTATGTTCTCCCAGTTGAGCCCTTGGAAGAAGGGGTGCTTTTTGAAGTCCTCGATCCCGTTCTGGCCCAGCCGGCGCTCCCTGCTGCAGATGAGCCTCTGCATGAGGTCCTTGGCCTCCTCAGACACGTCTGTGACGTGGGACGGGAACTGGAACCGCTCCTGGTGGGGGAGGGGTGCGTGATGAGGCGCTTGGGAGGCGGCCGCAGGGGGCAAGCAGGATCAGGCCACGAACTCAGTGCAGACCGCTGGGGAGCATGGCCTTGCGGCCTCGTGGGGCAGGCGGGCCAGCGCCCTCCCCGAACGGGAACAGAGGTGAACGTTTGTGCACAGGTGGGGGCAGCGCAGGCCTGCCGGAGCGCACCGGGCCACCGTGGCCTTCCCCTTCTCTCAGGCCTGCGTGCCAGCCACAACCGCCGTCTCGGGTCACCTGTGACTCATGAAAAGGGACAAAAGCCAGTCCCTGGCTGCTGTGAGGACCACCACCTGGGACACAGCCGCACGGCACTGCGCCCACACTGAGAAGTGGTGGTGGTGCCACCCCCTACTGTGAGCGTGGCATCATCGGAGGCTGTATAGCAGGCGTAAACTACTTCACAAGTGGGAGGTGCTTCTTCTTTGAAGAAAGTGTTTGTTAACAGGACCCCTTGCTTTGAGTCATTAGACCATTCCCCGCATACGTGTTCACGTGCTCCCAACAGACCAGCCCCCTGGAGCCATCTCGAGAATGTGTTATCCTGTGAGCGTGTAAGCGGGTGAGGGAGAGTACAGAGAGTGAAATGGGTATTAGAAAGAAATATCTGAGCCCTGGCTGATTTGGCTCAGTGGATAGAGTATCCGCCTGTGGACTGAAGGGTCCCAAGTTCGATTCCGGTCAAGGGCATGTACCTTGGTTGCAGGGACATCCGGAGGCAGCTGATCGATGGTTCTCTCTCATTGATGTTTCTAACTCTCTATCCCTCTCCCTTCCTCTCTGTAAAAAAGCAATAAAATACATACATACATACATATATATGTATGTGTGTGTATATATATATATATATATATATATATATATTTTTTTTTTTTTTTAAAGAAATATTTGAGTAAAAAGAATAAAGAAAAATAACAGATGACCAAGAACATTAGACGGAAAAGAAAAACAAGCAAATGAAGGAAACAGAAAGAAGGCAAGGCTGGGAGCGGGAGAGGAACCAGGGAGGGAACGAGGGGGGGAGAGGGGACCAGAGACCCCTCCATGGGTGTGACTGTGATGACTGGTTCTGGGACATGAACTGGATCTGTGCTGACCTGGTGGTGAGGAGACCCCATCAGGGCTGCCAGGTCCTCCCCGCTGGGTCCCAGGGACACAGCCCACGGCTACCACACGCCACACCGTGCGCTGCAGGTTCTGACCTGACAACCACCATCCTCGCCCCAGAGCACGGACTGTCCTTGAAGCCCGCCTGCACCTGCTGTGTCGCAGCCTGAGCCAAGTCCACTGCTACCCTGTCCTGAATCTCCCCGCTCCCACCCGCCCCCCAGGCCCACCCTGCCTCTTCCCCAACGACCACAGTTCCACAGTGGGCCCCGCGGCTCCCACGCCGAGCCCCTCGGCTGGCTGGGCCCCGCACGGACGCGACATGGAAGCACCACTTACTTCGTGGTTCATGATCTTCCCGTAGGTCTCCACCAGCGACTCGGCATAGAAGGGCGTCTCCCCGTACAGCATCTCGTACATGCACACGCCCAGCGACCACCAGTCGCACTCGGGGCCGTACTTGCCCATGCCGTCCTCCATGGCCTGCAGGATCTCCGGCGAGATGTAGTCCGGCGTGCCCACGGCCACTGAGGACCGCACCTGGGAGGGGAGGGTGTGCTCAGGGGAACCTGCGGCGTCGCCAGTTCAAGTTCCTCACTCAGAGACGCCTGGTTTCAAAATTCAAGCAAATGGGTGCTCCCTGGCTACACACAGGGCAAGTGCCAGGGGCTCCCGCTCGCCAGTCTCCATGCCCAAACCACCACAGCCCCCGTGGCGTCGCAGCCCAAGGGGGCGCCACTTCCCCCGGGCTCTGTCGCTGCTCACTATGGTCGGGACCAGGTGTGTCCAGCCAGCCCTCCTCAGGCGTCCACGCTCAGAGCCCCGGGCGCTGGTGGAGTGGGCTCTGAGCAGCCCCTAACCTGCCTCTCACAGCCTGCCCTTCAGCCTCCCCGTGGGACTGTCCGGAGGCAGGTCCAGGTGCTCAGACATTCCCGCCAGGGAACCAGTGGCTAAGGCCTCAGAAAGGGCAGGACAGTCCTAGGCCCTGAGCAGGGTGAGCTGGGCATGGTGCCCCCTCTGTGGGCAGCAAGGACAGTTGTCACTGGGAGGGCAGGGCCTGCAAACCCGAGGAAGGCCTGTCCAGTAGAGAGCTGGGCAGCAGCCCAGAGCCAGTCCGCGGGAATCAGGAGGGCGCGCTGGCTCTGCCCAGGAGCCGCCGTGGACACTGGCAGAGGGAGTGCAGTGCAGGTGGGAAGGAAGCCACACCCTGTTCAGACATGGCTTATCTCACTCTCCCAGGAGGATGGAAGGTACCTACAGTGCCATCATCACTCATCTTCAAACACGACCCGAAGTCGGCCAGGCGGATGTGCCCGTTCACATCCAGGAGGACGTTGTCGGGCTTGATGTCCCTGTGGGAGGCAGACACACATGAGCGCCATGCGCTCTCGGAAGGTCCCAGCCCCCGGGCGGCGGGAGAGCTGGGGCCGCCTGGAGAGTCTCCTGCGGGGACTGGCCAGGCGGGCGGCAGCAGCCATGCCTCTCATCCGGCACATCCAGTCTCGGGCACAGCCCACTGGTGGGGGCCGACAAGGAACGGGAGGAACAGAAACAGGGAGGGTCAGAGAGGCGCATGGAGGGTCAGGTGGCCAACCCCTGCAGGCTAACGAACCACCAGGAGCCCCCAAACTGTACTGACAGGCAAAGGTTGGAGCACGAGCTGACCTGCCTGGTGCCAGGGCAGCCCGGTGCCTCTCTAACCAGCACTCGCACCTGCTGTCTGTGTACCCCCCTCACTGGGCGGGGAGGGGGCGGACTCTGAGCACCTGCCCCCATTTCTGACAGAATAAGCTTCTATGGCTGACTGCATGAAAAGGGAATACAAGCTTTGAAAGCAAAGGATGGCCGAAACCGGTTTGGCTCAGTGGATAGAGCGTCAGCCTGCAGACTGAAAGGTCCCGGGTTCGATTCCGGTCAAGGGCATGTACCTTGGTTGCGGGCACATCCCCAGTAGGGGTTGTGCAAGAGCCAGCTGATTGATTGATGATTCTCTTTCATCAATGTTTCTCTCTATCCCTCTCTCTTTCTCTCTTTAAAAAATCAATAAAATATATTTTAAAAAAAGAAAAGAAAAGAAAAGAAAAGAAAGCAAAGGAGGGCCCTGCCCAGTGTGCCCAGTAGTTAGTGTCCACCCTCAAACTGAGGGGTCATGGGCTTGATTCCTTGCCCTAGTCAGGGTGTGAGCAGGAGGCAACCAATTGTCTCTCTAAAAACCAATGGAAAAAATACCCTCAGGTGAGGATTAACAAAAAATAAAAGCAATGCTAGCTGGTTTGGCTCAGTGGATAGAGCGTGGCCTATGGACTGAAGGGACCTGGGTTCGATTCCAGTCAAGGGCACATGCTTGAGTTGTGGGCTCGATCCCAAGTAGGGGACGTGCAGGAGGCAGCCGATCCATGATACTCTTTCATCAATGATGTTTCTATCGCTCTCTCCCGCTCCCTTCCTCTCTGAAATCAATAAAAATATTATAATATAAAGAAATTAGAAATTAAAAAGACAATAAAATGAAAGCGAAGGGGGTGTTGAGCACTGAGAGCCGGGAGGGGGGTTCCCGCCGGCCTCTGTGGGGCAGTGAGTGGCTTCCTCAGTGACGGCAAACGGCCACCATCCGATCGTCACCAGCAAGCCTCACAGCCCCCTCCTCTCCCACCCGCGTCCCTCTGCGAGGCTTTGCGGGCGCTCGTTGCCAGGGCCCTGGGGGTGGACATGACAGTGGAGTGGAGCTGAGAGAGAGGAGACACGGGGTGGGGACCTCGCATGGGCTCTGGGGCACCGGGAACTGAGGACATTAGCTCTCCTGTCAGTGACGCCGGGACCTCTGGTGCCAGTGCCAGCCGCTCAGTGTGAGCACCAAATGCGAGACCGGCTGACCACCTGGGATGGGGTCACCTGGAGGACTGGTCTCCGGGACGCGGGGGGGGGAGGGGGGTAGGGGGGGCACCTGTGCACGTAGTGGAGTTGGTGGATGGAGTCGATGGCCAGCACCATCTCCCCGATGTAGAAGCGCGCCATGTCCTCGGGGAGCTTGTCCTCAAACTTGCTGAGCAGGGTCAGCAGGTCGCCGCCCACGTAGTAGTCCATGACCAGGTACTGCGAGCGGGGAGGGGACAGAACACGGAGTCCCGTCAGCACTGCGCCTGACGAGCAAAGGCCCAGCTTCACCGCGGAAGCCGAGGCCCTAGAGTGAGGACAGGCCTGGGACCCGCCCTCGGCACCCGCACCGCTGATCCTATCACAAGCCCGGGTCACCACGATGGCACCAAGGCTAGGGTCAGAGTCACCCCCAGGCTCTCCATCACAGAAAGAGCACACTTGGGCCAGAGAAAAGGGGAACCAGCTAAAACCACAAAAAACTACAGCTCTCATGAGGAAAGACAGTAAGCTCACGAACAAACTAAGAGCTAAGCACTTAGGCTTCACCCTGTGGAGGAAAGAAAGCCCACTGCTGGAGCAGAAAGGAGCCAGTGAGCCGGACCTGCTCAGAGCTCTCCTCCGCATGGGGAAGGCTGGGGGACAGGCTGGGCTGTGGAGACCCCCTGGGGCATCCCACCCGCCACGGACCCAGACGGATGGAGGCCGTCCCCCAGAGCCGGGATGTGCCGAGCCTTTGAACTGGGGCGGGGCTGCCGGTCCGGCCTCCCGGGACCACTTCCTTGCTGCGGGCTTCCCTGTAAGGGACGGACGCTCTGGTCTGAGCAGGTAACACACCGGCCGGGGGAGACAGGCTGCCTGGAGACCAGCCACGGACACGCACTGAGAACACGTGCACCGCTGCAGGCCCAGGCTCACGCCCACCCCCTCCCTGTCACCGGCTCATGGGACGAGCATGGACCGGGCCACAAGGAGGAAGCACGGCCAGTCACCAGCTGAGAACCCACGACTAAGCCAAACCTCAGTTTCGCGGAGCCAGGACCTACATAAAGGCCGGCTGTCGGTTCTCTCCAGTGTTTAGTGAGAGCGCGAGGGTGTCAGAACCGCGGCCTGACCACCTACCAGGTAGTTCTCGTCCTGGAAGGCGTAGTGCAGGGTGGTGATCCACTGGCAGTCCCCGTTCACCAGCACGTCGCGCTCCTCCCGGAAACACGCGGTCTGCAAGGCACCGGAGCGTCAGTGTGGGTGGGGAACACCCGCAGGGCGTCCTGAGCAGAGGGCCCACTGCCTGGCGCCGGAGGCGTCACCTGTCCTCCGGCCTCCGCTCGCCGGCACCCGGCGCGCACCGTCTCCCAGGCGGCTGCACCCCATCCGCAGCACACTGTGCCCCTGAAGGCGGCGCCCCGGCCCTCCTGCTCCCACACCCACCCCTTCCACCCACTGTCTCTAGGGCCCACGCTGGAGAGTCAGCTCACTAGTGGGGATGGGTCGGCAACAGCTTCTGGGCTGGGCCCCTCCCATCCAGTACCACCTGACTCCTCTTCATGGGGTCCGCCTCCTGGGGGCGTGTCTGCCATTACGGACCCACAGTCTAGCAGCCACGTGACCGGCAGGATGCACACACACCTGCTTCCTCACCTGGGTGGTTATTTTTTTTTTTTAAATATATTTTATTGATTTTTTACAGAGAGGAAGAGAGAGGGATACAGAGTTATAATAGAACATCGATGAGAGAGAATCATCGATCAGCTGCCTCTTGCACACCCTCTACTGGGGATATGCCCGCAACCAAGGTACATGCCCTTGACCGGAATCGAACTTGGGACCCTTCAGTCCGCAGACCGATGCTCTATCCACTGAGCCATACTGGCTTCGGTCTGGGTGGTTATTTTTAAGGAACGTGGCCTCTCTGCAGGATACTGATGCACACCTCCTAACAGAATTCTCCCATGAGGACCATGGCCTGGAGCATGGGGGTAGAAGCCTCTATTTTTAGACTCCACAGTTTTGTTTGTTTTTTTTAAAGCCTTAATACAGAGGTTGCACCTGTATTAGAAACAGCCATGGGTAAAGATGTGGAGAAAAGGGAATCCTCACTCATTGTTGCTGGGATTACAAAGTGGCGCAGCCACTATGGCAAACAGGATAGAGATTCCTCAGAAAATGAAAAATAGGGCCATCTGACTCAGCAATGCCACTGCTCAGTATTTATCCAAAAAGGACCAAATACATTCGTTCAAAACAATATACGCACCCCTATGTTCACCACAGCATTTCTTTCTAGAGGCCCGGTGCATGAAATGCATACTTGGGGAGGATCCCTAGGGCTGGGTGGTGGTCAGGGCCAATGGGGGCCTTCCTTTGCTCCACACCGCCCCCCTGGTGGTCAGTGCACATCATAGTGAGCAGTCGAACTCCCGAGGGACAATTTGCATGTTAGCCTTTTATTATGTAGGAGGATGGCGAAGATACGGAAGCAACCCAAGTGCCCATCAACAAATGAGCAGATAAAGATGTCAGCCCTGTGCAATGGACTATTACTCAGCCTTGAAAAAGAATGGAATCTTGCCATTTGCAACAGCAGATTGACCTAGAGGGTACTTTGCTCAGTGACTAGACAGACAAAGCAGAAACATCCCCGCAGACAGAGAACAAGCTGGCAGCTGCAGAGAGGGGCAGAGACAAGGCGAGGGGAAAAGCAGAGGCAGGAACACACACAGGAGTGAGCGGGGTAACTGACGGAGCAAAGGGGAACTTTTAAACAGTAAAAGCAGCCAGGTCTTCAGCATAATGACAGTAAAACTCCTCTTTACCGAGGACTTAACGTAAGATTTCACTCCTTATGTGTGAAACTTGCAAAAACACAGGCCCGACGGAGGCCTGGGTGCAGGGTGTCAGACAGAGGCCTGTTCTCTCCGATCTCAGCGGGACCTTCACCGCGTGCTTTCTCCTCACGTGTTCTCTCCTCGGCTTCTTTAAAAAGGAATCCTGAGGCGGATGTGTCCGGGTTCTACTGACTAGAGGAGACGTGAGGACGCGCTGGCCCACGGTCCGCCCTAGCAGCCCCGCCCAGCCCCGGCCTGGGGACGGTTCCAGAGTGGACGCTCACGTTCTCCAGCGCCCACCCACCACCACGCCCGGCGAAGCCCACTCTTAAACTGGCGGCCAGCACATCACCGTCCAGGAAATAGACGTCTTATTCAGCTCCATCCAGACGTGAGGGGTTCTCGGGCAGAACGAGGGGACTCTGGGCGGGGGGAGGGGACTCTCGGAAGGGGAGAGGGGACAGGCGCAAACACCAGTGCAGAGGGCAAAGGGGGGGGGGCGGACATCTGATGCCAAGAGGCGGACATCTGCGCACTCTTGCCCAGGAGGAAGGCCAAGGAGGAAGGCGGGGCCTGGCTCCTCACACTCACCTCTGCTCTTTTCAGCATCTCCCACTTATTGAGGATTTTCATGGCATAAATGCGTTCAGTGTTCTTCATTTTGACAACAGCAACCTGGAAAACAAACGGAGTGTCACACAAGCGCATTTTCATAAAATCACAATGAGATAGGAACTGCCTGGCAATGAGGTGGTAAGGAAAGTAGTTTTCTATGTAAATGAGGGCTTGCTCTTTTAACCATCAGAACTTGATTGGAGCCACACAGCAATGTGAATGATCAATCACACCCGCTCAGGTAAAACTTCAGTGCTAAGTACTGTGTGCGTAGAGTCTTCTACTTGGGTTGCATCTGGAGAGTTTCATAATAAACCTTTAAAAATTCGTCAACGGCAAAACCGGTTTGGCTCAATGGACAGAGCGTCGGCTTGGGGACTGAAGGGACCCGGGTTCGATTCCAGTCAAGGGCATGTAAATTGGTTGCGGGCATATCCCCAGTTAGGGGGTGTGCAAGAGGCAGCTGATCGATGACTCTCTCTCATCAATGTTTCTAACTCTCTCTCTCTCCCTTCCTCTCTGTACAAAATCAATAAAATATATATATTTTTTAAAATGTATTTTTAAAAATTCGTCAACGGCTCCCAAGCTTCGCTCCCGGCATCCACGTGCACCATCCGTGCTCAGGTAACTACCTCATTCAGCTCTCACGCATGTGCTCAGCATGGTGTTAGACACGTTAGACTCGGCATGCTGGCTGTCAGCATATTCTTCAAAGTACAACTCACATGCCACCATGTGATGTCTGTGCCATCCCATGGCACTTCCTGTCCGACATAACTAGACTGTCCGTTGGCCCAGGTCCCTGTCACAGGCCAGAAGCTGCGGACTGACAGCAACTACCTTCTGTGAGAGAAGCAGACTTTTTCTGTGAGCGGAGGCAGCCCACGGCAGGCGTCCAGCGGAGCCCTTCATTCTCTTCCCTGCTTTCTACCCAGCACACGCCATACTTGGCCGCGGTCTGCAGACAGCCAACGCCCCAAGCACCTCCCGCTCGCTCTCGGTCCAGGCCCCCAGCCCTCCACCTCACCCGGGGCCTGCTCTGAAGGCTGTTAAAGTGACGTCACAATCACTGTCCGGCCTGATGATGGAAGCCCACGGGAACGCCCGGCGCCACCCCATCTCGTCACGAGGAGAGAAGAGTCCAGTGAGCAGCTCATGCCAAGAGCCTCCTGACCCCAACACTGACGAGGAGCGGCGTCCTGGTGACCCCCGGCGCCGTCAGAGACTGACACTGGGCCCGCTCCGGAACAGCCACGGGGTCAGTAAGACGACAGAACCAAGAGTGCAGCTTTGGCCAGAGTATGGGAGCATGCACAGAGTCCCCCGGCTGGACACAGGAGGCCGGCTGGTGAGGAGTAGGTGAGGAGTGCCGGTGTGGAGCCCAGGCCACGGGGCCAGGGAGGCTTGCCTGGGGGTTGAAGTGGGGGTGCAGGGGTGTGTACAGAGAGGGGGAAAGCTCAGAGGGAGCAAAAAAAAGGAGAGACCCTGAAGACTTCTGCAAAGGCCTGGGCAAGAACGTGCTTCTCTACCGTGAAGGAATGTGGAAAGTGGCCATTGCTACCTTCTTTGAAACGCAAAACAGTTTTGTATCAAGTTCTTTGGCAAAAAAGAGCACTAAAAAGAACTACAGCTCAGCTGGTGTGGCTCAGTGGTTGAGCATCAACCCATGAATCAGGAGGTCCCAGTCAAGGCGCATGCCCGGGTTGCAGGCTCGATCCCCAGTAGGGGATGTGCAGGAGGCAGCCGATCCATGATTCTCTCTCATCACTGATATTTCTCTCTCTCCCTCTCCCTTCCTCTCTCTGAAATAATTTTAAAATCAGTAAGAGTCACTGTAAACAATGTGGGCACAGCAGTGTTCTCTCCTTCTTTCCTTTCCCTCCTGCAGGGCCACTCTCTGGCGCTGTCTCTCCCCGCCCCTCGGGGACCTTCCGGCGTGGACACGCTGCAGAGCTGCAGGGCCGGGCCTGGCAGGCTCCTGGACAAAGACGACAGCGGTGTAAGCACAGACGGGACTGAGTCCGGCCGGATTTCACAGGCTCTCTCTTTCTTCTCACCGAACAAATGACCACGCCGTCCACTACCACCCTCAGCGCAGAGACCTGCTAATTCTGCGCAGAGCTCAGTCTCCTGTGGCTCCTTTAAGCCAAGCTCACCGCTGGTGGCACCAGGAGAGCCGCTGCCCAGGGGCCCGGGGGCTCACAGGAGGGGCGTCCGGAAAGCAATAGGAGGGAACCTTCTGGAGAGAGAAATGCTTCTACCAACCGGGGTGCTGGCTGCACAGGCGTACGCTTCTGCCATGCTCCAAACGTCCGCTGAGCCGGGCATTTTACATGTCATTACACTTCACTGTCAATGTAGCCAAACCGAGGAGCCTCACTGTCCCATCCCAGCCACAGCGATGGACTCTGGCTGAGGACCCTGGGCCCCTGGTTCTGGGGGACCCTGGAGATCGCATCAGCCTGGGAGGAGCGGCCATCCCAGAGGACAATGCTGCCCCCAGGCGGCCCCGTGGTGCTGCCCCCCACCACCCGCGGCCGGGGGAGCTAGCTCTCAGGGAGAGGGATGGAGGAGAGGAGCAGAAGGCAGGGCTAGGGGGATGAGGGAGAGGAAGGGGCTGGCCAGAGGCCAGGGCAGCTTCCTCGAACACAGAGGGCCAGCACACGCTGTGGCCAGCGGGCCTTCTCGCAGGAGCCTGGTGAGCGGCAGTGGCCCGCATGTCTGTGGCAGAACGGGCAGCAGTGGGATGTTCCCTAAGGCGTTGCCAGGCCTGGCTCTTCCTCAAAAGTCAGAGGCTCCACAGGAGAGACCTGCGCTGGCCAAACTGCTGTCGCTTCCCTTCTGAACACACAGCACAAAGCGCCCGCGCGGCCCACGCCAACTCACCCTGCTCTGCCCAGGGCCCTGCACACAGGCGGCCGGCGGCGATGCCCAGGCTCCGGGCGGCCAGTCGCGCAGCTGAAGCCGAGCACAGGACACAGGCGCTCCGCGGGAGGGAGGTGGCCACTGGAAAGCCACCTGCCCTCCGACCTGGGCACCTGCCCTGACTGCCCTGACAGCGAGGCTGGAGGAGAGCGCCCCCTGCAGCAGCCCCGCCTGCCAGGGCAGGGAGGACGGCGCCCACTGCAGCGAGGCGGCTGCGCTGGGCAAGCTGCCCCTCCTGGTGCCAGGCGGGACCGGCGGCAGCAGCCACAGCAACGAGAGCGACCATATTTCACTCTCTATGGACTCCAAAGAGAATTAACGAGCGGATTTTTCAAACCTTATTGGTCTATAAGAAACTGTTTTGGCCAGATGCTGCTCAGGGTAATTCCCCAGTCACCAGCTTCCGCTTTCGTTTTACTCTGAACCCCACCTTCCAGGTTCTGTCCAGGCCCTCTCCCCAGGTGTCCACTAACCGCCTCCCCACAACCGAAGGAGGCCGGGACGCCCTGCCGCACTCACCTCGCCGAAGGCGCCCCGGCCGATGACCTTGATGATCTCGAAGTCCTCCCGCCGCAGCTGCATCTCCCTCACCAGCTGGGTGAAGGGCTTGGCTGAAAGGAGAAAGCGGAGTTAACACGTGTCTTCCGAATGGATGCCACCTAACATCCGACCAACCGGTTACTCTGGCAAGTTACACTTCGTGTGGAAAACGCTTACTTTTAAAACATGCAGTTTTGTGCTAAATAATGTGGATGTTTGTCGATAGCACCTACAGCAACGCCGGTTCCGACAAGACCTCACCGCAGAGGCCCCGCGGTCATGGGAGGAAGACCCAGCGGCCCGCTGCTCCCCAGGAGCTGCCCGGTGCTGCCCGCGCTGCAGCAGCTGCGGCCGATGTGCTCCAGGGAGCAGCGGAGGGGCCCCCGGAAACGGACGCCCGGGGCCGAGACTCACGTGGCTCCTCCCACAGGACCCTCCACGCTGCGCTCCTGTGCTCGCACAGCCGCCCAGACCGAGTGCACTGTGACCCTTACTGTGGCCACACTGGGCATGCACTCCCTCAACAGCGGCCCAGTCCTCCCCCCGGCAGCTGGGAGCATGGCTTGTTGGGAAGGGCCTGCAGATGTGCCCAAGGGGAGATGAGGACACAGCAAGACTGGCAGAGCCCTAAGCCCAACACTGACGCAGGCCCTCCACCAGGGGGTGGGGCCGGGAGGGACAGGCCGCAGAGGGAGGCGGGCGGGAGCGGCTCAGGTGCCGGCACGGGAACAGGGGTGGCTGCTGAGGGGCCACAGGCTGCCGTCCTGCAACGTGCCTTTCGGGAAACGGATCTTAAGCTGGTTTTTAAGAAACAAAAGACTCAGAGAGACCCCTGGTTCCCCCCACGCCCATGACCGGCCTCCAGGAACCCAGGTGGAAACCTGCTTAAGGAAGGGCGCCCGGGCACTGACAGGAGCTGCGGGGCCGGGGGAAGCTGGCACGCCGTTCCGTTCTGTTCCGCCGCGGCCCAGCCAGAACGTGGGGGCGTTTGCTCCTTCTCTGCCCGTGAACTCCCTGCTTCCCTCGGGGAGCCCAGACCCCGGCCTCCTCTCCTCAGTCAGAAGGGCACCTCAACCTCTGCCAATGCAGCTTGGGGGTCAGTCACCTGGCATCCACATGGGCCTCCATACAACTTAGGACATTCCTCCCGATAACCCGTCTCCGTGAATGACCCTAGAACAGCTCAGAGCCTTCAGAGCAGCTCCTGTCAGTGCCCGGGCGCCCTTCCTTAAGCAGGTTTCCATTGTCTAGCACCCACCTCTCCCACACCCTCAGGCCTACATCCTGTTTTATGCCAACTTTCGTTTTCTCTGTCCTTTCTCAGCTCCAAGCACTCCCCCAGGGGGAATGGGCGTGGGGCCTGGGGGGCCCTGGGGCCAGGCTCTCTCTGTGTTGCTGTCTTACACCGACATCCGCATGGTCTCCAAAAGCAGCCCTGGCGTCCTGGCTGCTGCCTGGGCTGCATGCCCATCACCGGCCTGGCTCTGCCCAGAGGCAGAGACAGGAAATGGAACACAGGCCCCAAGTTCTTGTTTTTAAGGCCAGGGTAGAAAAACATGTGCTAGAACCTCAGGTCTGTGCCTCATCTTTATTTCTTTCAAACTTGACCAGAAAGAACCCCAAACACTGCACGGGGAAATGTTTCAGCAGCCACTGAGACCACACCCTGCTCGGTACCTTTTGGGGGAACTTCCATTTCACCATGAAGACCAGCACCCCCAGTCAGCCAGTCACGTTCCGTTTCTCCAGAGCGTGTCTGGAGGGAGGAGCACGCCAGGGAGGACGGCTGGCGCTGTCCCCACGCTGCTCCTGGGCAGGGCCCACACTGCAGCCGGACACCCCACAAACCGGCGCCCAGAGCAAACCAAGCAGCAACACGGACCACCAAAGACCCCTACTGCACCCGCGCCCCGCATCGTACGCTCTCCATCCTGCTGACATACTCAATGTTGGCATAATTTGTATTCTGCTTTTATTTTACTTTTTATGTTTTCAGATTCCTATGCTACTCAATTACATTTTAATGGACATATAATCCTATCCTATATAATAAAAGGCTATGCAAATGGACCCAATGGCAGAATGACCGGTCACTATGACGCACGCTGACCAACAGGGGGCAGACGCTCAATGCAGGAGCTGCCCCCTGGTGGTCAGTGGGCTCCCACAGGGGGAGCACGGCTCAGCCAGCAGCCGGGTTCATGGCTGACAAGTGCAGCAGCGCTTAGGCTGTCAGTCAGACATCCCCCAAGGGCCGGACTGCAAGAGGGAGGCCAGGGCCTCTAGTATTTCAATATGCTGGCACACCAACAATTTTAAAATCATGTATCTATTGAACACATTGGTTGAACATTTAAGTCTCAAAATTATTATTTTGTTTTGGTGAAGAAATTTGCAATGAACATGATCAGGCATGGAGCAATACTACCTTAGGTAATTTTTAGAATGAAATACCAGGACTCTCCAAAGGGCACTAACCTTTTACGGTTCCCACTATCTCCTGAGTCAGCTGTCCTGTCCCCACACCAAGGCCACCGCCCTCCCTGGCAGCGCCCCCGGCAGTAGCCACCCAGTCGGTGACCTGCTCACCGGCCCTGTCTGCGTCTGCTTAGGTAGTATGTGCGGTGCTTTACTTTGGCTCTCCCAACAAGAACTGCAAACATCATTCCTTCATTCTGTTCCTGCGTTACCTCTTAATTATGCTGTATTGATTGTATAAAATTTATTATTTTTAATAAAAATGAATTAACTCCTTTATCCTTTGTCATTTTTTTTATATATATACATTTTATTGATTTTTTACAGAGAGAAAAGGAGAAGGATAGAGTTAGAAACATCGATGAGAGAGAATCATCGATCAGCTGCCCCTTGCACACCCCCTGCTGGGGATGTGCCCGCAACCCAGGTACATGCCCTTGACCGGAATCGAACCCGGGTCCCTTCAGTCCCCAAGCCGACGCTCTATCCATTGAGCCAAACCGGTCTCGGCCTGAATGGCTTTTTAAATAGTTAATCCATTATTTACCTGTTGGCTAGAGAATGTAGAAGTGTGGTGTTTATTTTATTTTAGGTTTTTAAATAGGTTTTTATTGATATCAGAGAAGAGATGGGGAGAAAAAGACACAAACATCAATGATGAGAGAGAATCATTGATCAGTTGCCTCTTGCACGCCCTCTACTAGGAACCAAGCCCAGAACCTGGGCATGTGACTGACTGGAATCGAACTCGGAACCCTTCAGTCCACAGGCCGACGCTCTATCCACAGAGCCAAAGCAGTGAGGACGGAGTGTTTAATTTCCAGTTATAACATCCCTGTGTACTAAGTGGTCTGACGTGTTTTCCCACCTCTGCTATTCCTCCACATGGACAGGAGGCCGTGCTGCTGTGGCCCAGGGGAAAGCCAGCTCCCACTCAGGCAGGGAAGCAAGTCCTAGGACGCCACTGGTGGCCGTGCCATCCTGTGACAAAATGTCTTCATCCATAAAGTGGGCCAAAGGTCCCTCCGACCCACGCAGGAACCGTTAACAGTGACAACTGAGGCCCAGGAGTGCAAGCACCTGGTGCCACGGCTGCAGCCTAAGGGCCTGCTCTCTTCACCTCTGACCTTCCCTCAACTGCGGTACCCTCATCAGTGCTGCAACTGCTCGCTGCCAGCATTTGGTGCTGCTGCGTTTTCCCACTTGTGCCAACCCGAGTGACCGCAGATTTACCAGGGTGTCGATAAGCAGGGGAGGCTCTGGGCACAACCCTGAGATGAAAGCGTGAAAAGGAAACGAAGGCTTGAGCAGTGGGAATGGTGCTCCTTTTTCAGCGGACGGCACCTAAAAGAGCCCAGGGAAAACCCACTAAAAGGTTCCTCTTCCTAAGAATACGAATATTTGCAGACGGTTCTAAACCACTGTGCCGGAACCAGTGTGAACATTACAGACTAACCACCGTGTTTCCCCGAAAATAAGACCTACTTACAGGTTTCCTTCTGAGTGAAATATAAGGCATCCCCCGAAAATAAGGCCCCCCCCCTAGGCTAAACATGAGAGATTTGGTCCACTGATTATGAAAGGAACGGAGTCACAAGAAATTCACCAGGAAATTCAGGAATTGGATTGTTATGATGATGTTCCAGAAGATGATGACATGATTGTCATTGAATAAATGAGAAAATTCTTAATAATGTAGGATTCACAGTTTGTCTGGTTTGTGTTGACAACTACCGTACTACCGTACCGTATACAGGTAATAAATTTCCTTTATTTTCATTTAACAATAAATATGTACCCTATTCTTCTTCATGGAAAAACAAGACATCTCCTGAAAATAAGACCTAGTGCATCTTTGGGAGCAAAAATTAATATAAGAGACTGTCTTATTTTCGGGGAAACAGGGTAGTGACCCAGTGCACAAAATTCGTCCATATTAAAGGGTATTAGAGGAAATATTTTATTGTTGCTATTTGCCCTTTCTCTATAATAGCAGTGTCAGAGATGGAAAAAAAAAATTAGTAAAATGTATATGAAAATCTCCCTCCTATCAGAGTCAGGGGTACACCGTGGGACCCAGAGTCAAGTCCTGCCCACCCACAGGCGCCTCGGAACCACACGAGACTCAAACCCAGCCAGCTCGGCCCCTCCCTAGCCAAGCCCCACCGGGAGGAGGGGCACAGCCTCAGGTCCCCTGTCAAGCCCCGCTGGGTGTGACCTCCGGTCCCCTAGCCCAGACCGGTGCCAAGCAGCCTCCAGGCCCTGCTGATCAGTGTTATGGCATGACGGTGTGACGACCATTTGCTATTAGTCTGCTATACATTACATTATACATTCGATAAACCCAGGGCAGAACACCCAACCCTGGTGCAGACCGTACAGGCACGGAGGCCATGAGCTCACTCTGACAGGACGTAAGCAGGTGACAAGGAGAAGTGACATTTCAAACAGGGTGTGAGCCAATGTCCACACCGGGCCATGGGGACCCTGTCAAGAGACAGAAACCACAGCTGTTATTTGAACGAAGGAACTTTAATGCAGAGAACTATCAGCCAGGTAATAAAGAAGCGACGCCAACCACTGGCCTATCGGGGAGCAGATGCAGGAAGCCCATCAGGAGGGACCAAGGGAAGGCGTGGGGTGGTGGCCCCTGCTCAGGCCTGCGCTGCTGCTGCTGCTGCTGCTGGGCTTCTAAGCTCAAGGTGTGGCTTCCTGGGGCTGCATCCGCTGAGGCGGAGCCTCCGCCAGCACAGGAGCCAGCCCGGGACCCGCCACCACCACGAGAAAATGCGTGGCTGTCACAAAGGAAGAGGGGGCAGGCAGCAAGCCCAAGTCCTTCTCCTTCCTTCCAGGTGGAGCCAAGAGGAGCGGTGCTGGGTGAGGACGTCGCGCTGGGCACAGGTGAAGTGGAGGCACACAGGAGGCTAACGGGGCGAGGACTGGAAGCCAGGTTCCTGGTCAGAGCAGGATCAGGGGAGGGAGAAGACACCAGAGCGCTCGGTGAGACCTGGAGGCCCGGCGTGAACACCAGACGTACGTGCGTGTCCACAGAGTACAGCTCTGCCCAGGGAGCGGCCGGGCGCAGCTACACCCCAACAGCAGGCCTATCCAATGGCAGATCTCCGTTTCGAAATACCTGCTGCAGCAGAGAAACCCGGCTCCGCACTCCAGAGCCGGGTCAGCAGGCACAGGCCAGCCCTGTGCGCCAGGAAGACGGGGAGTCCGCAGGAGAGCGGAGTCACGGGTGACGCCGGCAAGGACACCGGGCCCCAGTGAGGCAGGACGCTATGAGGGTTAAAGCAGGTGCGGGGTGGGACAGTTACAAAGTACACCCACCCAAGCCCGCCCTCCTGCGGGACGAGGGGCCCCGCGGTGCGGGCTGGCAGACTGCCTAACCTGGGCACCGGGTGAAGGTCATCAATCACGTGACGGAGAAGGCGCGGTCACCTGCTCGAGTTACATAACCTGAGCTCACGCGAGGAAACGGAAGGAAGGCGAGCGCACACCGAAGGAGCCCTCGGCAACATGACCAGCCTGCACTCCCTCTGCCCAGTCTCCAGGGCACGGAGTCAGGGGCAGACTAGGACCGGTCCAGGGCAGGACCAGGCTCCGTGCACAGAGCTCTGCCAGGACACCAGGCCGGAGAGGGTCTCTGGCTGAAAGGCAGAAAACCATGGGCAATGAGGACCTGATGCCTCCCTTCGTTTGTTTGTTTAAATATGTATTTTATTGATTTCCGAGAGGGAGAGAGAGAGAATCATTGATCGGCTGCCTCCCGAAGCCCCACACTGGGGATCAAGCCCACCCCCGGCATGTGCCCTGACTGGGAATTGATCGGGACCTTCGCAGGTCAATGCTCAACCACGGAGCACACCGGCCGGACCCCCCTCGGGGTTTTATCCGAGCCGCTGGAGGCGCGGGAGGGCCGTGTGAGGACAGAGGGCCGTGTCAGGACAGCAGCCCCGAAGGCAGCGGGGTGCTCCTCTCTGCCCCTTGCCAGCGTGCCCTCGGGCTCAGCCGCTCTGTGGTCCTAAGTTGGAGATGGTCTTACAGATGCTCCCGATCAAACAGGGAAGGAAGACACAGGCTCCCAAGGCCAAGTGCCATGTGGAGGAGCCGGGGACAGATCTCTGGCCCACAGGCACACGCGGGTCTCCCTCTGAGGAAGGCCTCCTCAGGCAAAGGCCAGCTGCCGCTCCAGCCTGGCACAGACAGCGTGCGGAGACCTGCTGCGCCCACAGCACCGCCCCGGCAGGCAGGGCGCAGGCACCGGCATGGTGGGAGGCACCCCCAGCTGCTGCGATGTAACCTCTGGCCCGGCAGGAAGTAAGCCCCAGGCAGAACAATCACTCACGGCTTACCCCATGAGAACTGGACAACAGGCGAGAGCTGAGGGCAGGCTGGGCCCCGCGCGGGCAGGAGAGCAGCCACTCCCTACAGGGAGGTACCCTGGGGGAGGGTGCAGCTCAAAGCCGCCGAGGCTCATTCCCACAGCTCAGGCTGCGACACACCGAGAGAAGATTAATCCTATCCCCGAGTTTTTGGAAAATGTGCTTAAACTACACTACATGGGTTTGGTTTATCACTAAGATCTTTTTTCAAATGACAGATACCGTCCCAGGGCGTCAGCCACTAACCCCCGAAAGAGGAATCGTGTGAGAAAGCAGAATGAACTCCCTACTGCGCTCCAGGCGTGAGCCCTGCCCGCTGACAGTCAGGCCGCATCCCCCACGTGCGGTCAGACTGGGGAGAGCCTGGGTGGCCTTCACCTCCCCGGCTCACAGCAAGCAAGGCTCGGCCGAGTCGGCGAGGAGCCCGCTGGGAAGCCAGGTGGGGACCCCGCACAGGAAGTCCTCATTCCAACAGGCTGTGTGACAGGAGGCCACCTGCCTGGCCACTGCCCAGGCTCCGACCTCGTTTCGTGGCTGCCTCTGTCAGCCACGCCCTCCTTCCCCTTTGCTTCCTCTCCAGCTGCCCTGTCATTGCTGAGCGACCCCCGGACCACCACAGGGTCTGGCCTCCGGCGGAGGCGCCGCCCCAAAGCTGCAGCCCCGGTCACGGCCTGCAGCGCCGTCCTCTGGGCCCCCGCCAGGCAGAGCCTGAGCAGAGCCAGTGACCGTCACAGCACCCGCCTCTGCAAACGCCAATGGGCACACGCTTTCTGAAAGTGCCCGCTGGAATGACGGAGGGACAGAGCCAGCAGTCACCTGGACAAGCCACAGAAGTGCAAGGAGGGCGCAGACAGAAGACAGCGACGGGTGTGGGGCCTGTGGGGAGACAGCCATCCTCCAGGCCATTTATTCCGAGTCATTGGCAGCATCCACACACACACCTGAATTTAAGGAAAAGGGTCACGGAAGGTGCAGGGTATGGGTCATGGAATGAGGGCGGGGCGCTAAGCTCCCCAAGACCTGGGCGTCAGTAACGAGAAGGCACATCCTCACGGTCAGGCAGGCTATGAGCCGGTGTTCAACCCCAACCCCGCAGGCCGGCCTCCCAGGCGGCTCCTCACCCGCTAGCCCAGTGCCAGGACATCGAGAGGGCATGCGAGGGTTACACTGGACGGTCCCACAGCACATGAGCACTGTGCCCAGCACGCAGCAAGTTCTCATTAAACAGAGCTCCTGCCATCACCGGGTGACATTCTGCCTCCTAATCGCTTATTTTGCATTATTTATGTGTCACATTTAACAAGTAAACCAACGGTATCACCAAAACCACCCGGAGTCCAGCCACATGACCAGCCCGCAAGGCAGCCTTGCTCCACTCGCCTTCCACCGGGCAGGTCACCCAGGGACGCAACCTGTAAGCTGAGCGCCAAAGGCCACCCAGCCCGGCGCACGCCACCCACAGCACACCTCCCGCAGCGGGCCGCCCGCAAGGCTCCTGCCGGGGCGGGGGGCGGGGGGCGGGGGGGGCAGGGAAACCGACCTGCGAACTCCAAACCAGTCAGTCTCAGCCAGGACCCGCCCCAGGCACGAGGGTCACGGGTCCCTGACGTCACCAGCCTCTTACCGCTGCCCCGGGGACCGCAGACGGACGGAACGGGAGCGGCTCCGGTGACTTCACGTTTCGACACGCACGGTGGCCCCTTTTCCTCCGTGGTGGCCAGTTCGGAACTTCCTTGTCACTGTGACTCAGGAAGGGCCGCTGGAATGAAGTCTGCCTGAGGGGAGGCTGACGCACCGGAGGCCGGGCTGGAAGGGTGTCTGTGCCCGGGGTGCGAGCTGCAGACCGAGAGAAGGGCCCGATGGCGCGCACCTCCGGCCTCCAGGGACAAAGCCTTCGGAAAGATTCGTTTTTTTCTGAAGTAGAACTCGGAGCAGAGAAGTTTTGTTCTCCATCCTGTCTGACCTCATGTTATAAGACAGGCCAAGGCCAGGTCTCTGGGCGCATTAGCCCTGCCCACTAATCCGGGGCATCTCCCGGCGCCTCTGCCCCCGCATGCCCGTGGGAGCAGCCTCAGCCTCGGCCGCGGGGGAAAGCCACGGGCCGGCCCATCGCAGCCCCGGCCCAAGGCGGACGCCATGTCTGCGGTCTGTGTGCGGTCAGGGCCCGGGGCCTGGCCCCGGGGATAGCCAGCTCTGCCGTCTCACCGTCTGCAGTCTGAGGTGACAGAGGGAGGAAGAGGAGGCACAGGCCTCGGCTTGGAGACGGCCTGTCGGCAGGACCACCTCTAGTACCTTCCCCATGAGGCTACCTGAGCCGCCTCCTGCCCTGGGGCCTGCCCTCGCCAACAGACACCAGAACGAATGTGGGAGGCTTCTGCGGCCCTCTGATGTACCCATTCCAAAATTTAACTCAGAAAAAGCACAACTTAGCACGGGTACGTCCTTCACTGGAGCGTGCATCACGAAAAGAAAGGCGGCCCTGGCCGGTGTGGCTCAGTGGATAGTGTCAGCCTGCAGCCTGAAGGGTCCAGGGTTCGACTACCGGGCAAGGGCACATGTGCAGGATGCAGCTGATCGATTCTCTCTCCTCATAGATGTTTCTCTCTCTCCCTCTCCCTTCCTCTGAAATCAATAAAATTATATTTTAAAAGAAGGGGAAAAAAGAAAGGCTGGCCATCCGCTTCTCCTCCCCAGACCCAGCCAGGTACTGCTCCTTCACCGCTGCTTAGCTTTCTAGGGCTGTCAATCCTCTCCTACCTGTCCCTCCAGCACTGTCTCCCAGGCCCTTCTTTACCGACGTTGCTCATAAACCCAACAGCTCTGCAGACTCTCCCTCCTGAGAGGAGGGCCGGCTATTGGAGCACACAGAGCCAAGGCTTGCCGCCTGCACTGGCCTCTGCTGGCCGCAGGCAGTAACCGACAGCACCTTCTGCTGGCAGTACAGTCAGCTTGTCCTAGGAAGTGCTCAGTCCTGGGGGAGGGGCTCCGCTTTCTGATCCATCCCCAGCATGGTGGGAGGAATGCAGGCCTGCAGTCCAAATTCTTCCCAATCCCTCTTCACTGAGCAAAGCCGCACAGGGACCACCACAGGGCTGCTTCCTGCCACTCGGGTCCTCCTGGAGTGACAGAGGCGGGACAGGAACACACTGCGTATTTCACATAGACAAGCAAGGTAAGACTATAAAGAACTAGAAGAAACAGCTATATGGGTGGGATTCTATCCCAGTGAGGCTGTTAAAAGCGAGAGAAAAGAAACCAACTAGGAGAGTACAAAGGAGGGAGCCTGACATTTTTTTTGGAAAGAGGGCGTGGAGGAGAGGCAGAGGCAAAAACAAGCAGTAACAGCTCAACCAGCCGTGAAGTCCGTGCTGTGTGAGGCAAGCACGTGTGGGAGCCGTGTGCAAGCGTAGGTGTGCACACTCCCAAGCAGGCCAGGTACAGCAGCGGCTGCACACAGCAGGGGGAGTGGACAGGCTCCGGGAGGCAGGCCGGCGGCTGCCGTGTAAGCACCTGCAGGAGTGGAGAAAGGTCTGGCTGCGAAAGTAGGACAGGCCAGCTGGGACACGGGCACCGACCCAGAGCGAGGAGCCCGCACTCCTGCCCGGACGGAGCTGGCTGACCGGGGTGAGGAGCTGGGTAAATGACCACGGGACTGTGAGTGACATAAACCCAGCAGCTCTGCAGCCGGGGCACGCTGCTGCCCTCCACAGCGATCTCCCGGGAGGCTCCCGTCTAAAGCAGAACCGATGGGACCAACTGTGTTGAGCACCTACTTTTGCCAGGAACTATTCTAGGCAGCTGGATAGGTTTGTGAACAGAGTCCCTGCCTTCGTGGTGTTCATATGCTAGAGGAGAAAAGCAAAACATACATGCAGCAAGTGCACTGTGTAGCAATCATAAGCCCTTTGGATGAAAGAACCTGGGAACCGGCGTGTGGTGGCCAGGACAGCCACCTTCTAGGTGCCAGCGGGCGGACAGAGCGTGGAGGGGGTGGTTGGACTGAGTGTGGGGGGCCTTCCTGCAGGACCTTGGAATGGAGGTAAAGTGATCCGCTCCAAACCAGTGCTTACAGCTCCCGGACTGAGCGACCACTGCAGACCGGTGCTCTCCCAGTCCAGTAAAGTGAGC
The DNA here is from genome assembly GCF_014108245.1 of Pipistrellus kuhlii. NCBI lineage: Eukaryota > Metazoa > Chordata > Mammalia > Chiroptera > Vespertilionidae > Pipistrellus > Pipistrellus kuhlii. Next base: position 663,475 of record NW_023425603.1, read on the forward strand.
GGACGCCGGCCCGAGGCGCTGGCCGGCAGCGAGGGGCAGGATGGAGCGGAGCTCAGGCAGGCAGTGGCTATGAGGGGCGGATTCCAGGAACGGGCGCGGCTGTACCGCTGGCATCAGTCAGACCCGGATGCCATCCCCGGGGAGTCGGCAGGGCTGGGGAGGGACTGAGGACTGGGCCCGGAGCTCCGCTGCGCTGGGCGGAGAGAGGAGCGGAGCGGGCGGAGCCCAGAGGAGCCGGCGCCGAGGCAGGCAGCGGGGCTTCACCGAGGCAGTCGGACTGCGAACTGACCGCTAGCTTTGGCCCAAGGACGCCACAGTGGCCTCCACAAAAGCGGCTGTTTTGAGGGTGTGGTGGGGGACAAAAGTCTGATTAGGGAGAAGGGAGTGGAGACAATAAGAACAGACAACTCTAAAGAGTTTTGCTGCTAAAAAAAAAATGTGCCCAGGTGATGTGGCTCAGTGAACCCATGAACCAAAAGGTCACCAGTTCAGTTTGCGGTCAGGGCACAGGCCTGGGTGTGGGCCCAATCCCCAGTAGGGGGCCTGTGTGATGTTTCTCTCCCATCGATGTTTCTATCTCTCTATCCCTCTCTTTCCTCTTTAAAAGTCAATAACAAAATTTATAAAAAGAAAAAAATGCATGGATTATATACTTGCATTTTCAACACGTTTTAGAAACGCACACACATTCACACACACACACTGACCTTGGAATGGAGGTAAAGTGACCCGCTCCAAACCAGTGCTTACAGCTCCCGGACTGAGCGACCACTGCAGACCGGTGCTCCCCCAGCACAATGCCCGCAGAAGGCTCACTCCACTGTCCTACCAGACGCTGACACAGAACACAGCCCCTCCTCCAGCGGCAGTGGCCCTCACGGCGTGCATGACGCGCCCGGCCACTCGGCGGCCTCCTGGGACGCGGCCTGCACCAGCTCCACAGGCACCCAGCAGCTCTGAGGGCTCATTCTGGGGGGAGCAGAGACAATGATTTCACTCACTGTTTCTCTTCAGTTTTTCTGATCGTTCTCTACTATTGAATTTTGAGTGAAAACTATAATTCTGATTAATACATGATAAGCATACAGACTGCTTTATCAAATCAGCTACCGGGATGACCTACATGGTTTGGTGCTACAGATTTCACGGCAGCCAGACCTAGGCAGTTCAGACCAACAAGCCACACTTTTGGCAAGTTCAGCTGCGCCCCGCCGCGCCCCGCCACTCCAGAGATGGTTTTCTAACTCAAATCTGACTCGCTCACGAGATACGCATCTAAGAATCGTAGTGACTGACCACTACGATGGGGCGCGGCACTCTGTCCGGCAGCTCTGAAGATGAAAGGCAGTACACTGTGCTGGGCACCCTCGGGTCCGGATGACGCCGAGGGTCAGCTGGGCAGGACCCCGCGTGACCCACACTGAGGGCGGGCCCCCTGCCCATCACCAGCAAGAGGACACGGGAAATGAGCTCAGGCAGGCCGGCAGCGGGATGAGGAATCTAGGCAGAGCCCTCGCTGCACCCCTGCACAAAGCCACAGCCGTGCTAGAGACGGGACACCCTCATCCTGAGGGCCAGCGGGAGGACGTGAATGCCGACACCCTTCCTCCCAGGATGCCTCGGGTCAGCCTGTTGGACACTGAGGGTCAGACAGGGGCTCCTGTTAGAACGAGTCCTACCTCACTCTCCCAGTTCCCGCCTCGGAGCCTGAGACTGGCTGCCGGTTCTGGCAGACACTAACCGCAGGCGTACAGCACAGGGCGCTGACAAAACGGTATCTACTTAATAAGCAAGGAAGCCACAACTAAGCGGGCGGGAGAGCAACTAGAAAGTAAGAAGTTTGCGAAACACCAGCAAATTAATACACTTGAGGAAGGCAACTTAATTTCAGGGGTCAGTAATTCGGGGGCATTTTTAGCAACCAAATACTACCCACCACTTCCTGCTACGATTAGGTCACATGTGCGCTGGTCTCGTTGGGGAGGCGTGAGGTCTGGCCTCAAACAGCAGGTCCTTGGGTGACACTTTCCTCGGAGCACTGACGAGATGCCTTAGGACCCTGTCACACTCCTTCGCTTACGGGAAAGTGGGTTCATTACACGTTGTTTCACTTAAAGTCACAGATCCAGGACTTGATGTACTTTAAATTTATTTTACTCTCTTCCATCCCAAATCCTAGATAATAAAGAGGCGATATGCAAATTAACCCTCACACCCTCGCAAGATGGCTGCCTACCATCAGGCTGGCAAGGGGCTTAGTGAAGGACAACCAAACGACTGAACAGCAGGCTTCGTGGGGCAACCAGGCCAGCGGGGAAGGGGGGGGGGGGCATGAGGGGCGACCAGACTGACAGAGGGGCAACTGGGGGCAACCAGGTCAGCAGGGGGGGCAGTTGGGGGCAATGAGACCAGCAGTTGGACATCCCCCGAGGGATCATAGGTTGGAGAGGGTACAGGCCAGGCTGAGGGGACCTCCCCGCCCATGTACGAATTTCGTGCACCAAGTCTCTAGTATTTGATAAAACATTAGCCCTAATCAGTCTGGCTCAGTGGATAGTGTAGGCCTGTGGACTGAAGGGTCCCAGGTTCAATTCCGGTCAAGGGCATGTACCTTGGTTGCGGGCACATCCCCAGTAGGGGGTGTGCAGGAGGCAGCTGATCGATATTTCTCTCTCACTGATGTTCCTAACTCTCTATCCCTCTTCCACTCTGTAAAAAAAATGAATAAAAATTACAAAAACACAGAAAACATCAAACCCCCCCGTCTAATTTCTGAACACCCTGCATGTGTGTCAGAGACGCCCTAACAGCCTCTGAAGCCTGCAGCACCGGGCTGCCTGCTTCGGATAAGGAAGCAGACGGAGAACACAGGCCCAAGTGCACATAAGCGCTTGGTATTTTTATTCCTTGTTACGACCTGTGCTTCTTCACACTTCTTAAAACGTGAACACGGTCCATGTTACCCGTAAAGCCCGGGTAATTTTAGTAAACCAATGCCACCCCAATAAAGTCAATTGAGATTTCTGTTTCCGTTTTAAAAGACAGGAAAAACTTAACTCCACTTACTTTCCTCGCTGGCCTGACATTACCAGCGTGTGTTTTCACTCAGCTACCAGCACTGCGTCTAACTTCCCGGGGCGCCAGCACCTCCTCAGCTCCAGGCCAGCTCCGGTGACCACTCAGGTTCTTTGAAAACTGGTCACCAAGTTAACAATCTCCCCACTCTCCTCCATTATGCCCCCCATTTATGTCTGTAGCTCTTAGACTAGCATATGTGTGCCTATGACCCAGTTATGATGCAAGACTGCTCAGAGCAGCTTTATTCTAACTGTCAACAACCAAGTGCAGCCCAAGTTGTTCATGAACAGAAGAATCCATGCAATGGGAACCACCAGCAACAATACCACGGCCTCCTGCTCAGGTGTGACCATGAGCTCGGGACACGGTGCGAGGCTGAGGAAACGGAGGGGAGCGCGCAGGCTGCACGTGCGGGACACCCAGCAGGGCGGGAGCAGCCAAAGGGCACTGGGACGCTGGTATCGACGTGCAACGGCGTAAACATGGACCCTCTCTACACCACAGGTACACATTAACTCGAAACGAATCAAAGAAATGAAAGAGTTAAAACTATAAAACTCTTAAAAGAAAATGCAGGTATAAATCTTTGTGACCTTGGGTTAGGCAAAGAAGGGACTCTTAAATATGAAATCAAAAGCATAAGCAAGAAAATAATTTTTTAATTGGACTTCAGCAGCCCCTGACAGTGTGGCTCAGTTGGTTGGAGTCATCCCGTCAATAAAAATAAAAAATAAAAAATAAATAAAAATAAAAAAGAAATGGTAAGCCACAGAATGAAGAAAGAAATGTGCTAATTCATATATCTGATAAGGGACTTGTATCCAAAATATATAAAAACTCTCACAGCACACTAATAAGCAGACAACGCAACGGAAAACAGGCTATTGCTGCCACTGTGATAGCCTGGCTACTGCTCACCGGGAAGGAGTGAAGACATGCACTCACAGGCTGTGCAAGGGGCATGCACACCTCAGCCTGTCCCCCTGGCAACGCAGACGCTCCGCCAGGAAGGTCTGAGTGACCCAGGAAGGCGCCTCCACCTTAAAGTGAACCAGTGGCCAAGATGGGTGTGGCCAGTGCGAACCTGCAAAACCTGGACACGGAAGCTTCCCACATGGCAGCTCAGCGATGCCCCCCCCATGCCCATCTGGCACACGGCCATGTTGGACTCCACACATGAACGAACACACAATCTGGCCGGAACGCTGAGCCACATCCGGCTGCAACATGGAACAGAGTAATAACAGTGGGCTCTGGCCTTGCTTCCGGCTCTGCAGGAGCCCAGCTGCGCCCCTTCCAGGACTGGCTTGAGGGGCAGGGGGCCTCGGAACCCAGGAAATGTAGCCCCACGCCAATAAAGCCTTCCACTTCCCACCACCCGTGGACTCCTGAAAATGCTTATCTCAGTGGCGCCCCCAGAACCCCACCTCATCCCCACTCATGTCGGAGAAATCTGGCCCATTGACTCCTCTGGCAGCAAAAGGATCTGAACAGACAGCTCTCCAAAGATACACACACAGCCAATAAGCACATGAGAAGATGGTCATATCATCAGCCACCACCGAAATGCATATAACCCACGTGAGATGCCACCTCACGCCCACCAGGGAGCCAGGATAACAAGGACAGGGCCACGTGCTGGCAGAGGGGGAGCGAGCCCACACGCCTGGCGGCGGAGAGGAGCAGGCGGTGGGAAAGTGAGCCGCTCCTCCATGCCGACGGGATGTGACTCCGCGACCAAGCACAAACCCAGCGGAAGTGAAACACATCTATAATACACAGACCCGTCCACCGCGCTCATGGCGGCATTATTCACGGCAGCCAACACCAGAAACCACCCCGTGTCCTCCACGGGTGACTGGGTAAGCAGAATGTGGACTGTTATGAAACCATCAAAGAAAACACTGAGCCGAAACCGGTTTGGCTCAGTGGATAGAGCGTCGGCCTGCGGAATGGAGGGTTCCGGATTCTATTCTGGTCAAGGGCATGTACCTTGGTTGCGGGCACATCCCCAGTGGGGGGGGTGCAGGAGGCAGCTGATGGATGTTTCTCTCTACTCCTCTCCCTTCCTCTCTGTAATAAATGAATAAAATATATTTTGGGGAAGAAAAAAAACACTGATACATGCTACAAACATGTCAAGTGAAAGAAGCCAATCACAAAAGACCTCATGCTGTGTAATTCCGCTTCTATGAAATGTCCAGAACAGCAAATCCATAGAGACAGGAAGTGGACTAGTGGTCACCAGGGGCTGGGCAGGGGCGGGGAGGGGCTGCTAATAGTCTAGGGTTCCCTGCAGGGGTGGTAAATGTTCTGGAATTAGACATTAGTAATGGCAGCACAACTCTGAATGTTCTAAAAATAACTGAATTGTACACTCAAAAATAATAATAAACATAAAACAGCTAACCTGTGATACGTGTCACAACAGAGCTTGCTAGTCAAGGAAGGGGCCATCCGTGAGGAGGGAGCAGAGGTCACACAGAGCCTCATGACTCATTCATGCATTTATTCAGAAGGTATGAAGGCACCTAAAGAGATTGCTGGAGCCCTAGCCGGTGTGGCTCAGTGGGAGGAAGGAAGCCGGTTCTCAGACAGACATCAGGGTCACTCTGGCTCCAGTGGTCGGTGAGACCCCTCCTCAGTCAATGGACCGTCCCTGACCGTCTGCGAATGGTCCCCGCCCCACCAGGACGCCGGCTCTGGGTCTGCGTCTGTGCGCCACGCGGTCCGCGCTGCCCGCCCCACCCAGCTCTTCAGCAAACAGAAGGCTGGCACTGCCACGAGCTCCAGCCCGGTGTCCCCAGCAGGGAGCCGCCCGCCCGCGGAGTGACCTGCGGAGAGGGAAGAGCAGCCACTGGACACGGGGACCCCCTGGTGCGGACAAGCAGGCCTCCTTCCCTGAAGTCCGACTGGAGAGCTAGGAAGCCTGAGATCCCATTTAAAGTCCCGTGTCTCCAGCGGGCAGCGGGGGCCGCAGCGAGACCCGCCTCACAGGACGTGCTTCCCAGGGAAACGCTGCAGACGCCTGGGCCCCCTCGGAGCCCCCACTTCCTCCAGCACAGACAGCACTCACGCCTGCCTGCCCACACGCAGCCCGAGTGAGGGGACACGGGACGAATGCCTGCACTTCCCCATTAGGACACTCCCCAGGTCCGCACGCACGAACCGAGCCCGGGTCCGAGCCCCGCAGCTTCGCAGCAACGGGCCAGGGTGACAGCGGCTCAGGACGCTGAGAGGTTGCAGCCATGGGGGGAGAGGGGGGCAGCCCAGTGAGGTCTGATGCTGGGTCAGTCCAGGAAACGGGGTGGTGGGGTGAATCAGCCCCGGGGCTCCGGGAGGAAGGGCGGGCTCCGGTGCTGGGCTATCGCGGGAGAGGAAGGGAGGTGATGGCCGCCCCCCTCCCCCCCCGGAAGCCCGGCACCTCCCCAGCTGGCACCACCGCCTGGAACATGACCCCTGACCCCGCCGCGGCGGCAGCACCAGCCCACACTCTGGACCTTACGCAAGCCCTGCCCGATGGGCAACACCTCACACAGTGTGTGAACTTACACCTCAAATGAAATAAGAAATGCCTACCTTTTCACAATTAAATCCCCAGGTAGCTCTCTTCCCCACAAAGGTATCCCGGTCACAAGTATAGGATTTGCTAAAGGCCAATCTGTCCTGTTAGGAAAACGCTAGAATAAGGAAACGGTGTAAGCAGGACAGGGAGACGGCCTGGTTCCTGCCACAGCAAAGAGAGGGGGAAGGAGCGGTGGGTGAAAGGAGAATGAGATGGCTCAACCCAAGGCCACGCGCCCCGAGAACAAATCGAGGAAAAATGACGGCCAGGGAGATTTAAACCGACGACCTGACGACTGTGGGGCTGAGGTCGTGATGCTGCTGCGGCTGTTTTCCTGCGGTGCACATGGAAACCTAACAAATGAGATGACAATGGCGAGGAATTGTCTCAGAACCACCTTCTCGGGGAGAAGAGGGGAAAAATGAAGCAAGGCTGACGGTGAATTGGCAACTGTTGAAACGGGTGATTGAAACGGGGGGTTCAAAAAGAAGAAAGAAAGAAAAGAAACAGGGTTCATTATGTTACTCTCTCTACTTTTCAGGTGTTTGAAACTCCCTATCATAAAAAAGTTAAAAACCGCCGAAACCGGTTTGGCTCAGTGGTAGAGAGTCGGTCTGCGGACTGAAAGGTCCCAGGTTCGATTCCGGTCAAGGGCATGTACCTTGGTTGCGGGCACATCCCCGGTAGGGGGTGTGCAAGAGGCAGCTGGTCGATGTTTCTCTCTCTTCGACGTTTCTAGTTCTCTATCCCTCTCTCCTCTCTCTAAAAAATCAATAAAATATATTAAAAAAAGAAAGAAAAGAAAAAAAAACTTATAACAAGAAATAGTTATCACTTTATAGGGGACTGATTACAAAAATTAACAATATCAACATAGTCTGGTTTGGCTCAGTGGGTAGAGCATCAGCCTGTAGACTCACGGGTTCCAGGTTCGATTCTAGTCAAGGGCACATGCCCAGGTTGCGGGTTTGATTCCCAGTAGGGGGCGTGCAGGAGGCAGCCAATCAATGGCTCTCTCATCATTGATGTTTCCATCTCTCTCTCCCTCTCCCTTCCTCTCTGAAATCCATTAAAAAAAAAAAAAAAAGAGAGAGAGAGAGAGAGAGAGAGAGAGAGATCAACATAGGGAAAAGTCAGCCACTCCAAGAAAGGGCAGGCATTTTCATGCTCGAGGTCACCACTACTTCATGCTAAGTAGAGGAGAGCCGCGGGCATGCCGTGGACACGAGGCTCGACATTTTTCCTTTCCCAAACACCGGCCCGGAGACGGACTCCGAACGCCACCAGCTCTGGTCCGGCCGCACAGTAGTTTTCCTCCCGGACGCGTCTCTGGGCATGGCAGCCTGCCACGGGCCCAGGCATGGTTACGAGCTGGTGTGCTGCTGGCATTCCTCCTGGGCCATAAAGCAGTTTACGAGCTGGGAAGGCCCGTTGAACGCGCGGGGCTGAGTGACTCAGGGCTCACACTCACAGCCGCTCGCTCCGCCCCGAACGCCGCCAGCGCACTTTGGACCCGCTGGGCGAGGAGCGCCGGCCTCGGTGCCCACTGCTCGCCCAGACGCCCTTCCACAGGCGGCGGCAGACACCCTGGGCAAAGTGAAACGTAGCTACAGCTCTCCACACCAGACTTTGTTTAAAAAGCATCTGAAGCTCATTTTACCGGAGGATACTTTTCTCAGATAATAAATATAACATTTTAAGCCTCATTAAACTTGCAATACAATCACGGTTTGATTCCCAGTCAGGGCACATGCCCGGTTGCGGGCTCGATCTTCAGTCTGGGGCATGCAGGAAGCAGCCGATCCATAATCCTCTCTCCTCATTGTTTCTACCTCTTTCTCCCACTTCCTTCCTCTTTGAAATCAATAAAAATATTTATTAAAAAAGAAGGAAAACCACTAGTAGAAAACGTTCCAAGAGAAGCAAAGAATTGACACCAAAAGAAACAAATCAATCAGGAAAAGGAAAATTATTAGCATGCAGAAAGAAGCCACATACATATGTGGTCAACTGATTTGACAAGGATGCCAAGGCCATTCAACGGGGAAAGAGCAGTCTCTTCAACAAATGGTGCTGAACAACAGAATACCCACATACAAAGAATGAGTGTGGCCTCCCTATCTCACACCATATACAAAAATGGACTCCCCTAGCCAGTGTGGCTCAGTGAACAGAGCCTAGACCTGAGGACTGAAGGGTCCCAGGTTTATTTCCAGTCAAGAGCACCTGAGTGGGTTGCAGACTCAGTCCCCAGTGGGGGGCCTGCAGGAGGCAGCTAATCAATGATTCCCTCTCATCATTGTTGTTTTTCTATCTCCCTTTCCCTTCCTCTCTTAAATCAATAAAAATATATTTTAAAAAATAAAATAGCCCTGACCGGTTTGGCTCAGTGGATAGAGCATTGGCCAGTGGACTGAAGGGTCTCGGGTTCAATTCCAGTCAAGGGCATGTACCTTGGTTGCAGGCATATCCCCAGTTGGGGTGTGCAGGAAGCAGATCGATGATTCTTTCCCATTGATGTTTCTAACTCTCTATCTCTCTCCCTTTCTCTGTAAAAAGTCAACAAAATATATTTAGAAAATAAAAAAATAAAATTAAAATGGGCTCAGCATGAATCACAGACCTAAATGTAAGAGAAACTATAAAATATTAAAACATAGGTATAAATCTTTGTGACTTTGGTTTGGCAATGTATTCTTAGATATGACAATTAAAACAACAACAAAAATTTAACTGGACTTCGTTAAAAACTTTTTGCTTCAAAGGAAACCATCAAGAAACCCCGAGAACAAGAGAAAATATTTGCAAATCACGTGACTGATGGCTTGTATCCAGAACATATAAGAAACTCCTAGAACTCAACAAAAGGACAGCACACCAATGAACAAAGGAATAACAGCCGTTTCTACACTGACATACAAATGACCAGCAAGCACAGGAACAGATGCTCCACAGCACTGGCCTGAAGGTGGGCAAGCCCAGCCACACACCAACCAGCCTAGAAGGCGAACAGGAGGCGCTGACGAGGAGGTGAAGCAGCTGCTGGTGGCCCTGACGTGCTGACCTGGGAGACTGGCCATGGAGACCACCTGGCAGCCCTCAGAACGCTCACCATGAACGGCCTAGCCCCTCCCAGTACACACCCCAGGAGAATGAACTCATACCAGGAACAGAACGTGCACATTAATGTCCACAGCGGCATTAGTCATAACAAACAAAAGGTGGGAACCCAGATGCTCATCAACTGATGAATGGATGAACAAAATGTGGACTACCCATATAACAGCATATTATCCTATAGGATAAAAGGCTAATATGCAAATAGACTGAATAGCTGAGCAACCAGACAACCGGACGCTATGACATGTGCTGACCACCAGGGCGCACGCACAGAATATAGCAGATGTTGGCAGCAGGCAGCAGAGCACAGAACGTGGTGGAGCAGGTGAGCAGGGATGCCAGACCAAGGTGGGACGCCTGTCGCTGTCATCGGGGCGAGCCTCCAGTGGTTACTGAACATTCTTTGCTCCCATATGCCACAGTCCCACCCGGTGATTGCACCCGCTGCCAGCACCCGGCGCCAACCCAGATCACTCGGCACAATCAGCAGGTGCAAGCAGCAGCGGCCGGTGCCAATCAGCCCTCGGGACTTCTCCATTCCCCGTTCCTAAGGGGCAATCGGGGCTGGCAGTCTGATGGCACCGCCCGCTGGCACCGCTGCTGGAATGGGCCCCAACAGCTCTGTGCCGTCACCGGTGTAAGTGGGGCCGGTGCCACCAGCACGGGAGAGCAGTGGTGGTGGGAGCGGCTGCCGGCAGACGGGGCACTGGGGCCACGGCTGGAGGGGCTGGTGGAGTACAGAGAATGGGCTGAGACCCGCCCTGTGCCCACTGCAGCCTCACCACCCACAGTTCCTTTCAAGGCGCACAAATTCATGCACTGGCCCTACGTGAGCAATAAAAAGGAATGAAATACAGATGTATCCTTGAAAACATTATGCTAAGTGAAAACAATCCAGGCACAAAAGATCGTGTATTATATGATTTCATTTACAGGAAATATCCAAAATAGGCAACTCTATAAAAGGAGATTAGTGGCCACTGAGGGCTGGGGAGGAAGGAGTTGGGGTGATGGCTAAAGGGTACAGGGTTTTCCTGAGGTGATGAAATGTCCTGGAATTAAAAGTGGAGGTGGCCGAAACCGGTTTGGCTCCGTGGTAGAGTGTCGGTCTGTGGACTGAAAGGTCCCAGGTTCGAATCCGTCAAGGGCATGTACGTTGGTTGCGGGCACATCCCCGGTAGGGGGTGTGCAGGAGGCAGCTGGTCGATGTTTCTCTCTCATTGACGTTTCTATCGGGTCTAGTAATAATTAATGTCGTTTTTAAACATTCGTTTAAAATCTTGCTTGGCGTTGACTTGTATTGACATAACCTTCAAACACGTGGTATCTACAGAACGTGTGAAGTGCAATTAACAAGTTTTGCTTGAAAAAGTTTGTGTTTGGTTTGGTTTTTGTTGCAAAACTAGGGCTAAGAAGATGGCGGATGAAGAGCATATTCGGCACTGCATACTTTACGAGTTCCAATTAGGAAGAAAAGCAAGTGAGGCTGCAAAAAACATCTGTAGTGCTCTTGGTCAAGATGCAGTTAGCGCCAGAAAATGCCAGCGTTGGTTTGAGAAATTTCGCGAGGGAAATTTTTCGTTAGATGACAAGAGTGGTCGAGGCCGTGTGTCCAATTTTGATCAAGAAGCTCTTCAAGCTCTTTTGGTGCAAAATCCTCAAATTACCCAACAAGAGCTTGTGACAACTTTAAATTGTTTACAAAAAACAATTTCCAATCAATTGCGTGCACTTGGCAAAGTCCAAAAGTTTGGAAAATGGGTTCCTCATGAGTTGACCGACAACAACCGTAATCAAAGAGTCACAATTTGCAGTTTGCTCCTCTCTCGTCAAAACCGTCTGCCGTTTTTAGAGCAAATTGTTACCGGAGATGAACAATGGGTGCTGTATGTTAATTTGAAAAGGCGGCCTCAATGGTTGGACAAAAATGAGGCTCCGCAGCCCACGCCAAAACCTGACTTGCATGTGAAAAAAGTGATGTTGTGTGTTTGGTGGAATTTTAAAGAAATTCTTCATTATGAACTTTTACCATCTATCCAAACCATTACAAGTGCAGTGTATAGTGCCCAATTGGAAAGGTTAGCCCAAGCTTTAAGAGAAAAAGAACCCGCGCTGATTAATCGGAAGGGCGTAATTCTTCACCACGATAAGGCACGACCGCATACTGCACGAATCACTGCTGAAAAACTGCGCCAGTTGGAATGGGAAGTTCTCCCTCAACGTGCATATTCTCCTGATATTGCCCCTTCCGATTACCATTTGTTTCGTTCTTTGCAAAACTTTCTTCTAGGAAAAAAATTTAATAATGAAGAATGCCTCAAAAATGCATTGACTGAATTTTTTGCATCAAATTCACAAGAATTTTACAACAGAGGGATTAAAATGCTTCCTGAGCATTGGGCACAAGTAGTAGAAAACAACGGCAACTATATTGTTGATTAAATTTTGTTGTATTGTTTAAATAAATTCGATTTAAAAAAGTATTAGAAAACGACATTAATTATTACTAGACCTAATAGCTCTCTCTCTCCCTTCCTCTCTGTAAAAAATCAATAAAATATATATTTTTTTAAAAAGTGGAGGTGTGCCAAGACCGGTTTGGCTCAATGGATAGAACGTCGGCTTGGGGACTGAAGGGCCCCAGGTTCGATTCCGATCAAGGTCATGTACCTTGGTTGCGGGCATATCCCCAGTAGGGGGTGTGCAAGAGGCAGCTGATCGATGACTCTCTCTCATCGATGTTTCTAACTCTCTATCTCTCTCCCTTCCTCTCTGTACAAAATCAATAAAATATATTTTTAAAAAAAGTGGAAGTGGTTACACAACTATACACTAAAACCACCGAATTATACAATTTAAACAGGTAAATTATATATGGCTTATGTCTCAATAAAGCTATTACCAAAATTAAGTCAATAAATAGTAGAAACCATTTGGCAATTGAAAATGGCAAAGAAAAAAAAAAAGAAAATGGCAAAGAAACCTTCTTTTTCATTAAAATAATCAATTGTATAATTCAATTTACGTTTCTCTCAAATATTGCTGACAACTTTTTTTTGTTCAATAATCATCCTAACATATTATTTCACAAGATTATCAAAACGTCAAATTTCAACAACCTAATTTCAAACACTGGGTTAGGTAAGAAATAAGCCCATTTGTGGAAGAGCTGCCAAATTATTCTTTAAAGACTATTGCATACACATTAATCATGAAATCAACATCTTTCTGAATAGTGAAGAAACACAAAAGCTATTTCAAGTTAAAATAATGTACAGGTTAAAAAACAACTCAGCCGGGTTTAAGTTTTTAAACAAAATGTGGGGAACAGCCTTCGATGCAGTGAGCTGTCACTTCGTCTGCCTGTCTTTAGAAAACCAGGAGTGCAAGGGCACTGCTGACCCCGCGCTTTATTTTAAACGAGCCATTCTCCCGCACACCCAGCGCCCCATCCCCTCAGGGGAGATAAAGATCCCAACGCAAGCCTGCGTCTCCAGCCCCACACGACACCCCACACCGCATGCACAGGAGCCACCCGCCTCCCCCCTGACCGGGAAGCACCCTCCAGACACCCCTCACCCGCCTTCAGAGCAGCCTCAGGCCACTCCCTCCTTCACACCCTGGCCCTCTCTCCCCGCCCCCTTTCCGGGTGCTGCCGGCACTGGAGAAAAGCTCCCGTCCCCATCCCACGTCCTCCTCCTGGCGGAGGGCATTTCCAACGAACAAGCACAGAAAGGGCAGTACGTCCAAATCACAGACCTCGGAGCTCCACGCTCGGACGCTAGAGACAAAAACGGGGTAAACCCCTGGGCACCTCCCAGGTGAGTGGCATCAGAACATCCAGCTGAGCTCTGCGCGCTGAACCCCACCAAACACAGCCTCCGTTCCCGAGCCTCGGGGGTTCCTGAACACACACACACACACACACACACACACCCCACCAAACACAGCCTCCGTTCCCGAGCCCCGGGGGTTCCTGAACACACACACACACACACACACACACACACACACACCCCACACACACCCCACTCCTCCCCCGTTCCCGAGCCCCGCGGGTTCCTGAACACACACACACACACACACACACACACACCTCACCCCTCCCCTGTTCCCGAGCCCCGGGGGTTCCTGAACACACACACAAAAACACACACACACACACACACACACACACACCTCACCCCTCCCCCGTTCCCGAGCCCCGGGGGTTCCTGAACACACACACACACACACACACACACACACCCGTTCCCGAGCCCCGTTCCCGAGCCCCGCGGGTTCCTGAACACACACACACACACACACACACACACACACCCCACCCCTCCCCCGTTCCCGAGCCCCGCGGGTTCCTGAACACACACACACACACACACACACCACCCCTCCCCCGTTCCCGAGCCCCGCGGGTTCCTGAACACACACACACACACACACACACACACACCCCACCCCTCCCCCGTTCCCGAGCCCCGCGGGTTCCGAGCCCGAGCAGGGAGCTCTGCTGTCGCTCTCCCCGGCTGAACTCTCCTTTCTGGAGTCCATTTGCCACTGCAGTGCCTGGAAGTCCTTAAAAAGGACTTGAATGAGTGGATGACAGATGACAGCAACCAGAAATATCAACTTAATTCTGAGCGGCGGGAGGCAAAGCTAGAAACTGAGAGGCAGGGCCACTGTCAGACTCAGCGGCAGCCCGGGCTCTCTGGGGCCTCAACAGGGACGGACAGAAAGCACGTACAGCTCCAGCCTGCAGCAGCGCTGTGCCCACCCCCCCCATCACCCACCCCCTGCAGCGCTGTGCCCACCCCCCCCATCACCCACCCCCAGCAGCGCTGTGCCCACACCCCCTCATCACCCACCCCCTGCAGCGCTGTGCCCACCCCCCCTCATCACCCACCCCCTGCAGCGCTGTGCCCACCCCCCCTCATCACCCACCCCCAGCAGCGCTGTGCCCACACCCCTCATCACCCACCCCCTGCAGCGCTGTGCCCACCCCCCTCATCACCCACCCCCTGCAGCGCTGTGCCCACACCCCCCATCACCCACCCCCAGCAGCGCTGTGCCCACCCCCCCCATCACCCACTCCCAGCAGCGCTGTGCCCACCCCCCCTCATCACCCACCCCCTGCAGCGCTGTGCCCACCCCCCCCATCACCCACCCCCAGCAGCGCTGTGCCCACCCCCCCCATCACCCACCCCCAGCAGCGCTGTGCCCACCCCCCATCACCCACCCCCAGCAGCGCTGTGCCCACACCCCCCATCACCCACCCCCAGCAGCGCTGTGCCCCACCCCCCTCATCACCCACCCCCTGCAAGCGCTGTGCCCACCCCCCTCATCACCCACCCCCAGCAGCGCTGTGCCCACACCCCTCACTTCACCCACCCCAGCAGCGCTGTGCCCACCCCCTCATCACCCACCCCCAGCAGCGCTGTGCCCACACCCCATCACCCACCCCCAGCAGCACTGTGCCCACACCCCCCTCAGCACCCACCCCCAGCAGCGCTGTGCCCACATCCCCTCGCCCTCCACATCACCCACCCCCTGCAGCACTGTGCCCACCCCCCCTCAGCACCCACCCCCAGCAGCGCTGTGCCCCACCCCCCCCTCAGCACCCACCTCCCAGCAGCGCTGTGCCCACCCCCATCCATTCACCCCACCCCCCTGCAGCGCTGTGCCCACCCCCCTCATCACCCACCCCCAGCAGCGCTGTGCCCACCCCCCCTCATCCACCCACCCCCAGCAGCGCTGGGCCCCCCCCCCCCTCATCACCCACCCCCAGCAGCGCTGTGCCCACACCCCCTCATCACCCACCCCCAGCAGCGCTGTGCCCACACCCCCTCGCCCTCCACATCACCCACCCCAGCAGCGCTGTGCCCACACCCCCTCGCCCTCCACATCACCCACCCCCCAGCAGCGCTGTGCCCACACCCCTCGCCCTCCAACATCACCCACCCCCTGCAGCGCTGTGCCCACACCCCCTCGCCTCCACATCACCCACCCCCAGCAGCGCTGTGCCCACACCCCCTCGCCCTCCACATCACCCCCCCCCAGCAGCGCTGTGCCCACACCCCCTCGGCCTCCACATCACCCACCCCCAGCAGCGCTGTGCCCCACACCCCCTCGGCCTCCACGTCACCCACCCCCAGCAGCGCTGTGCCCACACCCCCTCGGCCTTCCACATCACCCACCCCAGCAGCGCTGTGCCCACACCCCCTCGCCCTCCACATCACCCACCCCCAGCAGCGCTGTGCCCACACCCCCTCGCCCTCCACGTCACCCACCCCCAGCAGCGCTGTGCCCACACCCCCTCGGCCTCCACGTCACCCACCCCCAGCAGCGCTGTGCCCACACCCTCTCGCCCTCCACATCACCCACCCCCAGCAGGGCTGTGCCCACACCCCCTCGCCCTCCACGTCACCCACCCCCAGCAGCGCTGTGCCCACACCCCCTCGGCCTCCACGTCACCCACCCCCAGCAGCGCTGTGCCCACACCCTCTCGCCCTCCACATCACCCACCCCCTCCCAGGAAGCTGGCCGCTGGCGGACCACACTACCGCTCAGCACCCAGGCTGGAGAGAGAAGCCTCTCTGGGGAGACTGACGAGCCCAAGACGAAGAAGTGCTTTACTTCTGGTGCTCGCCCCTCAAACTGGCAAGGTCCCATACTGTCTCCTTGGGGTGAGACAACATTTAACACCTGTCCACGCACCAAGAATGTCCAATCAGCCCACTCATGATCATGAAACACAGCTGACAGTCACCAGACATTTGGACAAAGGCTTTTGACAGCAAAGACAAAGGCCAGCGTGGAAAAGAGGAGAAAAGGACTCGGAAGAACAGCGACAACACAGGAAGCAGAAACTGTCTATAAAGTATAACTGTGTGCTCATTAATCAATAACAAATCATCAACCAGAAGAAATGTCCAGAAAAGGCACTGCCTTCATGAAACAAAGCGGATGGAACAGAAAGAGCCTGCGCATGTGACGCGGGTGCAGTGCTGCCCAGGCACCGGAGGTCACGGGGTCAGGGCACAGCCGGGTTCGGGAGCGAGCTCTACCAGGAGACATGTAAGAGGCAGCCAATCAATGTTCATGTTTTTCTCTCTTTGATGTTTCTATCTCTCTCCCTCTCTCTAAAATCAATTAAAACATTGAAAAGAAAAAAAACAATGAGGACAAAAGCACTTAGAAATGAAACATGATGGCAGAAAAAAAACCTCAATGTAAGAACTGGAAGATAAAGTTGAGGCCTCTCCCGGAAAAATCAAAACAAAAACATAACGAGTGGAGGAGAGAGGCGAAAAGGAAATTAGCAGGACATGCTAGAAGGTCCAACATCTGAATAACAGGAGATCAAGAAGGCTAGAATGGAGAAATCAGAGAAGTGATTATCAAGTAATAATCAGGAAAGTTTCCCAAATTTAAAGGACCCAAGTGTCCCCGCCCAATACCCGCCACCCACCAGGAGCACGGGGACAAGCAGACGGCCTGGGAGCTTCAGGGGTGAGGCTCGGGACTCACAGGTCTCAGGCTTCTCATGACCAAGGCTGGGGGCAGACAGCAGTGGAGCGATGCTTTCAACCTTGTGAGGAAAACTGGCTTCTCCCCTGGAACTCAATACTCGGGCACACTGTCCTCCAGGGTGAGCGAGGAGAGGCATTGAGACCGGCCAGGACTCACAGTTTACCTCTGATGAACGCTCTCAGGAAACCACTAGAAGACACACGCCACCCACAGGCGGAAGACATGCACTTCAGACAGGGGACTTGAGCAGAGACACACCGGTCCCGGACGGACTAAGCAGCGGCTTAGAGAGCAAGTGGGAAGGCCAGGAAGACGGCAGGCTCTGCACGGGTGGAAAGGAAAGCGAGCACCACTCGGGGCCAGGCTGCCCGGGGTCCCATCGAAACCCCGGGACCACACTCAGGGCGGTGCAGTGGCATCCAGCCAAAGGGAAAGGACTCATTCCCATAAAACACCTCACACACACACACCCCCCCCCCGCCGCCCCGTCTTTCCTAAGTCCACCTAATGACAGCAACATAAGCAATGAGTATCAGTTTAAACCAAAATCGTTCTATACCTTGTGTTTGGAAAAAAGGAGAGAGGAAGGGATGTGTGTCTGGGGCACAGGTTGTGGGGAAAGGGGTGAAAAGCAGCAGAATAGGAAGTCACTGTGAAGGTTTTTGAAAGGGGGAGGTGATGACATTGAAGCAGTGCTGAAGACAGCCCTGGCAGAGGCATTTAAATCTGCGAGTGAGAGCCCTAACAGGTGTGGCTCAGTGGATAGAGCATTGGCCTGCAGACTCAAGGGTCCCAGGTTCGATTCCGGTCAAGGGCATGTACCTTGGTTGCGGGCACACCCCCAGTGCAGGTTTCTCTCTCTTCGATGTTTCTAACTCTTTCTCCCTCTCCCTTCCTCTCTGTAAAAAAATCAATAAAATATATTTTTAAAATAAAAAAAATAAAATAAAATAAAAATAAATAAATCTGCACGTGAGGAAAGTGTTCCTTTAAGCCTGGGGCTTGAGCTTCACCTAGGCCAGCGACCATGGAAATGAAAAGACTAAAATAAATCAGAGGTATTTCAAAGCAGGTGCCAGCGAGGCCCAGGCTGACCATGATCGTGGAGAAAAGGACCCTGGCTAGGGGCAGCTTGCGTAGGACTGATTCAGGGACATGGCCAGAGTCTGAGTTTACCCAAGGGAGAGCGGGGGCGGGCAGAGGGCAGACATGTCACCACTAAACTCCTAAGTTTTCACACACCTGCCTCTCAACTTTGGAGACTAGAGAGACCATCACCATCCCGACGGTTCGAATCACCTAAGAAAAATTAAGTTCCACATTCTCCCAGAAGCTTTAAAACAGGAAAAATTCAACGGACATTTATGAGCCCTGGCCTGTGGTTCAGAGTGTCATCCTGATGTGCCAAGATTGCGGGTTCTACCCCTAGTCAGAGCACATGTAAGAATCAACCAAAGATGCACAGAAAATGGAACAAATCAATGCCCCCCCTCCTCCCCCTCCCCCTTTTCCCCTCTCTAAAACCAATCAATCAATTTTTAAGGTTTTGTTTAATTCAATTTAAATTTCTTTTTGAATTTCTATTTTTTTCCTAAGGATAACAAAATCTAAAAGTCTTCCCCATTATATAAATATCCTTTTTGGCAAAGCTTTATTCTAAAAACAATTCTGTTGCCAGCATCTGGCAGTCAATAAAATTTACCTACCAGTCAAAACCTAATACACAAATGGTCTAAAATCACCGGGTAGAGCCTAACTTTTATTTCATAGGCAGTTATCTGTTTTTTGTTTAAAGTATTATATATGTCTCCTTTTCCCCCACTGAGCCCCCCAGTATCTTTTTAAAAAGTTGTTCCTCTGTAGATTTTAAATATAAATATATTTCACATTGTCAAAACACTTGGGATTTTACATCTAAGGAATGTGCATTTTCCTCTCAATCCAGTTTCACACACATTTAAGATAACTTTAACATACTGTCATTCTGGAACACACTAAGAATCTAAGAATCCAAATTAAACTGGGGACAGGGACTAAACAGTGCTATGTTATGGGGGTTAGGGTGATGTGATTGTTGCTCTTCTCAATTATTTCTATATTTCCTTTAATTTTATTTAATCCCGCTTTGATCTTTAAAAAGGCTAAAAAATCCATATTTGGTCTCTTCCAGCAAGATCCTTATTTATTAGTCTCAACAGACACTCTTTGCCTCTTTACCGAGAAAAGCACTCAATAGTCCGGCCGAACTTCATGTAGTTTGGAATTAACAGTCCTGTTTGCTCATGTGTCACGGCCGTCACCGCCGCCAGCAGACGGGGGACCTCTGAGGACGCGGGCTGCAGCGGAGGGGCAGCGGCCGGGCAGCCAGCAGAGCGGGGTGCGGGTCGTACCACGCGCGTCACTGTGCCGGAGAGCCCTTCGCTGAGCGCATCAGCTTTTCAGGCTGCTCACCTGGCGGCCCGAAAGTGACAACAATCCCTCCAACGTATTTACTGGAGGGAAGTCTGGGCGAAGCAGACATGGCGCCCCCTCCAGGTCTGTCCGTGGGGAGGCGTGAGGAGAGAAGGGGAAAGCGCGTGGTGACGTCAGGCGGCTTCAGTTGTCCTTCTCACGCATGTGCTCCTCGCTGTGCGTTTACACAGCTGCAATAAAGCCTAAACTGCCTTGGCCTGACCTCTGCTATGCAATCCCAACATTCCCCTACAATTTACATCTTACTATTCAAAAGGCTGCCTCTCAAATCTGGACCTAAAGGAGTGTCCTGCCCTGGCCAGTGTAGCTGAGGTGGTTGGAACACTGTCCAGTGCACTGAAAGGTCGTGGGTTTGATTCCTGGTCGGGTGTTTATGGGGGCAACCAATTGATATTTCTCTTTCGCACAATGCCTGTCTGTCTGTCTGTCTCTCTCTTTATCTCTCTCTCATCAATAAAAAGCATATCTTTAGGTAAAGATTTTAAAAAGTTGTAAAAAAAAAAAAAAAAAAAAAGCGTTCCTGTTATGCAACCGGCCTCGCTGGAGAGACCGCTCAGATTAGAATGAACCTTGGGATGCTCAGCTCCAGCTGTGAAGCCTGGATTCACTGACTTGCTAGTCATCCCACTCACACCTAGTGCTGAGCACCCGTCCCCACAGTGACAGACCCGCAACTCCACACCAGAGAGGAGAGCTCTGAGAAGCCACTGCTGCAATCAGAATGGGAAAGCATTTACAATTCCTTACAGAGGAAGTACGTCAGGAGGAGGAGATGCCCTGGACCGGAACCGGAAAGCCCAAGCCCAGGCCGGCCTACGCCAGCAGCGAGCCCTAAACCTCCCTCCGGGTTGCGGGCAGCGGGGACCAGTGCAGAGGCCGCTGTGGTCCATCCAGTGCAAACAGCAGCTCCATCCTGGTGTAACACTGGCCACGGTGTTTACGTGGTGTTGCATGTAACACTGCAAAAGCATCTCTGTATGACAGAGAGGAAAGAACCCTCATTGTAGCTGTCCCTATTTGTTGCTGTTCATGTGCTGAAATGTCAGTGTCTCGTGGCTCTGCTTCAAACACTATCAAACACGCATTAGAAATAGCTTAAAAATACATATGCAAAGCAGGACAGTTCCAACTTTTAATTTAATTAAGGCCCGTGATTTAACAGAGGAAACTATAAACACAATGAAAGGAAAACCACAGACAAAAACCTGCTACGAAGCCAGGATGACTCTCCCCATGCATCACTGTGGAAATAAGAAAACAAGAGCAGAGGCGGTCTTCATTTAAAAAGTAACAACTTCATAACTACTAGAGGCCCAGTGCACGAAATTCATGCAGAGGGAGGCCCCTCAGCCCGGCCTGCACCAATCCAGGACCCCTCGGGGGATGTCCGTCTGCTGGCCTGGTCACAATCTGAGACCACTGGCCCCTCGCCTCTCTGCCTGCCTGCTTGATGCCCCTAACTGTCCCCCTGCCTGCCTGATTGCCCCTAACCATCTCCCTGCCTGCCTGATCACCCCTAACTGCTCTCCCCTGCTGGCCTGATCACCCCTAACTGCTCTCCCCTTCCGGCCTGATTGCCTCTAACCACCTCTGCCTCAGCCCCCACTACTGTGGCTTTGTCCAAAAGGACATCCAGAAGACGTCCGGTCTATCCGGTCTAATTAGTATATTACCATTTTATTAGTATAGATACTTCCCAGATTTCCCCAAAGATTTCCTAGTAAGTCTCCAAGTCAGGGCTGAATCAGCTATTTTTCTTCATTAGAATTCCACATAACTGTCCTTTGACAACTAGCAAGACTTGGAAGGTGGGAAAGGATTGGCCTCTGCATGACAGGACACAACGCAGCCAAGGTTTCAAACACCACACAGAGTGTGACTCCAAAAACTCCACCATCCATAGGCTGACAGCCTGCAGTAGCTTCCTGAGCAAAGGGAGTAAGTGCCTGACAATGCTCCACAAAGACTTCTGTTAAAAAGACCACTCTTTGCCTCCCAATCTCAATCACCAGGCATCCCAAGTAACAATAAATAAGGACTGCACGCATGTTGTACTACTAACACACCACCGCAGTTACAGTGGCGCATATGTTAACATATGCTAAGTACTATTCATAAAATATATCAGTATTTCATTAAAATGCCACCTTACATTTAAGTCCATTCTTTCTCTGTGTAACTTCAAGTTTACACTTCCGCGTGAATTAAGTTCTTAGGACAATGTAATTTATTAGTAACTAGTGACCTGGTGCATGGATTCCTGCACACTGAAAGGAAATTAATTAGAAGGTGGCTGGCGGGGCGGGCCTGGGTGAGATGGGCTGGACACAGCCTGGAGCCAACCTCCCAAGATCCCTCCCCAGCATCTGCAGAGTGAGCGGGTCCCTCCGCAGGTGGGGTCCCTCAGCCTGGCCTGTGGGGATCGGGCTGAAACTGACTCTTGACTTTCCCAGAGGGGTCCCAGAGTGTGAGAGTGCACTCTGCAAAGTTGCCATCATACAGGGTGTGAAATATAAACCCAAATGTGCAATAATTGCCCACAGTGCCCCGGCAACAACATAGCCCACGGCCGAAGGTGGAATCACGGGGCCCCAAGGGGAATCAGGCTCCTTCCTCTCCAGTTTCAAGGTGTGTCAACCAGGAACTACCGCTGCCAAGTCATTGCAGCTTGGCAACTCCTGCATTAAGCGTCTGCCCCCTGGTGGTCAGTACACATGATAGATCTGGTGATATGGGTGGAGGGACACTTAGCATATTAACCTTTTTATAATAATCCTATATAATAAAAGGCTAATATGCAAATGGACTGAACAGAAGAATGACCAGTTGCTATGATGTGCACTGACCACCAGAGGTCAGATGCTCAACGCCACTCAACAGAGCACAGCAGTGCGGGGAGTGGGCCTAAGCTGTCAGTAGGACGTCCCTGAAGGGCTCCTGACTGTGAGAGGGCACAGGCTGGGCTGAGGAGACACCCCCCCCCCCCCCAGGGCAGGGCACTAATTTTGGGCACCGGTCCTCTAGTATAGTTATAACTCTCAAAGGGCCAGAATACAATTTTGAAAGTATTTCCACCTTCACAGCACACATCTGTTTAGATCTGCAAAGGTCAAACCTCCTAGAGGAAGACCTCCACCTGCGGAGAGCCTCCTCCGGGAAGCCCAAGCTCCAGAGGGGCTGACCGCCTCTGGTGAGGGGCCTGCACCAACCACTGCTCCACAGGGACGAACCCCCGTCCAGGCACAGCCCGGTCTCCGGGCCACGGGCCAGCCTGTCCACACCTCACCAGCTAAACCTTCCCTCCACTTCCTCCTTCCAATCATCCTCTTACTCACAGGCTGTGCTGGGTTGAACCTGATGTGGAACTGGCTTTCAAGATGACACACTCAGAAAGGAATGGCCGATACAATGCTCCGAAGGCTGAGATGCGGCCGGCACCGAAGACCTCACTGTCGCGTTAACTGTGAGTCAGTAAGTCACTCAGCTGGAAATCAGGTCGCTGCTAAAGGACCCCCGAGAGCTTAGACTCCCCTTCCCTTAGACTGCATGTGACCAAGGCCGGGCCCCCGAAACACAGCATGACAGGCGGCTGAGGGGCTGCTCTCACAGAACCCGCGGCAGGCCTGTAAAGAACACGGCCCTTGAGCTTTAACTTGTGCACACAATTCCAATTCCGGTTACCGTTCTGGCAGGGCAGAGGCCTTATTACATGCCCTTGTTTCCTCATGTAAACAGCAGCCTGATCGGAGATTAGATTAGGAATTACTGGTGCGCACATCGACCGAGCCCGCTGACACCAATGACCCAGGGACAGGCTTCTGGGTGCGGCCCGAACGGGGCCCGGGCCGGGTCTTCCACCAGCTCTTCTAGGGGAGCCTGAGGGTCTGGACAAGACGCCCAGTTAGCAGAAGGGGAAGCGAAAGGGATTCACTGCCTTCCGGCTTCTAGGGATCCTTAAACGGCTTCACAAATGTACGCCCCAATAAAGCTAACAGCTCAGGGGGCCGACGGCTACCGCATCCTAGAACCATGAATGAAGGCACGCAAGCGTCAGATGAAGAAAGCTGAGTGACCCCCACATCCTGGCGTTCCAGCTACCCCCGAAGACACGGCGAGGGTCTGGCACAATCAGAGGAACGAATCGATCTGCTCTGCGCGGTGTGCACAGACCGGGCTCTCCGCCTCCCCATCCGCGGCGGCGGTGGCAGCGGAGGGGCAGCGGGCCGGCTGTCACCGAGGAGAGGCCCGCGGGCGGGGGCCAGGGCGGAGGGGGAGGCAGTGGCCGCCGGGCCCGGACCCCGGCGCGGGGGGCGGGGGCGGATATCCAGGCAGAGCTGCAGGAAATGATATCCAGACTCCGGGGTGGATCTAGGAAGCGGCAGGGGCGATGGCCGGGCCAGGGTGGGGGAGGGACGGAGGATGTGGCTCCCGGGGGCAGGATGAGGGGGCGGGACGGCCGAACGCGGATGAGCGAGGGCCGAGGAGCGCAGGGAGGGACCGGGAGCCGCGCAGGGGCCGCGGGGGCGGCGGGGCGGCGGCGGAGGCGGCGGCAGGTGGGAGGGCGCGCGGGCAGGGCGCGGGGCTGCGGTCCGGGCACTTACCCCACTCGAGGAACTCGGCCACGTACTTGTCGCGGCGCAGGGCCGAGTGGCTGCACTCGGTGTACAGGCAGACCAGCACGTCCAGCAGCGTCTCCACGCTCAGCGCGCTCTCGTGGCGCCACGGCCCGTCGAGGAGCAGCTGCTCCAGCTTCTTGAGCCGCACCTTGGCCGACATGGTGCCGCGCGGCCCGCTCCCCGCGCCCGCTCCCGCCGCCCCGCGCGGCGGCCCGTCAGGGCGAGCCCTCGGGGACCCGGCGGCCGCGAGCCCCGGCGGCGCCTCGTCGCCGCCCCGTGCGCGTCGTCGCGCCCCGGCCTAGGCCGACATCTTGGGCTCGGTCCCGGCGGCGAAGCGTCTGGGGCGCCGGGCCCCGCGGGTCCATGGGCCGGTCTCCTCCCCTCGGCGCCGCCGCCCTCTCCGCCCGGCGCGGCCCGCCCCGCCCGCGGCCCTCAGCCCCGCCCGCGGCCGCGCCCTCCCGCCGCCCGGAGCGACGCGGACCGAGCGCTGCGCAAGCCCGGCCGGCGCCCCAGCGACCCAGCCCCGACCCGGCGCCCAGCCCGCGGCCGCAGCCAACCAGGGCGCGGCCAGCGGCGCAGCCAACCGCGGGGGCCGGCCGTCGCCGCGCTGACCTCAGCGCGCCGCCCCGCCCCGCGCCGCTCCCGGCCCGGCTCCCGCGGGCAGGGCCTCGCCGCTCGCCGTAGGAGGCGGGATGCCGGGAAGGCGGGGCGGGGCGAGCGGGGCCACTGCGCCGCCGAGATTGCGGCGCCGGCGCGTGCGCATGCGCGAGCGCCCCGCACCGGCTCTGGGGGTCCGGCCGCGGGGGCCGCGGGGGCCGCCCTGGGCCGCTGGGCCCCGCAGACGCCTCGGAGGTGACGGACGGGAGGCCGAGGCCCGCACCGCTCCCGCAGGCGGCGTCCCGGGGAGGCAGCTTGGTGGGAAGCGCCGGCCGTGGCTCTCCAGCCTCGGTCCCCGCGGTCGCTGGCTCGTTGGGGTGACGGGGAGGAGGTGATGGCATCCCCGCCCTGCCAGGCCCGGTGTGGGCCTCGGGAGAGGAGGGCCGCCGGGAACTCGCGCGCGGTCGCCCCGGCCCTGGGGTGGGTGAGGGCTGGAGCGGGGGTGCCGGGCTGTGGACCCCTGGCCCGCGGAAGGGAGGGCTTCAGACGGGGCCGGGCGGCTACGGGATGGAGCCCTGGAGGCGGCGGGTGAAGGGCTGAAGACTGAAGACGGAAAGAAAGCCACGGAGACGGGAGTGAGAACAGCGGCTGCCTCTGTGGCGTCTTGGCTGGAAAGGGCGAGAGGGAGACTCCGGGGCCGCAGGAAAAGGAGAGTTGGGTTGGGCTGTGGTTTCGCGGGGCTGCTCGCCCTCTTCCGGCTCAGACTCCGGTTCCACAGGCCTCCTGTCTGTTCCTGGGCTGTTCCTGTCGCCTCCTGCCCCAGGGCCGTGGCACCTGCCACACCCTCCGCCTTGGACGCTCCCCTCCAGCACCCTCTGTTTTTCCTGGCTGGCGCCCTCACAGCCCACTGCGCCTCCAGATCCGGGCCACGTGCTAAGCCTTGGGAGCTCCCCATCCTTTCCCTGCCCCAGCCCCTGCCCACTTTTCATGCTCTCCATTGCCCTGTTCCCACGTGTCCCTGGGGGACTGGTGACCATGTATATAAAAGCCCAAGTGACTGGCCAGTAGCTATGACGCACACTGACCACCAGGGGGTAGACTTCAATGTAGGAGCAGAAACCACAGGCATGGGAACATGGAACAGACTGATGAATCTCAGTGGGAAGGGGAGAGGGGGAGGGTGGGAAGAGATTAACCAAAGATCTTACATACATACCGGAGGCCTGGATTCATGCACCAGTGGGGTTCCTTGGTGTGGCCTGCACCCTCTTGCAACCCCGGACCCCTTGGGGATGTCAGCCGGTTTTGACCTGATCCCCACAGGCCAGGCTGAGGGACCCCAGGTGCACTAATCCATGCACCAGGCCTCTAGTATGTACAATAATAATCATTACTGGGTTATTTGCAACTAAAATAATGAAAACCGACATTGAAATGCAATAGGAATTCACTGGAGAGCTTTGAGCCTGGGTGACAGTACATTTTTAATACTCTGGAACTTCAAGGAAGCCTCCACAGGAAATTTGCAAATAAGGAAACATAGAGTGTTCTCTAACAATATCTAAATGTCACAGAAAAGATGTAAAGGAAATAACACCTGAACATTTTGCTATTTCAGTAGTATACAACACAGAATGCACCAGGAAGAAACTTCTAATAGAATGTAGTGAACAGTGGACACTGGGGGTCAAATTTTGACTTTAGCATCTGTCAGTTATGCAAACTGGGTTACCTAACTGTCTCATTTTATTAAAAAACAAAACAAAAAAATAAAATAATGAAAACCACCCGGCCGGCGTGGCTCAGTGGGTGAGTGTTGACCATGAACCAGGAGGGCCCAGGCTCGATCCCCAGTACGGGACATCAGGAGGCAGCCGATCAATGATGTTTCTCTCATCACTCATGTTTCTATCTCTCTCTCTTCCTCTCTCCCTTCCTCTCTGAAAGCAATAAAAATCTATTTAAATAATGAAAATGTAAACATCCATCAGTAGACACAGATAATTATACATCTATCATATGGAATTGCATGAAGTGATGTGGCCCTAGCGGTTTGGCTCAGTGGATAGAGCGTCGGCCTGTGGACTTAAGGGACCCGGGTTCAATTCCGGTCAAGGGCATGAACCTTGGTTGCAGGCACATACCCAGTAGAGGGTGTGCAGGAGGCAGCTGATCGATGTTTCTCTCTCATCGATGTTTCCAACTTTCTACCCCTCTCCCTTCCTCTCTGTACAAAATCAATAAAATATATATTTTTAAAAAGAAGTGATGTGGGTGCACTCATTCAGCCAGCCCGGAGCGCTGGAGGCTGCTGCTGTCAGCCCTGTCCTAGGTGCCCGGGCCGAGGCCAAGACAGACACCGAGCATCCATCCAGGCGGGGGCAGACCGCAGACCGCGAGTGTGAGAAGAGAACTGCAGAGCCACGAGGGCTGCGAGGAAGGCGGCCATATGCTGGCGAGGGAGGGTGCCTGCCTCTGGGGGAGGGGTGCTGTAGCTGAGACGGGGGCAAGAGGAGGCCAGGCAGCCCCTCTCCAGGTAGGAAACCCGCAGGCAAGAGGGGACAGAGGCGGCCAGTCCCGAAGGCGGAGGGGAAGGGGGGAATAGGGAGGGGGGCCTTGGCCTCAGGAGTGGCGGCAGAGGCTGCGGGGCCTGCCAGGCCAGACCTGGTCCTGCGGCTGCGGTGGCCCTGGCGGTGCTCCGAGGTTTCCTGCCGCCTGGCGCTCCGGCCACAGCTCTTCCTGAGGGTGTTTCTCTTCCTCCTCGCGCTGCAGCTGACAGCGGAGGGCTGGAGGTCGCAGCACAGCAGTGCCCGCCGGACGGGACACAGAATGGCCACTCGGTGTGTGCGTGTGCGAGGAGGAAGGAGGGAGAGGGCCGGGAGGCAGGTCGGACAGGCCTCTCTCCAGGTCCCGCCCCTCCTCCCTGCCCCCTGGGCAAGCTCTGCCCTGCCTCCCCAGGTGCTGTGCCTGCAGGGACCACCCACTGCCGCAGGCCTGGAGCCCGCATGCGCCCAGCGGCTGCCCAGGAGGATGCCCTGTGGGCTGGCGCAAGCACTGGCCTAGCTGGGCCCCGCTCCGCGCCTGGAAGTGAGATGGAGACCCCGGCAGAGCCTGAGGCCCAGCCTGCCGTCACACAGGCCTCACCTGCGGGCTCAGGGAGGGTAACAGGCAGTGGTGCTGGAGGGGACAGTGGCCGTCACCAGCCTGTGCACCCCGGCCCCTGCCCTCCTCACCACACTACCATGATCTGCCCCCACCTTCCTGCAGCACCCGCAGGCCCCCACCCTCCGCGCGCCAGGGGCAAACCTTCCCTGAGGCTGTCTCTGGGCAAACTCCCGCTCAGAAGCCTTCCGTCCTCCCGGGAGCGGGCGGGGGCGGGGGGGGGGGGGCGACCTGGCGGCGAGGCACCGCCCCCCCCCCTCCTGTGCCCCGCCGGCGCCGCCCTGGTCGGCCCGCGCTCCCCGCACTGCCGGGTCCGATCCGCCACCGGCCGCTCTGCAGGAACCAAGCACCCCCTTCCCCCCACACCCCCCATTCCCCCATTCCCCGGCCTCAGTCCCGAGGGGCCGCCCAGCCCGCCCAGCCCGACCCGTCCTCCCGGCCCCGATCCGTCCTCCCGGCCGCGGACCCCGTCCTCCCGGCCCGCCGGGAGCTCCGGGCGGGGGGGCGCCGCCTGGGAAGCTGGGAGCAGCCCTCCCCGGTGAGCCTCCGCCTCCAGTCCTCGGACCCACCCATCCCTCTGAGCCTCAGTTTCCCCGGCTGTGCCGGCCGGAAGCCGCGGTGGCGGCGGGCTAAGGGGGGTCCCCAGGGCCTCCTCTGGCTCGTGCACCCCGGAACCCCGCCCCGGGGGAGAGAAAGGGGGCGCAACGACCCGGAGACACAGACGGAGAGATAGGCTCCAGCCCCAGGTCCGAGGGGAAGCGGGGCTCCCTTCACCCCCACTCCCACCGCCGGAGGGGCCAGGTCCCGGCCCGGGTCCCCTCCTCCTCCTCTTACATCCTCCTCCTCCCTCCTCCTCCTCCTTCCTCCTCCTCCTTCCTCCTCCTCCTCCTCCTCCTCCTCCTCCTCCTCTTCCTCCTCCCCCTCCTTCCTCCTCCTCCCTCCTCCTCCTCCCTCCTCCTCCTCCTCCCTCTCCTCCTCCTCCTCCTCCTCCTCCTCCTCTTCCTCCTCCCTCCTCCTCCTCCTCCCTCCTCCTCCTCCCTCCTCCTCCTCCCTCCTCCTCCTCCCTCCTCCTCCTCCCTCCTCCTCCTCCTCCTCCCTCCTCCTCCTCCTCCTCCCTCCTACCTCCTCTTCCTCCTCCCTCCTCCTCCTCCCTCCTCCTCCTCCTTCCTCCTCCTCCTCCTCCCTCCTCCTCCTCCTCTTCCTCCTCCTCCGTCCTCCTCCTTTCCTCCTCCTCCTCCTCTTCCTCCTTCCTCCTCCTCCTCTTTCTCCTCCTCCTCTTCCTCCTCCTCCTTCCTCCTCCTCCTCCTCCTCCTTCCTCCTCCTCCTTCCTCTCCTCCTCCTCCTCCTCCTCCTCCTCCTCCTCCTTCCTCCTCCTCCTCCTCCTCCTCCTCCTCCTCCTCCTCCTCCTTCCTCCTCCTCCTCCTCCTCCTTCCTCCTCCTCCTCCTCCTCCTCCTCCTCCTCCTCCTCTCCTCCTCCTCCTCCTCCTCCTCCTCTCCTCCTCCTCCTCCTCCTCCTCCTCCTCCTCCTCCTCCTCCCCCTTCCTCCTCCTTCTCCCCCCTCCCCCCACTCCGGCCCAGCTGGGAGGACGGACTCCCCGCCCCACGACCTGCCCCCCTTCCTGCAGCTGGGCACCCCGCAGGCCTCGGGGCTACCATGACCCCGGGAAGGCGCCTGCCTGTGCCCCCCCTGCTCGCCCTGCGCTCAGGGCTGCGCTTACGGTGGCATTTTATTTTTATTTTTATTTATTTTTTTACGATGGCCTTTTAAACAGCGAAGCCTGGTGTTTGTACGGAGGGAAGGTCCGCCAATAGTCAGGCGCGGGTGGGGGGGGGGTAGTGCTGGGGCAAGACCCTGAGATCCCCACTTCCCTTCCGGCGGGGCAGTAGTGGGGGGCGTGTTCTCCATCAGACCCTCCTCTTCCCGCGGCCATCCACCCCCTCGGACCGTCCACTCCTCCCCTGGGACCTTCTGCCCCAAGGGTCAGCTCGGGAGGACAGTGTAGGACGGCCATGCTCATGCCGCTCTGCAAACATCAAATGCCCCCATGACCGCCCCCAAACGCGGTTTTGCCGCTTTGCTCCGCTGTGTGACCTCGCGGAGTAGGGTGTTTTACCCAAGAATGACCACAAGAGGGCGCCGAGAGCGAACCCTCCCGGCCCTGCCCGGGGCCCTGAGTCCCACCAACCACAGACGGGCCGCCGCCCTCGCCTCTGTTCACGCTTTGGAGGGTGAGGGTGTGGGTGAGGGGGCTGGGCCGGGGACAGTTCCAGTCTCAGAGATGATTGCTCTTCAGTCTTCATTCAGTCCAGTCCATCCTTCCACTGGATGGGCAGGGACCAGGGGCTCAGAGAGGGCGGCGCTCCTGAGGACTCAGAGCGAAGGCTGGCGTGGCCGGGACAAGCTCTTGCCTCCAGACCTCAGCGAGGGGGCTGAGAGGAGGCGGGAGGGGGAGAAACGGAATGGAAGGCTGGAGGCGAAGGTGGGACTCAGAGCTGACTGTGCAGGCTCAGATATGGGCCTCCAGGCCCAGCGGTAAAGAGACTTCCTGTCCCCCGGTTTCTGCTCCTGGTCAGAGCTTTACTCCACACGGCCCCCGAGCCCTGTTAGGAGCACACCAACCCCCCCTCTCCTCCCCCCAGCTGTGACAACCATCAGCTGACACCTGGGATGGCACCCAACACCTTAGGTGGCAGCTCGCACCCAAGTGCGGGAGCAGCTCAGCCCACGTGGACAGGCGTGGGGTGGCCTTGGGGGGGGAAGGGGGAGCCTGCAGCACACACTTTCCCGACTCCTGTGTGTCTGGTGGTGAGCAGCCAGTGACCACCCCAGCTTTGTGGCCATAGGTGCAGGGGCTTCCGAGTGGACAGGGCGTGTACATGAGTGGGGTTTTTCCGAGAAGTTAGCTGACTGGGGACTTGCCTCCCAGAGCGCCCTGTGCCTCAGGCCCCATCCTCAGGGGCCTCCACAGCCAGGCAGTCCTAGCCATGCCTGATCTATGCCAGCCTGCTTTTCCACTCTCACCTCTCTCTTTAAAAAACATTTTTTTGGTATTGACTTCAGAGAAGAGAGAGAAACATTAATGATGAGAGAATCATTGTCGGCTGCCTCCTGCACGCCCCCTGCTGGGCATCAAGCCCTCACCCCGGCCTGTGCCCTGACCGGGAATCAAACTGTGACCTCCTGGTTCCCAGGTAGATGCTCAACCACCGAGCCGGCTGGTCTGGCCAGGTTGCCTCTCTTTACACCCACGTCATCAGGTCCCCCTCGCCGCAGACACTGTGCCCAGATCGAGCCTCGCCTGACTCTGCCTGGCGCCCCCTCCAGACTCCTCATGACGAACCTGTGCAGAGAGCCCCAGCACACAACACACATGTTCACACTGATGCGTCTGTCGATCTATTCCCCCTGGGGACCATCACACCCTGAATTCATCAGACCAGGAATGTGGGCGGGGTCTTTTCCTCTTGATGGTCCCAGAACGCAGCGCTGGAACTATGATAAATATATGATGGATGTATGGTACGTGGTGAGTGGTATGTGGCAAATGGATGGTGAGTGGATAATGAATGAAGGTGGATGTTGAATGAATAGTGACTAACGGATGGGGGATAATGCACACATAATGAGTAGATGGTGGTGGGCAGAGTGCGATGGTGGGGGAATGCTCACTGCTCTCTCTGCACGCTATCCTCCCTCTGTCCTGAGCACCTAGCGCAATGCGAGGCACATAGAAGGCACTCCATCCATCTTCTGGAGGAAATGACTGTGGATGGTGGTAGGTGACACTTTGGATGAAGAGTGAATGAAAGCTGGTGGTGGATGGACAGATAGAAGATTCTGTGAGGTGGACAATGAATGGGTAAGAGATGGTTGGGTGGTAGGGGGTTGGTAGGGAAGTAATTGGTGGGTTGTAGTTCATAGAGATACGAATGGATGAGGGTACAAATGACTGGAGCTGAGTGAATGTGGATGGATGAATTGTGGCTGATTGAATGGCTAGAGTAGGGGTGTCGAACTCAATCAGAGAAGGGGGCCAAAATCTAAAATCCCGCCTAAAATCGCGGGCGAATGGTTTAACGGAACAGTCATAAACTGTCATTGTGATGGAACGCAGCGGAGTGCAGTGATGACAGTGCGGTGCGGGCCACAATTGCAATGCCTGGCGGGACGATTTGGCCGCGGGCCTTGTGTTTGAACACATGTGGGCTATAGGCTCGTGGGGTTGGTGGTGAGTGAATCTGGATAGGTGAACAGCAGATAGATGGTGGATTGGCATTGGCAGCCAGATGTGTAGTGACTGTATAAATGAACGGCAGGGGGGTAGACAGGTGTTACATACTGATGGAAAGTTGTTATATAGTGAATGGTGGGTGGATAGGTGGTGGGTGGGTGGGTGGATGGATGGTGAATGAATGTTGGACTGATGGGTATTTTCATAATGTGCTAATGCTTGGTAAGGGGAGGGTGGGAATGGATGGGAGCGTGATGGGTGGTGGTGGTGGTGGTTGGAGAGTGGATGGTGACTGGGTTGGGTGGTTAATGGGTGCTGGATGGTGGATGGTGGGTGTTGGATGGTGGTTGGTTGGTGTTGGGTGTTGGATGGTGTATGGTGGGTGTTGGATGGTGGGTGGTGGGTGGTGGGTGGTGGATGGTGGGTGGTGGGTGGTGATGGTGGGTGGTGATGATGGGTAGTGGGTGGTGGATGGTGGTTGGTGGATGGTGGGTGGTGGTTGATGGATGGTGGGTATTGGATGGTGGGTGGTGGGTGGTGGATGGTGGATGGTGATAGTGGGTGGTGGGTGGTGGTTGATAAATGGTGGGTGATGGATGGCGGGTGATGGATGGTGGGTGGTGGATGGTGGCTGCTGCCTGGGGGTAGTGGGTGAATGTTGGGTGGTGCACGGTAGGTGACAGTGGTTGGAGGAGTGGGTGCTGAATGGAGTTGGATGCTAGGAGGTGGGAGGGTGGGGATTGGGCAGATCAGAGGTTGGCGCTGTGGCCTCAGGAGTCGGGGCTGTACATTCATCCGGCTGAGTGGGACCTTTTTGGGAATGGGATGGAGGTGAAAACACACACACACACACACACACACACACACACACACACGCACACCGTGGCCCTCCACGTCCTCCCCGCTCTCCCTGGTCCTCTCCCCTCGGGCTGGGCAGGTGTCCTTCTCCGTGTCTGGCCCCACCAGTCTGTGCCCTGAATTCCTGGACCGCACCCTGGGCGCCTGGGACCTCCAGGGAGGGGTCAGGTTGGGGGATGCGGTCTGGATAAGGCCAGACACCGGGTCTACGGGGAGCGGAGCCCCGGGACAAAACAGCGGGCGTGGGTGTGACTGAGGGGCGGGCCGGGGAGCGGTGGGCGGGTGCGGGGACGGAGCAGGAGGAGGGGGAAGCGGAGGGGGTGGGGCTGGGGCTGGGGGAGGGAGGGTGCGGGGGACGGAGCGGGGAGGGGTGCGGGGGCGGGGCGGGGGAGGCGGCCGCGCAGGGCAGCAGCGCCAAGCAGAGCGGAGCGGAGCGGGACCGGGCGCAGCGTCCGGCGCGGTGAGTGCGGAGCGGGCGCCTCCGCGGCCCGGCCCGGCCCGGCCCGGCCCCGTGCGCCCCGGCGGGCAGGGGAAGCGGGAGGGTGGGGTTCCATCGGAGACCCGGGAAGAGGAGGGCGGGAGCAGTGCCTGGGGCTGCACCCCAGCTGGCCTCACACCGGGGAGGGGGGTGCTGGGAGCCTTCGTGCCCCGCGCCCGCGGGCACTGGCCCTGGCGGGGGAGGCAGCCGCTCCGGGCTCGGCAGGTGCCAGCCTCACCTGCGGCTCATCCTCCTTTCTGGGCCGTGTCTGTCTCGGGGTCCCCTCCGCTGGCCCCTCTGCCGTCTGCGGGCCCCCCTCCTCCCTGGCCGCAGCCGCTCTGAGCTCCGGTGAGACGGGGCGGGTTCCAGGGGAGGGTCAGGCCGGAGGGGGGGGTCACCTGGGATGACAGGGGGCCGGTGGGTGTGGTGGCTGCCCGCCCCCGGACCCCCAGAGCCCCCAGGGCAGTGGCCTCCCAGCCACTCAGGGGGCCAGGGCCGAGCTGGCCTGAACCCCACTGCCCAGAACAGCGGCCCCTCTTTCTCTGGGCGCCCGGGACCCTCCCCCGCCGGCGGGCCTGCGGACGTGTCCCCTGCTGACCCGCTTGCCCTCTTCCAGCCCCGCTCCTGCCCTTGCCTGTCCCTGGCCGCTGCCCAAGCAGTGCCAAAGGGAGGCGTCTGCCTGCCAGACCCAGCCCGGCTCTTTTCTTCCTCGTTTTTTTAATTCTCACCGAGGATGTGTTTCCCTATTGATTTTTTAGAGAGTGAAAAGGAGGAGGAGGAGAGAGAGAGAAACTTCAATGTGAGAGAGACACATCAACTGCACGGACGGGAGACACCGGACCCAGGTATGTGCCCGTGACCAGGAAAAGAACCCAGGGCGCTTGGGGGGGGGGGGGTGGCCCAGTGCTCTAACCGCTGAGCATGCTGGCCAGGGCCCACCCCACTTCTCCCTCTGGCTCAGTGCAGGCGGCAGCGAGTCTGAGGCTGGGGCGCCTCTGCCTCTGGCTGACGTGAACCCGGGCCTGCTGCCCCCGCCTCCAGTCTCGGAAGCCAATTTGGATCCCCCTGCCCCACTTCACACTCCCTCCCCCCCACCTCCCTGCTGGCCTGGCTCCCTCTGGCTCTCCCTCCTCAGGTCAGCTGACCCTCTTCCAGGAATCTTCCCAGGTCTTCAGGCTGCATCAGCCTCCGCCCTCCTGCCGCCCTCAGAGCCCCGGGCACTCGGTCTGGTGCCCGCCCAGCGCCCTCCGCTGGCGGCGGGCCGGAGGAGCAGTGACAGAGGTCCAGCTGGGGGGGGGGGCCAGGGCGGGCCGTGCTGGAGTAGCGCAAGGCTCCCGGGGGCGGGACACCCGCCTCAGGCCACCGCCGGCCTGTCCTCACGTCTGTCCACTCACTGTCCTTCCGCCCCGCAGGCGGCAGCATGAGTGGCCCCCCGCCCGACGTGCCGGAGCCCAGCCCAGCAGAGGGGACTGGAGGCCCAGCTGGAAAGGTATGGGTCTGGGGAGGGGTGCCAGTCCTCAGCCTGAGGGACAGGAGGAGCCAGGCTCAGGCCCCGGCTGTGGCTTGGGGCCTGCCTCAGTTTCCCCACCTGCAGTGGGGAAAGTCTGGTGGGGAAAGCAAGGGGAGGCTGAGCTGCCCTGGCCCAGCTCACCCCTGTGGGCTGCAAAGCTGGGTCTCAGTTCTCTGCCAGGCGACTCAGTGCCTGGGCCCTGCCCTCCACTCTGGGTTGGGGGGGTCCATGCTCCCCCCACAAGGCCCCTCGCTCTCCTTCCCAACGCTGTGCGGGCGGCAGGGCGGGGGCATCAAGCAGCGGCAGCCTGGGCAGGCAGACAGAGAGGGGGCCCAGGCCTGGGCCTCCCTCCCTGAGGGGCAGCGACTCCCTGCCCCCTCCTCTGCCCAGGCAGGCGGGAGGCGGGAGGCGGGCCGAGGCCGCAGCCCGGACCACAGCGCCAGCAGGAAGACCCCTATGACCACAGCCCCCAGCCGGGGACACCTCTTCTCACGCTTCAGGGCCGTGGGACATGGTGCACAGCAGGGAGCCGGGCAGGAGCCGGGAGTGGGCACCTGAGCGCAGGGCAGGTGGTGCCAGGGCTGTGTGCCCGCCTTCCTCACGGCTCTCCCTGGTTGGGGAAGGTGGACCATGCACCACCTGCTCCCTGCTGGGCGAGGGGCCTCCGGAGGGACCAGCCTGAGCAGGGCACGGAGGGGCGGGGAGGGGCGGGGAGGGGCACGGAGGGGCACAGAGGGGCGGGGAGGGGCAGGGAGGGGCCTGGAGGGGCAGGGAGGGGCATGGAGGGGCATGGAGGGGCGGGGAGGGGCAGGGAGGGGCACAGAGGGGCGGGGAGGGGCATGGAGGGGCACAGAGGGGCATGGAGGGGCACAGAGGGGCGGGGAGGGGCATGGAGGGGCACAGAGGGGCGGGGAGGGGCATGGAGGGGCACAGAGGGGCGGGGAGGGGCATGGAGAGGCACAGAGGGGCAGGGAGGGGCACGGAGGGGCACGGAGGGGCGGGGAGGGGCATGGAGGGGCACGGAGGGGCGGGGAGGGGGCAGGGAGGGGCACGGAGGGGCGGGGAGGGGCATGGAGGGGCACAGAGGGGCAGGGAGGGGCACGGAGGGGCAGGGAGGGGCACAGAGGGGCAGGGAGGGGCACAGAGGGGCGGGGAGGGGCATGGAGGGGCACAGAGGGGCAGGGAAGGGCACAGAGGGGCAGGGAGGGGGAGGGAGGGGCACGGAGGGGCACGGAGGGGCGGGGAGGGGCACGGAGGGGCACGGAGGGGCATGGAGGGGCACAGAGGGGCACGGAGGGGCACGGAGGGGCACAGAGGGGCGGGGGGGGCGGGGAGGGGCGGGGAGGGGCATGGAGGGGCACAGAGGGGCAGGGAGGGGCACAGAGGGGCATGGAGGGGCACAGAGGGGCACGGAGGGGCACGGAGGGGCACAGAGGGGCGGGGAGGGGCACGGAGGGGCACAGAGGGGCAGGGAGGGGCACGGAGGGGCGGGGAGGGGCACAGAGGGGCGGGGAGGGGCACAGAGGGGCAGGGAGGGGCACGGAGGGGCGGGGAGGGGCACGGAGGGGCGGGGAGGGGCACAGAGGGGCAGGGAGGGGCACAGAGGGGCGGGGAGGGGCACGGAGGGGCACGGAGGGGCGGGGAGGGGCATGGAGGGGCACGGAGGGGCGGGGAGGGGCAGGGAGGGGCACAGAGGGGCAGGGAGGGGCACAGAGGGGCGGGGGAGGGGCATGGAGGGGCACAGAGGGGCAGGGAGGGGCACAGAGGGGCAGGGAAGGGCAGGGAGGGGCATGGAGGGGCGGGCCGCGCAGTGGACTGGTGCTGGGCCTCTACCCCACGGCCTTGAATGGGAGGCGGAGATGCCAAGGGCACGGAGGGCGTGGGAGGCGCCCCGCACACTCTGGTGGGCACCGAACAATGAGCCTGAGGGAGCTGCTCCGGTCGCCACGGCAACTGCTTCCCAGCTCCTCTGAGCAGGGAGGAGGCCAGGACCAGCAGGGGATCCGGAAGGGAAGGGGCGGTGCCGGGTAGGTGCTGGTGGGAGTGCAGTCACAGTGATGGGGCCTTGCCAGCCTGGACTCCTGCCTGCAGAATGGGCCTCAGGGGTCAGCCCAAGCCGCCCTGTGGGTCCCGGGGGAGCTGTGACCCCCAGTGCCCCGTGCCCACCCGGGGGCGGGTGGAGGAGGGGCTGGGGCCCTCTCGGAGCTGTGTGCGAGGGTCCCAGCACAGGGTGGGAGGGAGAGGGGAGCCCAGGGCCCGCACCGCCCTGACCCTGCCCGCCTCCCGCAGGCTGCAGCGGGTGCCAGGGAGAAGGGCCCGCGGCTGGGCCCGCGGCTGCCCTCTATCGTGGTGGAGCCCAGCGAGGCGGGCGCTGTGGAGAGCGGGGAGCTGCGGTGGCCCCCGGAGGGCGTGCAGAGGGGCTCCCCGCAGAGCCAGGCTGCTGCTGGTGAGTGAGGGTGCTGTGCCCCAAAGGGAGTCAGAGCAGGCCTCGCCCCTCCCTGCCCGCCGGCCCACCCAGCAGGCAGGCCCTTCACCCTCCACCTCCCCACCCGCCCTGTGAGCTTCTGCCTGGAGCCTAGGCACTGCCTGGCCTTGCACTCCTCCTCTCCTCCTACCCCCCCAGTCACCGGCTCACACAGCCCCTCACCCATGCTGGGACCCGGTCCGCACAGGGGTGAGCAGGGAGCGCCCTCAGCACCAGTCCCACCTCCTCCCTCCCTTCCTCCCTCTCGCAGTGTCCACTAGGGCCAGGAGGGGTGAGGGTACGGGTGCCAGTGCCGAGCAGGCCCAGCCCAGGTGCCCACCAGGTGGCGATGGGCCAGCCATGGCAGGCCTGTCCTGCCCACAGGTGCTGGTTGGGGTCTGAGGGTGGAGGCCGGGAGCTCGCTGGAGGAGCAGTGAGGGTGGGAGGGCCAGCCGGGAGCCCACTGAGGCGGGAGAGCCAGGGGGCTGGGCCGGGGGGGTGTCTCTTGTGTGGTTTGGAGATGAACTTGGTCTCAGCTGGGATTGCTTTGCACCTGCCTGCCCTCTCCCCCTCCTCACATGTCATCCCCACACACCCACACAGCAGCCCCTGGAGCTTGGGCCTGGTAGGGGCCTGTCCACGCCATAGCCCACCCATCCCCCCAACACCGTCCTCCTCTGTCGGTTCCACGCAGAACAGCACCAGGACACGCCTTCTGTGGGACTTGGGTCCTGGGGCGTCCCCAGGTCTGTCGGGACCCATCTGCCGCCCCTTATTCTGGAGGGGGTGGGTCAGGGGTCCCAGTGTTTGACCTCATCCTTCCTCCCCGCCCAGGGGTGTCCCGGCACCCCTCCTTCCCGCGTGGGGAAGTTGCAGCCGGCCCCCCACCCCCCAAGGTGCAGCCCCACCAACAGGGGCCTTCTTGTCTCGCAGCCCCCTCGCCGAGCCTGCCGGGAGCACCCGGGGACGCGCCAGGCCACCCCGGCAGCCAGTGTGCCGGCTCCGAGGCCCAGGGGTAGGACCAGGCCGGGGCCGGATTCCGCTGTCCCTGCCGACGGCCACTGCTCCCTGAGGCTGGGAGGGCCTCAGCCCCGGATAATGCCTCCTCTGCTCACCCCTCTGGCCTCTCCCTCCGGCCAGGCCTGTAGCCCCCCCCCCCCTCACCCAGGGGCGGGGCGGGGCGGGACCACCCCTCCGTGTTCTGTGGTTTGAAGCAGAAATAAAGGCGTTTCTAGGAGTGGCACCCTCGGTGGGGACTGGAGGGGCCGAGGACAGTTCGGTTCTGCCGCTGGCTGCCCAGCCAGGGTTTCTGCTCGGAGCCCCATGGCCAGGCAGGAGCGGCTCCTGGACCACCGCGCCACCCCTCCTGGGGGCCTGCAGCCCGAGGGAGCCTGCGGGCAGGACTCTGCTCTCACCCCTCTTCCGGGCAGGAATGGTACAGGGTGGGCCCTCTTCCGGGCTGGATCACGTGAAACCCTACAAGGCCCAGTTCACCCTTAAGGTCCCTGAGGTGTGAGGGAGGTGCCCAAGGCTGTAACGAGGTCCCTGAGGCCAGGAAGCCGCCAGCTGGACACAGAGCCCAGCCTGGGAGGTGAGGGTCCCGGCACCATTGCCGCTTGGCTCGGGCCCACTGCACCAGGACAGGGCAGAGGCCTGGGCCACGGCCCTGGTGTGCCACCCTCCCCGCCAGCCCCCTGCCCTCAGCAAGCCTGGCCACCAGGCCGGCGGAGCAGGCATGAATGTCAGCCCCACAAACACCAGGCGCATGCGGGCAGTGGGGCTGGGCGGGAGCCTGCCCTGGGAAGCAGGCGGCCTTCTAATCCCCAGGAAGAGCAGGACTTCTCCAAGCCCCTTCCTTCTAAAAATAGCCCCCCCCCCCCATGCAGGAGAGGTGGGGGCGGAAGTGCCAGTTTGCCTGCGGCCTGGGCTCTGCTTTAAGTTTAGTCTCGGGACCCCTGCGCCCCACACAGGCCCAGGCGCTCCGTGGCCCCCCCTGGTCTGCAGCGCGGGAGGGGTGTTGGGTCCTTTAAGCCCCGGGGGCCCCCCAGGAGGTGGGAAAGTGGGGAGACACTTCCCAGGAAGTGCTGCGGGGCTTGCTGACACTTTAGGGCCAGGCACGGAGGGGAGGGGTTCCAGGTCCCCCTGTGGCAGGCGGGAGGGCGATGGTGCCACACGCAGAGATTTATCCTCCCCCTCCCAGCCGTTTGGATGTGGCTTCCCCACGCCCCGCAGCCGACCCACAGCTGAGCTCTGAATCCCAGGTGCTCGGAGGCCCAGGCGTGCGGCCCCCTCAGTGCCACTCGGGAGCCCGGTGCCCGGCGAGCTGGGAGGAGGGGTGCAGACCCAGGGGGAGCGCCCGGTGCCCGGCGAGCTGGGAGGAGGGGTGCAGACCCAGGAGGCAGCCCCGAGCGGGGGGCAGAGCATCCCTACCCCGTCCTCGGCTCCCGGAGCAGCTCAGGAACCCGCAGCCGCCGACCCGCACCGTTAACCCCGCAGAGTCCCGCCCACCGCGCCTCCCGCTTCTCCGGAGAGGTGGGGGCGGCGCCCGGGAGACGCCCGCCCAGGGCTAAGCCCCGCCCCGCCCCGTGGGCCTCCGCACGGGCCGCTGGTGTTGGCGGTTCCACCTTGGAGACGGGAGCTCGGCCATCCCCAGCCAGTGGGGGCCCAGGATGGAGCCCCGGCCTCCGGCCCTCAGTCTGGCTCCGTCTCCGGTGGGATCTGCCCGGTGGCCTCCGCACGGGGGTGAGGAGCGCCGGGGTCAGACGGGCACCGGGTGCTGAGGGTCCGAGCCCTGCCCTCCCCCCCTGGAACCAGGTCCTGCGGAGGCGAACCCATTAGACTCACAAGCCCTACTTCATGGAGGAGAAAAGGGCTCAGAGTCAGCAGTGCCTCTCCCAAGGGTGCAGCCCAGCCTCGACTGCGACCTCCGACCTCCATCTGCCGTCCCCCAACCGGCCAGACGGGCCCTGGCCCAGGCTCCTGTCTCAGGCCTTTCCAGGGGGATTCCGCTCGGAATGCTGGGGAAGCAACAGGGACAGGGACGTGGAATAGAAGACGCGTAACAGCCTCCAGCTGAAAACTGGCCTCGGCCTGGGCAGGTCGGGGCACAGCCTCGGTGACTGCCTGCCTGGAGGGGTATGGGGGGGGGGTAGTGCAGGAGCGACCCCAGCCCTGGGCACCACCAGCTTTCCAGGGGCCTGTCTGCTGGGTGGAGGTCCCAGGACGTGCCCTGTGAGCGAGGGGGCAGGGGGGTCAGACGGAGGGTCCCCCAGGGCCTGTCCCCAGGGATGCCCAGTCCTCTGAGGTGGAAACCGAGGCTGGAGCTGGTCTCTCGCGCCAGCTGTGGGCCGTGAGCAGTCCTGTGCTTCCGAGTCAGAGCCCCAGTGCAGTGTGGGTGGAGGGCACCTGCCCACAGGGCACCCAGCAGAGCCCCCAGGGAGCGGCCCTGGGAGGGCGCCTCTGTCTCTGGAACTGTGCTCGCCCCTCCCTCACTTAGAGACGCAGGGAATGGTGGCCGTGGGCAGGCAGCTGGAGCGAGGGGGGACGGCCCACCCAGCCAGCGGGGTGCCCCGCGGGCTGGAGCTGGGACTCTTACGACCACACTTCACAGAGGGGCACCCA
Source organism: Pipistrellus kuhlii (assembly GCF_014108245.1). Classification (NCBI taxonomy): domain Eukaryota; kingdom Metazoa; phylum Chordata; class Mammalia; order Chiroptera; family Vespertilionidae; genus Pipistrellus; species Pipistrellus kuhlii. Next base: position 704,775 of record NW_023425603.1, read on the forward strand.
GGCTCAGGGCTCAGGGAGGAGAAAACCCAGGGCTTCCCAGGGAAGGTGTGGCAACGTAGCGGCCCCCCCCTGAAGGCGGCAGAGGCGCTGCACAGCCCCGGGCCTTCCCGTCGGGTAAGGGCTGGATTTCGCTCAAACATTTCTTACGCTGGGACCAGGTCTCCGTAACTCAGGAGGCGCTGCACTGGCAGAGTGGGTGCCTGGGCATGCTTACGTCAGAGCGAGGCCGGCAAGTGGGTCCGAATCCAACATGGCCGACGACCTTAGCAGAAGAGGGGACACAGACGTGTACAGAAGGAAGGCCACACGGGGACACGAGAAGAAGGCAGCCACCGCCCTAATGGGTTTGGCTCAGTGATAGAGCATCGGCCTGTGAACTGAGGGGTCCTGGGTTCGACTCCGGTCAAGGGCATGTACCTTGGTTGTGGGTACAACCCCAGTATGGGGTGTGCAAGAGGCAGCTGATAGATGCTTCCCTCTCATCAATGTTTCTAACTCTCTTATCCCTCTCTCTTCCTCTCTGTAAAAAAATCAATAAAATATATTTTAAAAAAAGAAAAGAGAGATGGCCACCTTCAAGCCAAGGGGCGGGGCCTCAGGAGACACCAGCCCTGCGCTCACCTGGGCCCCGGCCACCAGCCTCCAGCGCCCGGAGAAATACCGTCTGTGTTTGCGGGCCTCCGACACCAGCCCACAGCTTGTCTCCGTCATCCCCCTGCCCGGTGGCTCCCGCCCAGGTGGGACAGGCCTGGATCTGTCCTCCTGGGTTTTCCCTAGGTTTCTTCGGGGCGGCTCTGGGCGGAATCCCCCGGGGCAGGGCGGGGACGCCTCTTCTGGGAAGTCTCCGTGCCCCTCCCGCCCAGGAAGCTCTTCAGCCCAGCCTGGGAGTCCTGGGCCTGCCCTGCACCGCTCCCAGGCAGACCTCGCCCAGGGAGCCCAGTGTACCCAGTGCTGTCACCTGTCCCCCCCCCCCCCCCCCGGCGACTCTCCCCCTTGCCCCTCACCAGACGGGCCCATGGTTCTGCTCTCCTGGCTCTCAGGTGGCCCCTGGGGCGAGTCTGAGCCTGGAGCTGGCACCTCTGTCCCAGAGGGCGCAGTGGGCCAGGGTCCTGCTGGCCCGGGGCTGACGGCAGGGGGAGCTGGCAGTGGGAGCTGGCCCCAGGGGCGTCCACTGCTCCGGAGCCGCCTCCTGGTCCCAGAGCCGCAGCCTGAGCCCGGCCGGGCTGCCAGGACTCAAAGGTTGGAGAGATTGGCTGGAAAGGCAGGGGCTGGAATGCTTCTGAAAGTGAAAGTGGGAGGGGGGCGGGCTGGGGGAGGGACCGGTGGGCAAGGCAGTGGCTGGCTGCTGGCTGCAGCTGGGAAGTCCCAGCTGTTGTTGCTGGCTCTGGCTGCTCCAGTGGCCGCACCACTGGCCAGCGCTGGGGCGCGCTCCGCGGCCTCTCCTGGTGGCCTTGTCCCACCAGGGCCAGTGTCTCGTGCTCAGCAGGTACGTCCCACGCAGGTGGAGCAGGAGGGGACGGGCGCCGGGGCCGGTGGGCGGGGACTCGGGGAGTGAGGACCTTCCGGGCCTCCCAGGGGCCTTCCGGCCAATGGCCTCTGCTCCACTCGGAGCCCAGGCCAGCGTGCCAGCTAAGCCACAGTGGACACACAGGCAGGCAGGGACATAAGACACGCGTGCGGGCACAGACAGACGGACTTGGGGAGAGCACTCGCAGACCGCCTGACACATACCTTCTATTAGATCAGAGGAGCACGCAAGGGGACACACTTAGACCTATGCACGGTAGTGTGGGCACACCCACGGGCTTCCACTCCCACCTTAGACGGCTTATCTGTTCCTTGGGCACCTGCCCAATGGGTCACGCCCAACCCTGCCCTGAGGGCGCCCTGGTTAGAGGGCAGATGCCCCAGACCCTGTGCTTGTCCCTGAGGACGGGAGAAGGCCTGCCAGGGCCAGACCAGACTCGGAGCGGGAGGTGCTGGGCGCGCTCTGTGGTTCAGCTGGTCCGGGAAGGCTTCTGGGAGGAGGAGTCACTTGTGCCAAGCCCTGAAGAGCCTTGAAGGAGCTGGCAGCCGGGGGAGGTGGGGGGTCACTGTGGGCAGAGGCACAGCCCTGCAAACTGGGGGAGAGGTGAGTGCTTCTGGTGCTCAGAGGTGGGAGTGGGGGGAGCCAGAGGGGCTTGAGCGCCAGCCAAGGGGAGTCTGAGTGACGGCAGCCCCGAGGGTCTCACCAGGATGTGTGTGTGGCCATGGACGGGGAGTCAGGTTTTCCTGGGGCACGGGGAGCTGTTTTCTAAGCAGACGATCATGTCTCCTGTGATCAATGATGGTTTTATCAGGCGCTTCCCACCATTCCCCTCTGACTTCTTTTCCTTGCCTGATAGCGTTACCAGACAGTGTGGGTGGCACGCTGAGAACACACGTTCTCAGCGTGTGTTTCAGGAGACGCTTAGCTTAGCATGCAAGGAGGGTCTCGGGGAGGTTCGTGTTTCGGCAGGATCCCCCTCTCTCCACCAGCTGCTCTGAGAAAGGATCCGGGGCCCAGGAAGGAGCCAGGCCCTGGGACCAGGGGAGGGGGGACGGCAGGCGGGAGGTGAGAGGGAGACACGGGCGCCTGGGGGACACGTACCTGCTTGAAGCGGCTGGTGTGGAGCTTCCAAGGGCGGGTGATGGCTCAGCCCAGGGCAGGTGGGAGGCTGGGGGTGGGATGGGCACTGAGGGAAGACTGGGGGGGAGGACAGGTCTAGGAACGGGTGGACGCCGAGGAGGGGGTAGGGGAGGGAAGAAGCCCAGGCCTCACTTGTTGGTCACCGTCGGGTGGCACCCGATGGGAGCTCCCAATGCCCACGTCTCCTGGGTGGCACTGCCGCCCCTCCTGAGGGCTCTGCAGCTGTGCTGGCCTCACCTGGGGAGTGCGGGGTCAGGGCTCAGGCTGGGCCTGGGATTCCTGGGCCTTGGAGCTGGGCCTCTGGACACTCAGGGCAGTGGGGCAGGGAGCCAGAGAGATGCCCTAGGGGTGCGCAGAGGCCAGTGCGGGGCAGGTAGGGGCGACCTGACACCGAGGGTTCCCTCCTCCCGCAGCTGGCTCCAGGGTCACCAGGAGGTGGCCGGTAACCAGAGGCTCAGGCCAGTAGGAGGGGACAGTCCCAAGTGCCCCTGAGCCGACAGGTGGTGCAGCACCGTCCAAGGGCCCCTCAGACAGCAGTGGGGCGCCAGCACCCCTGGGTCCTGAACCCAGGTCAGATTTGGGGACCAAAGGGCAGGAGGCGAGAGAGGGCGCAGAAGCAGGGGTGCGGGACTGAGAGGCGCCAGAGCGGTGGGTGCAGGTGAGGGCGCTGCAGGTGAGGCTGTGCTTCAGCTGCTGCGCTGTGGGCAGCGCGTGGCCCGAGAGGTGGGACCCTCTGTGGGGCTTACAGTAGGGGTGGCCTTGTGCTCAGGGAGGTCAGGAATGGCTTGGGGCGCTGCAGGAGAGGGCCACGGGGCGGGGGGACCGGCTGGGCCCCATGGGCCTTTGCTGCAGCTCTGATTTGAGCAGGCTGGGCCCCAAGTAATCTCCCAGGAGACCAGTCCCCAGCTGCCCCCTGCCCCCGTAATCCCCTGCCTCTAAGCTCCGGGGAGACCCTCAAGTCTGACACCCCCCCTCCTGGCATCTGGGAGCTGCCCGCACTTTGGGCCCCTCCGCCAGCTGGCACGGTCCTCACTGCCACGCCTGCCGCTGCTGGGTGCTGAGGGCTCGGGGCGTGGGGAGAGCAGGGCCCCTGGCCCCCGTGCTAATGCTCCCGGCCTGTTGGGTGGGTCTGGGTCAGGGCAGGATCGCTGATCCTTGGCACCAAGGAGGACCGCGACCTGTGGCTGGGGTGGGGCTGACGAAGCACCTTCAGCCATCTGGCCTGCCCCTCCCTCAGCAGGGCCTCCTGCCAGCGGCCCGCAGCCTCTGCGAGCGAAGATAGGCCTCTGCTGGCCCCTGGGTGGGGGGTGGGGGTGAGGGCCTGTCCTGCCCCACGTGCAAGGACCCGGTGTTGGCCCTCAGCTGGCCTATGTGGGGGTGGGGAGCTGGGGCTCAGCCTCGGGGCTAGTGACTGCAGCAGGTCCTGCCTTTCCTTTGCCCCATTTCTCTGAGGCTAAGCCCCCGTCCCCCTTTCCCCCAGCCCTGCTGCGACCTCCTTCCGGTCCCGCCGGCACAAAAGGCTCTCTCCTCTCCCTCCCAGAGCTTAACCCACAGCCGGGAAGCCAAGCACAGCTATGCTGGATGAAAGGGAATGTGCCAGAGCCTGGGGCGCCTGGGTAGGGGCACCCCAAGCTCTGGGTGGCCAGGGCTAGCCTCTGGTCTGCACCCCCAGAGCCTAGGGCCCCTCTCCTCCCTGCGATGGGAGCGATGAATGGGTGAGAAGCTGCCTCGGGCACCCCAGCTCCTGGTTAAATATAGACCAGGGCCCCTCCCACCTCGTCCCGGGCCTGCGAGTCCCCGATAAGCTGCCTCCTCCACTGCCCTCAAGCTGGCCCTCCCCCTCTGGTTCCGATGCCCCTGGGCAGGGGGCTCCCAAGAGCGTCTGAGGGCCCCTGAGCAGCAGCAGGCGGACAGGCCGCGTGGGTGAGCTGGGCCTGGGGGCGGTGAGCCCTGGGGTGGTGGTTGGCACTTCAGGCCTGAGGACCTGCAGCCCAGGAAGTCCTGGATGTGGTTGCTGGGTCCAGCCCAGGGCACCGTGGCTCGGGCTGGGCCCCAGGAACTGCATGCCATTTCCCCTCTCCAACTCCGCTGGAGGGCCTGGCCTGGCAGAGCGGTGAGGATGTGCACCTGGGGGAGACCCCTGGAGCGGGTGGGGGGGCTTCCTGGAGGAAGTGGCCGTCTACCTCGCCCCGCTGGCTGCAGCCTGGCAGACAGCACTGGCCTGAGAGCTGCCTGGTGACACGCCATTTGACAGCCCGGGGCCCACCTCCTGGGGGAAGCTTCCCTGACCACAGCTGGGCCCCCACCCGGCCCGCCCCGCCCCACCCCAAGGCTGGGCACGCTCAGGCCTCCTGCGCCCCCTCCTGTCCCCAGCTCCCCGCTGCCGCGATGCTGACCACACCTCGGACAGCGGCCGCTGCGCCGGCCCTGCACAGCCCCCAGGAGCCCGGGGAGCCGCCGCCCCCAGCGCAGGGCACTCGGCGGGCAAGCAGCGGGGAAGCGCCCAGCGCCCAGCGGGAGGCCTCGATGCCAGGCCTGGGCACCTTCCGGCGGGCCTTCTCCCGGGTGAGCCAGCGGGCGGGCGGCCCGGCCGCGGAGGAGGACGCGAGCCTGCTCCGCCGCAGCTCCCGCTTCCTGCTCCGGTCCCTGCGGCGCTCCCAGGACCGCAGGGCAGCGGCGGACCCGGGCCAGGCCCCTGCTGTGCCAGGCCCCGGCCCCGGCCCCGAGGAGCCCTCCAAGGCCATCGATGGTGCGGGCCGGCAGGCATCGCCCAAAGAGGAGCTGCAGGAGCTGGAACCCGAGGCAGGTGAGGGCTGCACCCCCAGCACTAAGCCAGAAAACAGGCCAGAGGGCGGGCCGGGGGCCAGGGGCCTGGCGGCTCTCCCCAGCCCCCGCCCCAGCCCCGCCCCCGCCCCGCACAGTTGCATTTTAAATTCCTCTGGCATTTCTGTGGCGCGGGAGATGAAGTGGCTCTCACGTCTCACAGCTGGGAAGGGGAGGAATGGGATTTGAATCCAGATTTGCGGCTCCAGAGCGCTGGCCTCTCCCAGCCTCCCTGGCTCCTGGCCCGACTAGGGTGATGGGCAAGGCCCCGCCCTCTTAGGTCACAGGGTCACAGAGCTTGCTGGGAGCCATGGCGGCCTGGAGGGGCCCAGGAGAGGACACTCGGATGCTGTGCCCTGAAAGGGGGACAGAGGGAGGTAGAGGCTTCCAGAATGGGGTTGGCCCGGAGTAGGAGCCGCACAAAGTGCTCCCACGGCTGGACGCGGGCAGCAGCCTGGGCATTGCAGTCTGACCCCTGGGCCTGCAGGAGGGGCTGCACTTGAGGTCCAGATGGGGCTCAGCAGAGTTGGGGTGGCGGGAGCAGGGCGGAGGCGGGCGGGGCAGGGGCTGATCCACATGCTGTCTGCAGCCAGGCTTGGGCCTGGGGTTCTGCCTCTTCAAACGTGACTCTGGGGGTTCGGGCGGTGGGGGATGTTGCTCCTGGAGCGGCCTTCAGCGGAGCTCTGGGGCCAGGCAGGCCGCTCCGGGGTCAGCCTGGGGGCTGCAGGTTCTCGGCGGTGCCCTCACCGCCCCTCTCCTGCCTCCCGGCGAAAAGGCAAATCCGTGGCGGATCTAATCACCGAGTGGCAGCTGCTGGCGGCCTTCGAACAGCTGCAGCGCCTGGAGGCGCGCCTGGTGGCCGAGAAGGCGTCGCACACGTTCGAGCAGGACCCCACGGGCTTCGCGCGGCGCGCCATGGACGTGTGCCTGCACTACGACGGGCTGGCGGCGGAGATCCGCGCCATCGTGCGCGAAACGCTGGGCCCCGACGGCGTGGCTGCGGCCGCGCTGGCCGAGCTGGCGCAGGTGGTGCGCGCCGAGGAGGAGGCGCACCCGGGCCCGCCCGCCGACGGCGACTTCCTGCGCACGCCGCGCCGCTGGCGCGGGCTCTGGGAGGACGCGGTGCGGCGGAGCGCGGGGGAGCGCGTGCGGGCGGCGGGCGCTGGGGCGGCGGAGGGCGCGGCGGGCCTGGCGCGGCTGCTGGCCGAGCTGGGCAGCCTGGTTCGCCGCGACCTGCAGAAGGTGCGGCGGGAGGTGCAGCCCGCGTGCGCGGCCGCCGGCCTCCCGGCCTGGGAGACCTACCTGCGCGCCTACCACGGCGCCGTGGCCCAGCGCCTGCAGGAGCTCGCGCGGGACGCCCGCGGCTGCGAGCAGCTCTACATCCTGCTGGACTGGGCCGCCAACGTCTACGGCAGGTGCGGCTTCTTCTCCCCTCCTTCCTGGGCGCGGGCTGGCGATGGCGGGAGGCCCGGAGCCCTGGGCACCCTCTCCGCGGTTCCAGGCCCTGGTGTGCCCTGCCAGTGCTTTCACAAGGGGCCCCCCAGGCGCCGGCTCCCCAAACTGGAGAGCGTCCGGGGTCGTTCCTACCTGGGCAGGAACCCCGCGGGAGGGCCCGTGCTAGCCCACAGGGTGCCTCCACGTGACTCAGGAAAGGGCACCCTCCAGGCGGGACGCAACCGCCGGCTCTCCCTGCTCTGCGTGGGCTGGATGTTACCCTCACGCCCTCCCTCGATGCCCCGAGGAGCAGGGCACCGGCCGGCGCTCCCGGCTCTGCAGGGTGACGGGTGGGTCGCCTCCCGCAGCCACAGGCGGGAGAGCGCGTGGGATGAGGGTCCTGGGCGCTGTCACGTGTTCTGAGAGACACGCCCCTCTCTGGGCTTCCGGGCGGGGGGGGGGGGGGGCAGCGACAGGCACTGAGCTGCGTGGCACTGGGGCGCTTAGAGCTCAGCTTGGGGTGGACTCCGACCAGGAGGGCAGAGGTCACTTCCGAGGCAGCCTGGCCAAGGTCCAGGTGGAAGCCCTTCCTGTGCATTCTGTGCGCACACAGCTGATTGGCCCGGAGCCAGGAAACCGGCAGGGACAAGCTTGGGGGTGAGGTGGGGCGTGATTGGAGACCCAGGTTTGGGGCTCTGCGGGGGTGGTTGTGAGAGTGTCACCCTTTGAGCCCAGCCAGCGGGGCGGGGGCAGCCGCCGCCTCATCACCCCCGCCCTGCCTTCCAGCCCTAATTTCCTGGACGCCCCTGACCTCACTCTGTCCACGGAGCCACTGCCCCCGCTCCTGGCCCCAGAAGTGTGGGCCCAACTGGAGAGCGATTACACCAGCTTCCTAGAGGTGAGGGGGGCGTGGCTAGACGTCGGGGGGCGGGCCTACGCTGAGCGCCCAGGCTGCCCAGGATCGCAATGCGGGGCTCCAGCCCCCCAATCCCCACCTCCTCCACCCCCCACCCCAGCCTGAGCCCTGGCGAGGAGGCCCTGTCCCCAAGGACGCGGCTCCTGAAGTGGGGGGCACCGATCTCCCTCCGGGAGGGTCTCACCACGCCCTTTCCCCCAGACCAAGATCGCCAGCTGCTTCGAGAGCATCCTGCAGCTGGAGCAGAGCCGCTGGGCAGCCGCCGTGGCCCCGGAGGTGCTGCAAGACCGGTACCACTCGTCGCTGTCCATCGACGTCCACATGGTGCGGCCCGGGAGGGCCGGGGGCCTGTGTTTGGCCCAGGCGGTGTTTGGGCGGCCCCTCAGCTATAAAACCCAGCCCCGCCTCCCGACTCAGGCCGGAGCTTGAAGGCCCACGTGGGGCGGGATGGGGGCCCCTGGTGGCATGGCAGGCGGGGAACGCCAGGCCACAGCTCCCAGCTGGCCCCGCGTTCAGGCGGCCGGAAGCTGGAGCCGCGATGAGAGGCAGCAGGGCGGCTGGAGCCACTAGCTGGGGGGCAGGGGCCTCGGTCCGGGGCTCAGAGGCCGGCTCACGCATGGCCTCGCTCCCAGCTGGTGGCAGAGCACGTGAAGGCGGCGGGGGCCATCTCGGCGGAGCTGGAGGCCACCACCTTGCGGATCTGCGCGCGGGCGCTCGGCCTCTTCCTGCCCAGGTGCGCGCCGTCCTCGCCTGGGCGGGTGGTGGTGTCTCCCGGCAGAGCCCAGCCGGTTTGCTCAGCGGGAGATCCGGACCCATGGGGCGGGGGAGCCTCATCCCTAGGCCCGAGGTTTGGGTGGGGACTGGAGGGGAGGGTGGTCCTGAAGGGAAGGAGGACCCCAGGCCTCTGCGCTCCCGCCCCCAGGTTTGAAAAGACGTTTCTGGAGTCGGAGGCGGTGAGCGAGCCGCACCTGGGCGCCTACATCAACGCCTTCGAGGAGCTCAGGTGGGTCTCCCGCTCCTCCTCGGCGCGGTGCCCCGCGCGGTCAGCAGGGGGCGCGCGAGCTCTGGAAATCGGGAAGGCGCACGCAAAGGAGACAAATTTGAACCGGGCATGGGGAATTCCGGGAGGCCTCCAGAAATGCCCCTCACCTGCCCCGTCCCCGCTGCGGGCCCCTGGGCACCGCGGAGCCAAGCTCCCAGAAGAGATGCAGAGAGTTCCAGGCTGAGCAGAGGCTGAGAAGTTCCAGCCAGCGGTCTCTGTCTCTTGCCAACCCTGCCTGCATCCAGCCAGTGTGGCTCCACGTCTCTCCTCCCTGCAGCCCAGCAGCCTTCTTTCTCCGTGGGACACTCCCTTTTCTGGGAAGCAGGGTTACTCTGGGAGTGAGGCCTGGGCCACTCTGCCCCCGGAAGCCAGAGGCCCTCCCTCTGGGCTGGCAGGACTGCCCCATTCTGTGCCTTCAACCCGAGGCCAGGGCTCAGGGTCCTCGGCTGTGGGGGCGCCGCTGTGGCAGGGACAGACTGAGCCGTGCTGGGTTCAGATCCAGCTCGGCCACTTGCTGGCTGTGTGCGCCTGGAGAGAAGTCACTTCCGCTTTCTGGCCTCCTTTGCTGACCTCTCCCGGCGAGGTCAGACCGCGGCCGCCTGGGACTCAGTGCCGTGGCTTCAGGAACACGGGATGTGCCAGGCACTGTGCCAGCGCTCTACCCGCCCGGAGCAGCTCACCCCGGGGCGGCCTCCCTGTGTGCAGATGGGGAAGGGGAGCTTAGAAAAGAAACGCCACTTGTCCACCGTCTGCAGCCAGTCCGTGCTGCGGCCGGACTCGTAACCAGGCCGGTCTGAATCCGAAGCAAGACCACAACGAGAAAACCTCTAACTGGGTCCAGCTTGTCCGTTCAGCCCCAGGGACCCTTCGCTACCCCTGGCAGGGAGCCTCTGGCCCAGCCCTGGCGGCATTTTAGCCTGCCCTCTGTGTCCCTGCACCGGGCACTGGGCATAGCCTAGCCCTCACTTGCCTCCACACTGAGGTGGGACATTGGCACCTTCAGGGGGCGGTCCTGAGGCTCCAAGGAGGGCCCGTGCCAGGCTGAGCTGGGCTGCATGTCCCGGAGGGATGGCGGGTTGGCGGGTTGGCGGGTTGGCCTAGAGCTGTTGCAGGGGCGCTCTGCGTGCACGGGGGCCACCCCCAGGCCTCGGCCCTGCGTTTCCAGGACTGGCTCCTGGGGCTGTGGTGCTGTCCCCTCACGTGGCACTGCTCCCAGGTTACCACCTTGCGTGGCCCAGGCCCTTTGCATTATGGTCTAAGGGACGGAGTTGCCGGCACCTAGCCCATAACTGCATACCCGGCCTTGTCCTGCGCCCTTGCTACTTAGTAACCTGTCCTGGCCCCTCCCAGGACCAACCTCCTGGCCAGGTTCCCAGGAACCTTCACGGAGCTGAAGCAGCCCCTCGCGGCTGCCACCGGCATCTTCCAGAAGCGGCTGCTCCAGGGTTTGCAGCACGACGTGCAGGTGAGTGGACGGGCCCCTCTGCCTACTTTCCACACCCAGTGGGTGCCCCGCACCCTGGGGCCTGGGGCCCAAGTCACACTTCATTTACTCCGGGGCAGGTGCCCAGACAAGGACCCAGCTGGGCAGGGATGTCAGTCTCCACTTCCTGGAGACTATGGTCAAGGAACCAGGCCTGCCCAGCTGGCATGGCTCAGTGGTTGAGCATCCATCTAGGAGCTAGGTCAGGGATCGATTCCCGGTCAGGGCACATGCCCAGGTCGCAGGCTCCATCCCCAGTGTGGGGCCTGGAGCAGGCAGCCAACCGATGATTCTCTCATTGATGTTTCTATCTCTCCCTTTTCCTTCCTCTCTGAAAGCAGAATTTTTTTATTTTTTTTTTAAGAGCCCTAGCCGGTGTGGCTCAGTGAATAGAGTGCTGGCCTGCAGGCTGAAGGGTCCTGGGTTTGATTCTGGTCAAGGGCACAGGCCCGGATTGCAGGCTTCATTCCCAGTAGAGGGTGTGCAGGAGGCAGCAAATCAATGATTCTCTCTCATTGATGTTTCTCTCCCTTCCTCTCTAAAATCAATTAAGAAATGTATTTTTCAAAACTTTATCACTTAAAAAATAAAAATAAAATCAAATAAAAAAGAAAGAAACCAGGCCCCTTCCCCAGCAAGACCTGGCTGCAGGCTCAGCCCCAAACCGGGCCCCGGAGCCCCCGGCCCTGGGGGGCCTGGCCATGACTGCACAGGGCCGCCGGGCACTGTGGAGAGGGGCCGAGACCCCCAGGGTTCCTTCCCTGACGGCTGTCAGGAGCCCCGCATGGCTCCCGGGGAGGCGCTACTGGGTGGGGCACAGTTGGAAGGCCCCCTCGTCCTCGCCCAGCCGCTCTTCAGGCTCCTGTGCACCAAGGCCTGGCTGACGGAGGACACGCTGCGGCCCCTCATGGACAAGGTGGTGGCCTTTGCCGGCCACCTGGAGCGCGTGGTGCCGCCTCGCGCGCAGGTACTGGGGAGGGGTGGCCCTGGCGGGTTCCTGCTTGAGCCAGGCCCCGACTCTGACCCTGACCCTGACCCTGACCCCTGACCCGGCCCCGCCCGCCCAGGAGACTCTGCAGGAGGTGCACCGCTACGTTGTCCGCGAGTACCTGGCGCAGGCGCTGAGGCCACCAGAGCGCTTCCGGGGCGCCGAGCGCCTCTCCGGCTCCCAGAAGATGGGCCTGGACGCCCAGGCCATCGGCGACACCTTCCAGGGCCTGGTGAGGGCGCCTGCGGGCCTCCGGTCCCGTCCCTCCCTCCGCTCCCCTCCCCTCCGCTTCCCGGAGTTCTGGGGCAGGGCCGCTGCAAGAGGGGCGGGGCCGGGCCGCGCGTACATTTGCATATATTTGCATACATTGTATGGCGCTCCCAGAGAGGGTGGAGGGCCTCCTCCCCGCACATCCACCCTCCCTGGCTGCGGCTGACTCCAGGCAGCACTTCCGGCGGGGCCTCAGTTTACCCTCTGAGCAGAGGGGGAACCCTGAGCGTACTCGGTCAGGGCAGGTGATGCTGCCAGGAAGGAGTCATGGCGGGAGCTGCGGGGAGGCCAGCGCGCACTGTGGAGGGGCTGCAGGCAGGGCCGCAGGAGGGGCCCGGAGGTGGCCAGCCCGGCCTCCCTGCCTCCGCAGGGCTCCGAGGCTGCGTGGCTGGACCAGGCGATCCCATGCGTGGCTGACATCCTGGGTGAGACCTACAAAGACGACATCCAGCGGCACCTGGAGGCGCTCATCGGGAGCTACCCGGACATCAGGTCTGTACCCCGCTGCTGCCCGGGGTTCCTTCTGCCTTCCCTGAGGCTGGAGGTGAGCAGGTGAGGGGCCGCCTGGAAAAGGGGTTCCCCTGCCTCATAATCTACCCTCTGGTTTTCACTCCTTCCTGTGGGGGGATGGGGTACCTGGGATCTCGCGGGGTCCCGGCCCTCTTCAGTGCCTAATGGTGGGCACATGTTTCCCCCCCCCCCCCCCGGGGAGTTTTGGGGAACAAGCTCTCTCTGGGGGCCCTGCCCGGACGAAGCAGGCTTTGCTTGGGGGAAGAGGGGGAGAAGGGAGGGTGAGTCATCACACCGTGGAAATCCCAGCCATGCCATGGGGAGGGGATGGTAGGGTGCAGCTTCTTCCCAGAGCCCCAGTGGAAGCATTCCTGCCCGGCTGTCTCTCTGACTGATTGACTCAGAATGGACACCCCGCTCCTGGCCCCGGGATTCCCCTGCCCCCAGTGGCCCTGACGTCCCAGGCTCCTGGAGGCGGGGTGGCCTGGCCTGGAAGGGGTGACTAACAAGGCCTCCTCCATGCTGCCTGGCTGGGCTCCCTGCACAGTGCTCTCAGGACGGCCCTCCCTCCCATGATGCTCCTGGCCGCGCCCCCCTGCACAGCATCCATCCTCCCTGGCTCCTCCCCCCCCAGAGTTCCTGACCCTCTGCCTAGGCCCATCCCCCGCGGGCGGCCCCTTCTCTCTCCCTGCCGGACCCCCCAAGCCAGCCAGCTCCTGTCAGACCTGCCCCAGCAGGGGTTCCCCTCTCCGGGCCGGGGTGTCCCGGAGGTGCTGGGTCTCCAACCAGGGCCTGTCTCTGCAGGCGGGAGCACGTGCTGGCCATCCTGGCGCTGCGCCGCCTGGGCCGCCGGCGGAACCACCGCCTGCTGCAGCGCGCCCAGGACCTGCTGAGCGCGGGCCGCGCCGGCACGGGCACCGCGGGGGGCCGCGTGCTCTTCGAGGAGGTCCCGGTGCCCACCTCCGTGGACGTGCTCATCACCTGCATCTAGAGCCGCAGGGCGCGCTGCAGGCGGCGGAGGCTCAGCCGCTGGCCCCGGCCTGAGCCCCTCAGCCGCCCAGGGCGGCTCCCGCCCCGCCCCCGCTAAGCCGGAGTCTGGAACTTCCATCCGCAGCCACGCGCGGCCGCTGGGCAGAGGGACAGCAAGGAGAGAGGCATTCCCGGCATCTGCGGGGGAGTGTGGGGCTGGGGCTCCCGCCCCTGCTGTCCGGCACCGCCCCTGTCTGAGCGCGAGACACAGAGTTTTTAAAAATAAACCCGAGCCCTAACCGGTTTGGCGCAGTGGATAGAGCATCAGCCTGTGCATCGAAGGGTCCCAGGTTCGATTCCGGTCAAGGGCATGTACCTTGGTTTCGGGCACATCCCCAGTAGGGGGCGTGCAGGAGGCAGCTGGTCAATGTTTCTCTCTCAGCAAGCGGGGAGGACGGACACTAGGAATCGCCAAGGTTTGTTGTGCAGCGTAAGGGATTGGCTTAGACACCAGGGACTTCGGGCTGTGGGGCTCCTGCAAGGCAAGTGGGGGGGGCGCTGAAAGGAGATCCCTCCATTGGGCACCTGCACCCTCCTCACCCCATCTCCCAAGCGGCACTGAAATTTGACTCCAGCCCTCCGGGGAGGCTGCTGGGAACCCTTTTGCCTTGGCAACCTCAGCTTGGCAGGAACCTGGCTGTGGAGGTGAGGGGTTGACAGGAAATAGGCAGCAGTAAAGGTGTGTCCTCCCCCCGCCCCCCTGCAAGGCCCCACTGGCTCTCAGCCGGGCCCTGACCATGGCTGCAGAGGGAGCAGGTAACTGCAGGGGCGGGCCTTCCCTGCCGGGACTTCCCTGCTGGGCCTCAGCTTATCCCTCTGGAGCCAGGCCCCTCGGGAGCCCCAGGAAGTTGCCTCCCAAGCACAGGGCGAGGGTCCTGAAAGGCCGCAGGGGCCCAGGGGCCGTGTCTCACCCTGGCCCACCTCCCGGCACCACAGACGTCACCGCGCAGAGGCCAGGCAGCTGTGTGCGCCCTCCCTGGCGGCAGCACTGCACGGCTGTCCGGTGGGGCCCCAGGGTGTGGGAGAGGTACCAGGGCTGCCCCCTCATGGGTGCTCAGGGGCTGGAGGTGGGGTGGGGGAGAGGGAGTGCCCAGATCTCCCCGGTGGGAATCGGGTGGGGTGGGTAGGGAAGGTGGGGATGGAATGAGGAAGAGGAGAGGTTGGAGGTCTCAGGTTCCAGGTTGGGGGTGGGGCAGGGAATATTCCAGAGTTGCCAGTGACCAGCAGTCCTGTGTGTGTGTGTGTGTGTGTGTGTGTGGGCAGGGCAGGGGGGCGGCCAGCAGCGTGTTCCTGGCCCTGCCTCACACCAGGTGCCTGCACAGGAGGCCTGGAGCCTCAGCCACGGGGAGGGGCCCTCAGGGGTGCGAGCCCAGACTGGGCTTCCCCTGGCTGCGGTTGGGCTGGAGGCTGCCTCTGCACCTCCAGGGGGGCCTGGGCTGGAGCCCCCACACCTCACAGGTAGGCCCCGACTCCAGGCCCCTCAGCTCCGGGATGGACAGCTGATCCTGTCCATGGAGGAGCCAGCAGAGGGAGGAGAGGGCACTGCCAGGGAGGAGGGTGCCAGGTAGAGGCAGGACCAGGAACCCCTGGAGGGACCGCAGCGGGACTGTCCTGCCCCAGGAGGACCACAGACACTGGGCCCGGTCCCTCCTTCCTCCCTGTGGACCAGGGCCAGCACATTCCAGGGACACACACACGCGCACATATTCTCACACACACACACTTCCTTATTAGCCAGACAACTTGGCCAGCACGTCCGGAAGCAGCTCTGGAGTCGGGCCCTAGCCCATGCTTGGCCTGGACAGTAGGAGCCAAGTTCTCTGGGCTCTGCAGGGCCTATGGGGCCTGGTAACAGGGAGGGAGGCAGGATCCTGGGCATAGCCCCCACCCACCCCTGGGGCAGAATGACCAATGGCCAGAGCCCAGGGCCTGAAGCACCCAGAGTGTGCCCACCTCAGCCAACCCCGTGGCTCCAGCCTCCCCAACTGCACCCTCGTTAGGAGCAGCCCGTCCCCACTCGGCCTTGGGAAGCTGGCTCCAGCCCCCAGACGCTGCTGGGCTCACAGGAACAGGCACTGGGCCTGCCAGGCATGGAATTCCTGTCAGGAAACTCCGAGTTCCTGTCTCTGAACCTGGAAGCTCAGGGAGACAGCGTGGTGTGCGCCTCAGTGCCCCCCTGCACCTCGAGGAGGCTGCTGGGGCCTCCCCACGCGCTGCCCCACTCACCTCGGGCTTTGCTGCCACTGAGAGTCCCCCCAGCCTTGCACCCAGGGCCTTCCCAGCTTTTTCTAGCAGAGCATGGCCTGCCCTGGCCCCTGCGAACATGCAGTCACAGCGGGGCCACGGGCCTGGCTTTATGGCTGGCATTTACGTCACCCTCCCCAGCCTGGGAGTCACAGACAGCTGCTCATTTCACAGCTGGAAAAACTGAGGCACGGAGAGGCGAAGGGCCTGGCCTACAGTCTTGTGGCTGGAAAGTGCAGAGCTAGGCCGGGCCCTGCCCCATGGCTGCAGGCCCCTTTGTGTGGCCCTGCACCTCACAGCGTCCTTGTGCACCGGACAGCCCCTCACCAGGCCCAGGAGTGCTGGAGGTCATGAGACCAGCAGGTCACAATTATGCAAGAAGTCCTTTAGAAGGCTGATGGACCTTGGGGCTTTTAGCAAGGGCTAAAGCTATGTACTGATTGTTCTGTTGACACAATGTTGGCTGAATGGCTCAGGGGTTCCCCTAACCTGATAAATCTTTTACTGTTTACCAAACCTTACCTTTGATATGTATGTTTGCTTTGCTAAAGGACAAAATCTATAATAATAAAAGCATAGCGTGGACGACCTTCTGGGGCTGCAAGAAAAAACGGGCCGAAACCTGTTTGGCTCAGTGGATAGAGCGTTGGCCTATGGACGGAAGGGTCCCGGGTTTGATTCTGGTCAAGGGCATGTACCTTGGTTGCGGGCATATCCCCAGTAGGAGACTCTCTCTCATTGATGTTTCTAACTATCTCTCTCCTTTCCTCTCTGTAAAAAATCAATGAAATATATTTTTTAAAGATACACAAAAACAGCAACAAAAACGGGTCTCAGGTACCTGCCAGCAGCCAGCCAGCGGGGAACAAGGCCTACTCTTGCACGAATTTCGTGCATCGGGCCCCTCGTGTGTAAATAAAAAGCCGTGGGCCCACTCCACTAGAGAAGGTTTCCGCCTGGTTCCCCATGCCTTCTAAGTTTATGTTTCTTGTCTGCTGTATCCATTTATGCCCGGCCCTTCTCTTGCTGCGAAAGACTGCTGGTTCCCAGAGCAACCTGCTTCCCCAATCTCAGTTCCTTCCTTTGCCACCACAAAGTCCCTTTAGAAACCCCACAGACTAAGAGGGCCCCCATGGTGGTCAGGGTCTGTCTGTGCTCAGGCCTGGGGGGAGGGGCAGGGACCCGGCCTCCCCCTGCTCCCTGCCCTCCCCCCTCCCGTCTGTGAGAGTGCTGGGCAGTGACTCTGTGCTGGGCACCGTGGCACACAGAGTGCAGGCCCCCTCCTGGGCCTCCAGGGGGGGTGTGCTGGGAGTTGGTGCCACCAGGTCACACCCGCCTCCCGGAACCTCTGCTGTAGTGAAGTGCTTGGAGGGGACAGACTGGACATGCCAGGCCCACACCCGGCCCCTGCGCTCCTGGGCCCTCCCCCTGCCAAGGCTGACTACACCACACCTGTTAGTGGCTGGTAACATGTGTCCGTGTTTTCATCTGTGGTTTCGATATGTCTTGGAGAGTGGTCTGTTTGCTTAGTTCAGGATTAAGAAGTGGTAAGGAGGATGTACTGTATTTTTTATGCAGCAAATTATACATGTTCTGTACCCGAAACTACACTGTGTTCTAGTAAAAAGCCTGCTCAGATTGGCCAGAGCCAGAGAGGCGGTCTATTAAAAAAAGAACTGGTGTTGCCTCGGAAGGGGGGGTGGGGTAGTCTTATACAGCAAACATAGGCCTAAACCCATGTTTTAACTGTAGCCGCCTGTGCTGGGCAGTCGGGGCAGTCCTGGGCGGTGGGGTGGGGGCGGGGCAGTCCTCCAGCGGGGTAAGAAAAGTTCCCAAATTAGGGATCCATGGATCTCTGGATCCTAGGGAAGAGGATGATGTCCTGAGCCCTTGGGCTGTCGGGGCGCAGCCACCGCGTGCCCAGCTCCCTCCCTCCGAGCAGGGTTAGGGATCAGCTTCTGGGTCCCAGCTCGGCACCTCCCTAGCTGTGTAACTCTGGGCGCGACTCCGCCTCTCCGGGCGCTGTCTCCCCGGGGAAATGGGGAGCATTCCTGCAAAAATGCGAATGTGGCTCCGGAGGGCCTGGCTGGCAGCAGGGTCCGGAGGGAGCAGAGCAGGTGCTGCTGCTGCGTGCTCGGGCACTGCAGCCTTCCCTGGCAACCACCTGCCACCATCCCTAGGAGGGGAGACGAGGCCCCGGGGGTGAAGCCACATGTCTCAACACACCTATGCAGCCCGGCTGGTGTGGCTCAGTGGTTGAGCATTGACCTCTGAGTCAGGAGGTCACTGCTCACTTCCTGGTCAGGGCGTGTGCCCGGGTTGTGGCCTCAGTCCCCAATGGGAAGGAGGGGCGTGGGGGAGGGGTGTGCAGGAGGCAGCCGATCAATGATTCTCTCATCGTTGATGTTTCTCTCTCTCCCTCTCCCTCTCTGAAGTCAATAAAAATCTATTAAAAAATAATAATATAGCCGAAACTGGTTTGGCTCAGTGGATAGAGCGTCAGTCTGTGGACTGAAAGGTCCCAGGTTCGATTCCGGTCAAGGGCATGTACCTTGGTTGCGGGCATATCCCCAGTAGGTGTGCAAGAGGCAGCTGATCAATGATTCTCTCTCATCGATGTTTCTAACTCTCTATCCCTCTCCCTTCCTCTCTGTGAAAAATCAATAAAATATATTTAAAAAAAAATAATATAAAATAAAAACACTGGTGTGAGTTATGCCTTCTTTCTCCAAAGCTGACACCCTGAGCTCTCAAGCGTCAATGAGGAGAGCCCAGCTCCGAGGCGCCGGGAAAATCAGGCCCTCCGTGCTTTGGGCAGCCTCCTGGCCTCTGGGCCCTGGCCCAGCCTCATGGGGGACGGGGGAGGCGGGGAGACAGTGCCAGCTGTGCTGGGACTGTCTTCTGGGCAGCCTCCTGGCCTCTGGGCCCTGGCCCAGCCTCATGGGGGACGGGGGAGGCGGGGAGACAGTGCCAGCTGTGCTGGGACTGTCTTCTGGGCAGCCTCCTGGCCTCTGGGCCCTGGCCCAGCCTCATGGGGGACGGGGGAGGCGGGGAGAGAGTGCCAGCTGTGCTGGGACTGTCTTCTGGGCAGCCTCCTGGCCTCTGGGCCCTGGCCCAGCCTCATGGGGGACGGGGGAGGCGGGGAGAGAGTGCCAGCTGTACTGGGACTGTCTTCTGGGCAGCCTCCTGGCCTCTGGGCCCTGGCCCAGGCCTGCAGAACGCTGGGATTGCAGGAACGTTCCCGCCTCTGCCATCGGGCCCAGTGAGAGCAGCATGACTTACTGGAAACCACACGGGCTAGGGGAAGGCTCCCGGGGCAGCCCAGGCCGGGAGGGGCAACTGCCGAACTTGGCCGTTTTGCATCACCACCAAAAGCCATTGCATAAGCCAGGCCTTTTTGGGGAGAGTTGGCCATGGGGGCTGGCTTGGAGAAGTCGCTGGCTCCCTGGAGGGGCGGTTCCTCCCGGGAGCCCTTCTGCGTTCGCTGCGTGGGAGGCCAAGCATTGGGATCCTCTTGCCCCATGGCCTTGCCGAAGCCATTTCTCCTCCGGCCTGTTTCCCCAACTGCCAGGCAAAGAAGGAAGCGTGGGCCTGGCTTCCTCCTGGGGGGGGGGGGTGTTCACAAGTAAACATCCTCATGTGGGGGAGCGCCCCCGAGGCAGAGGGTGCCCGGGAGGGTGGCTCCTGGCCAGCTGTCCCGTGGCCCGGGGAGGTCAGCTGACCCCGGCCCAGGACTGTGCAGCTGTAAGCGACCCCAAGCCAGTGACTCCTCCCTGTGGCCACAGACCCAGCCTCAAGGCCTCCATCTGCTGGCTCCTTCGCTCTTCCGAGACTCAGTTTCCTCCTCTGTCAGCACGGGCACAAGGGCCTGCCCGGTGCAGTGAGTGAGGGGCACCCCAGGGAACAAGAGGCCCTGAAGGGTCCCCCCAGTCAGGCAGTGGCCTGAGGAGCGGAGGGACAAGCAGGACTGGCGGGCCAGTGTGGAAATGCAAGTCATTTCCCAGAGGGAAGTGGCCGGGCCTCGGGAGGCTGGGCGACAGCCTGGTGCCCTGGCCTCCTGATCTGGGGAGCCCCCTCCCCCCGTCAGCACCCCCCTGTGCCCCCTCCGGGGGCAACGGCCCCACGACCTGCAGTCCTTCCTTCTTGTGAGACCTTCAGCCTCGGCCTGAATGTGCCCTCTGCCTTCCAGGCCCCTTTCCAGGAGCTTCTCCCAGCAAGGTCCCCTGTCCTCCCGCCCCCAACAGTCCCGGCACAGCCGGCACTCACTCCCCCCACCCCCTGTGGCTGGGCCCCAGAGGGAGCAGGGGAAGACTCAGTCAATGAACAAGATTATGAAATCCTGGGACTTTTCCCCTCAAAGATGTAAACAAAGTGGGAGGCAGTAAAACCTCTAGTGTCTGCATCCAAGCTGTCCTGCTGGCAGCCCCTTCCTGCGTCCCAAGTCCACAGAACTGCATCTCCACACTGACCACCGGGGGGCGATGTTTGCTGGGCGCCCAGCATGGGGCAGGGCCGTCAGAGAGGGAGGTGCTCAGAGTCCGCCTTGGAGGGGCTACGAGGGAGCACGCACCTCAGAGGCTTGCCCCATGGTAAGGTGACCAGACGTCCCACTTTTGGCGGTCGCCTTACCCATGGGAGCAGTAAACACGGCAAAGCCCTCAGGGCTGCGAGTCCTCGAAGTCAGCGGTCTGCCCCGAGAATGGACGGCAGGCTGCGGGCGGACGTGTTCTCAGCAGCCGAAGGCAGCAGCAGCCCGCAGCCCGTGCCCGCCGGTGCCGTGAACAAACGGCACTCAGTCTTACAGAGGACGGGAAGCCGACACGCTCGAAGGGACAAACCGTGGGGACAGCACGCTGAGAGAAACGAGCCGGCGCCCGCGCACAGACCCTGTGCGATTCCACTTTCGCGAGGCCCTCAGAAGGGCCAGTGTGTGGAGCAGAATGGCGGTCGCCAGGGGCTGGCGGAGGGGGAGGGGGCGGTGTCCGGTGAGTTTCTCACGGTGGACAAAGTTCGCAGACGCGCGGCCCTGGCTGCACCACAGGGCGAAGGTGCACACGCCCAGCTGCACGCGTCCGGGATCGAATGGTCCTTTTTGTTAAGCATCTGTGGCCACGGGTCTCAGGACAGGGCCAGCGGCACTGCTGAGCAGAGGGAAGGGAGGCAGAGCGACAGGCGTGTGGTAGGGCCAGGGCCCTGGTCACAGTGGGCAGCAGACCACTCACGGCTCCTGCTGACACCCTCCTCGCAGCCGGAGCCCGAGGGGAGGGGACACGGGATGGAACTGGGAGGGAGGGCCAGCAGCTGGCCAGCAGCACTCCCACCGCATCGGCTGCCTCCTGCCGAGGTGGATTGTTGGCTGGCCCGCGGCTGGCTCTCCCTGGACGGTCTGGCCTCGGGAGGACAGTTCCTCATATGTCAGGAGTAAGAATAGCTCCGGCCTTGTCAGCGCCCCTCCCCCAGCTGTCACAGCCTCAGCGCCGCCCGGCCGCCCATGCAAGAGGGCCTCCCTCACCGGGGCTTCACGGACACCCTCTGCCCTTGGGAAGTGACTGGTGCAGCACACAAGGGCAGGCAGCTCTCCCTACCCCCTTGCCCCCTCACCTCCCCCCCCTCACCCCTCACCCCTCACCTCCTCCCCCTCCCACCCTCCGGGCCTGGCCGCTGCTCAGGTGAAGCATGAAGGGGCAGGCTGCCAGGCTGCGGTTCAGGCTGTGCCCTGGGGAGCGTCACTCTGGCCCTGCCCACCAGGCCACCGGAGCCTCACAGGTGTCCCCATCTGTGGACGGGGGGCAGCCTGCCCGGAAGGCAGGTTTGCACAATGCGGCCACAGGTCCGGGTTCATCCCCAGGGTCCCTGGCAGCTGGATGGCCTGGGGGCCTGGCCTCTCGGCTCCCCATCATCTGTGGGGCAGATGGGATGACCGCCCAGCCCCTCGGCTGGCTTCTCTGAAAAATGCCCGGGCGCCAGGGTGGGGAAGGGTGAGGGAAGGAGCTCCCCTCCTCCCAAGCGCCAACAGGGACAGGGCGGTGTCCAAACCCAAGCCTGGCACTGCCACCCAAGAGGAAGAGGAAGTCTTGTCCCCGGGGCACCCCCTCCCGCCCCGCCCGCCCTGCCACCCTCCCAGGCCCACGGGGGAGCTGCCCCCGAGGTGAGGGGTCAGGGAGCAAACAAGGGGGGCGGCGGCGAGGCAGCAAAAGGGAAGCGGCTCAGCCGGGAAATTCCTGAATGACTGTCCTTTCCAGAGGGAGGGATTCCTGGCATGTGCCATGGCCAGGGTGCGCTGCTGGGGGGTCTCTCCGCCAGCACCCTCTCCCCACCCCCTAACAGGCCTGGCAGCCGGGCTGAGAGGGGAGACTGAGGCCCAGAGCGGGGGTGAGCTGCTCGAGGCCGCACCGCGAGGACAGAGCCGGGCTGAGTGGGCTCAAGCCCCGGCTGCCTGGGCCCTGGCTTTGCCTCCAGGCGCCTGTCCGGCCCGGCCCGGCCCGGGTCCCACAAGGGGAGCCCTTCAGCGGGGTCCTGGGCCCGGGGTCCTCCACTCTGCCTGCGTGCCCTCGGGCACCCCCCTTTCCGGGGACCTGCCCATGAGCATGCAGCACCCCGCACCGGGGCTCCGTCCTCAGCGACCCCCGCAGCCCCCGGCACCCCTCCGGGAAGCCCCTCCCGGAGGGTCGGGTGGGACAGCCGGGGAGGCCGGGGCTGGGACGGGCTCTGTGACGCAGGGCGCGGGGCTGCCCTGGGGCGGGCTTCCAGCAGCCAATCAGCAGCGCCGCTGACCATGGGGGGGAGCCGGACCCGGTCCCCGGCGGCCGTGGGTAAGGGTCCCGGCGCCCCAAACCCCGGGGAGGGCCTGCGGCGGCCGCGCCCCGGCCCGGGCCCCGCCCGCGGTGGGAGCAGGGACCCTCCCTCCCGTGCCTGCTGGGCGGCCCTGCCGGCGGGGGGCGCTCCGCGTCCGCACCCGCAGCCCCGCGCCCCCGCCGCCCCCGCCTCCGCCTCCGCCCGCGCTCTGGGCCCGAGGGCGGGGCGGGCGGGCGAGGCTTTTTGAGGCCGCGGGCGCCGGCGGGCAGAGGCGCCGGCGGCTCAGTAAGTGACTCCTCTCCGCGTCCGGTCCGTCCATCGCCCCGCGGCCGCCGGTCCTCCGGGGGGCTGTCCGGTCCTCCCGGGGGGCTGTCCGGTCCTCCGGGGGGCTGTCCGGTCCTCCGGGGGGCTCCCCGGTCCTCCGGGGGGGCGGCCCGGTCCTCCGGGGGGGCGGCCCGGTCCTCCGGGGGGGCTCCCCGGTCCTCCGGGGGGGCGGCCCGGTTCTCCGGGGGGGGGCGGCCCGGTCCTCTGGGGTGGCTGTCCGGTTCTCCTGGGGGGCGACTGTTTGGTCCTCCGGGGGGGCTCCCCGGTCCTTCGGGAGGGCTCCCCGGTCCTCCGGGGGGGCGGCCCGGTCCTCCGGGGGGGTGGAGCCCGGTCTTCCGGGGGGGTGGCGTCCGGTCCTCCGGGGGGGCTCCCCGGTCCTCCGAGGGGCGGCGGCGGGGACCGAGGGGGCTGCCGACCTAGGCCCTGGCGCCCCGCAGCCCCGCCTCCGGGGAAACTGAGGCCTCCGGGGAAACTGAGGCTTGCGCTGCGGGCGCTGAGGACCGGGTTGCGCTCAAAGCACGGGGTGCCCCGGGGAAGGCAGGAAGGGGTGCCCCGGGGGAGGCAGCGGGGTGCCCTGGGGGAGGCAGGGAGGGGGCTGTGGGGTTGGTGCGGGTCTCCCCATTTCAGGAGGCAGGGAGGGGGCTGTGTGACCCAGCCATCACTCCCCCTGCAGCCTGGAGGACCCCCGAGCAGAGGCAGGGGAGGGTGTGGCGCAGCCTGACCCCAGGGGAGGGAGGAGGGGGCTGTGTGCCTGAGGAGGATGGGGAGGACGGGATGTCACCTGTATCTTCACTGCCCAGCAAGGGCTGCGCTGAGCGGAGCGAACTCTGCCGCCCCTGCCGGCTGACACCCGCACCCTCCCTGGGCCCCGTGGCTGGCGCTGGGCGGTGCGGGTCTGCAGTTCGGGGGCCTGAGAAGGAGTCTGCGCCCAGGGGTGGAGGGGAACCCGTGGGGACCCGCCAGAGCAGCGTCTGGAGGTCAGACGGAGCCCAGCTTGTGTGGGGACTGGGAGGTGGGCAGAGGTGAGGCTGGGCCCCTGCGGGTCGGGATGGCCTCTGCCTCGCCCCAGGAGGGGGGCAGAGGTGGGGCAGGCCCCTGGGGGGGACCCTGAGCACCCACCAGCCGGCCAGGTCAGCTCCTATGGGTGAGTGGCATGAAATGGGCGGATTGGGAGGGATGCTGGGGTAGTGGTGAGAGGCAGAGACGAGGACCTTGGTCTGGGGCTCCCTGGAGCACCCCTCCTGGGCTCTGCAGTGCGACCGCCAGGCCACATGGCAGGGGAAGCACTGGAGGCCAGTGGGTACAAGCCAGGCGCCCGGCCCCGAGCGGCGCTGGCCAAGCTCAGGGGTTAGGGTGCGCAGCGAGCGGGGGTGAGGGGGGATGGGACAGGGTGTGGGCTGATGGGAGGCAGCGGGGGCTCCAGGTCAAGCTGAGCCCCGCATCACCCACACTCCGTTCCCCCTGGCCGGGTGGCGGGCTGCGCCGGGCGGTCTGTCGTTGCTGGGTGCCTCATGCCTGGGCACGTTCACTCTGGGGTGGGAGAAAGGGCACCGTGGTTATGGGTCACCCGTTCCCAGGAAGGCCTAGCCCGTCTGCTCCCTCTTCCCACTCTGCCCCGCTCACTCCCTGGGGTTGGCCTGGCTGAGTGGCCGAGCCTGCTGGGCACAGGGTCCTGCCTTCGGGGGAGCAGCCTGCAAGGTGCTGGGGGACCGGAGGCAGGGGGTGAGCTCCAGTGCACGCCGCTGCCTGTGCGGTGTTCAGGCCTCCCCGAGTCCTGTCCCTGAGATGACGTGTCTCCTCCTCCCCCCCATCCCCACCCCCCATGTGGAAGTGAGGGGATGGGCACCCCAGAAGGCACGGAAAGTGAATGCTGTGGCCTGGCGGGTTACTCTCCGAGGTCCTTCCCCCTGGTGCGGGAGGCGTCTGCGGCTTCTGTACCCACAGCCAGGCTAGGGCACGGCTCTGCTTGCTCACAGTGTCCCTCTGGGACCCCACAGCCAGACAGGACCAGGGAAGCGCTGGCCAGATGGAGGGCGTGCAGGGCAGGCCTCTGCCTCAGCCAGCCTTCGCTGCCTCGGGCCCCTCCGGGCCTCGGTCGATGCTCCGTGCAATGGGACCGAGCCCGCTGTCCCCCCCAGGCCCGTGGGATCCAGGGCGCATGCTCTGCAGCCCCTGCCCAGAGGGTGGGCTGCCCAGGAAGTTTTGCCAGTGAAAGGGGGCCCCTCCAGCTGGGAGGGGGGCCTTAGCCTGTTCCCTGCCTGGCGGTGCTGGAGTGGGGGCTGGGGGAGGAGGAGTGGTGAGGGCTGAGAAACCGGGTCGGGCAGGGGCGGAGCTGGTGCCCAGGTGGCCCCCCGGGGAGGACTGGCAGCGCACCGAGCTGCCCCGCCGAGTGCTGTGACGCTGACTGCTGCCCTCCCCTCGGCCCAGGCCTGAGCACGAGCGATGCTGAAGATGATGACCTTCCAAGGCCTGCCCGGGGCAGAGGCCCTTGACTTCCTGGGGAGCCCCCTCAGGTTTCGGACGGCGTCGGAGGCGGAGTCCGAGGCCTCCATGTCCGAGGCCTCCTCGGAGGACCTGGTGCCACCCCCGGAGGCCCCGGAGCGGGATGAGGCGGAGACTTCCAAGAAGAAGTCCAAAGGCCTGGCCACCGTGTTCGGCCTCTTCACCAAAGGGAAGAAGAAGAAAGGCGCGGCCGGCTCCGTGGAGCCCGCCCGCAAGCCTGACGCCACGCCGGGGCCTGCGGACCCGCTGCCCACAGGTAGGCTGGGCCCGGGGGTGCGGGGCCGTGTCGGGCCGGGCTCACGGTCCAGGGGAGCGGGCGGCATGGTGGGCACGGACGCCTCTCCCCTCCTGGCTCCCCTGCGCCCTGCCCAATGTGGGCGGGGAGCCTGGACGCGGCCTGGGGTGAGCGCGCTGACGCCGGCCCCCGCCCGCAGTGGAGGAGCTGAAGGCGGCCCTGGAGCGCGGGCAGCTGGAGGCGGCGGCGCCGCTGATGCGGCTGGAGCGGGAGCTGCGGGCGGCGGCGGCGGCGGGCGGCACGGCCGAGGCGGAGCTGGTGCGGCGGCAGAGCAAGGTGGAGGCGCTGTTCGCGCTGCTGCGCGACCAGGTGCTGGGCCCGCTGCGCCGGCCGCTGGACGCCCAGCCCGAGCCCGGGCGGCTGCGGCGCGCGCTGGCCGTGCTGGCCGAGCAGGAGCGCGAGGACCGGCGCGCGGCCGCCGAGCCCGGGCCCCCCGCGCTGGCGCCCACGCGGCCGCGGCGCTGGCTGCAGCTGTGGCGGCACGAAGTGGCCCGCGAGGCCGAGGAGCGGCTGGGCCGGCCGCCCGCCGCCGCCCAGGGCCTGTCGGAGGCCGAGCGCGCCTTCCTGGCCATGGGCCGCACCATGCGGGAGGACCTGCAGGCCGTGGCGCAGCGCCTGAAGCCGCTCTTCCCCGCCGAGTTCCGCGTCGTGGCCACCTACGCCGAGGCCTACCACGCGCACTTCGCGGCCCAGGTGGCGGCCATGGCGCAGTTCGAGCTGTGCCCGCGCGACACCTACATGCTGCTGCTCTGGGTGCAAAGCCTCTACCCCAAGTGAGTGCTGGCCTGGCCCGGAGGCGCCCGGGCGGGTGGGGGGGGGTAGGGGGTGGAGGGGGGGTGGGGAGGGGGGGGGGGGGGGGGGGAGGGGGGGCGGGGGGGTGGAGTGGGGGGCGGAGGGGGTGGAGGTGGGGGGGAGAGGGGGTGGAGGTGAGGGGAGAGGGGGAGGTGGGGGGGAGAGGGGGTAGAGGTGTGGGGGGGAGAGGGGGTGGAGGTGGGGGCGGAGGGGGTGGAGGCGGGGGACAGAGGGGGTGGAGGTGGGGGAGAGAGGGGGTGGAGGTGGGGGGGAGAGGGGGAGGAGGTGGGGGGGTGGGGGCCAAGGGGGAGGAGAGGGGGGATGGCCGGAGGAGGCGTTCCTGTGGGTGGGGCCCTGGTCCGTGGGGCGGGGCCCCCGTGGGCGGAGCCAGGATGAAGCTCAGGCCTGCTGGGGTCTGCTTTGCACCTGGAACCATTCATTCCAGGGCCTCACTCGGGGAAACTGGGGCAGTTGGGGCAACTAGGGTGCAGAGAAAGGCAGAGAAATACATTTTATTATTTCAGAGTGGAAGGGAGAGGGAGGAGAAACATGAATAATGAGAAATCTGATTGGCTGCCTCCTGCAGGCCCCACACGGGATCGATGTGGGCTGACCAGGAATCGAACCGTGACCTCCTGGCTCACAGGTCAATGCTCAAGCACTGAGCCACGCCGGCCGGGCCAAGAACTTCATTCATTCATGAACTGGGCGAGGGGTGGGGCAGACGATGGCCATCCAGAGCTGGAAGGGCTGTGGCCCCTGCCAGGGCCTGGGGGAGCCCAAGGCAGGGCCCTAGCCTGGCCTGGTCAGTCCGGGAAGTGGGCTGAGGAGGTGCCCGTAGGGTCTGCCGGGAGCAGGAGCCAACGTCCTGAGCAGGGACAGCCCCCAGGCCCACAGGAGGAAGCGGAGGGGCCGGGGAGAAGGCGGGGGGAGGGTGGTGCTCTTGGCAAGGGGTCACCCCCCTGGGCCTGAGCTGAGCCGGGAGGCATTCTGGGAGCTGGCTGAGCTTGTCCCCGCTTGGATTTATGGACAGGTTATGGGGCCCCCGGAAGCACGGAGAGCAGGGCTGGGCTGGGGGCCTCCTGGCCCTTTGGACGCCCCTGGGAGCCACAGCTGAGCTGAGCTCTGGCCAAGGGGCTGGAGCCATGGGGCGGAGGCTGGCGGTGAGGCGGAGGGGGCCTGGCAGCCGTGTGTCCAGCGTCAGGTGTCCGGGTTACCCAGAGGCCGTGGGTCTCAGCACCAGCTGGGTGGGGAGAGAGCGAGTGTGGTGGTGCCCAGCACAAAGCCAGGGGTGCCTTGCCCAGCCCCAAGTGGAAGGCCTGGGGAGCCTGGAGGGCGGAGCCTGAGCAGCCGTGAGGGCCTCGGGGGCCACCTGGGTGGCCGGGGGCTCCGATGGTGCTGCTGGGTCAGCGGGTCCAGAGGAAGGGCCCAGTGGGTGGTGGGTGAGAAGTCAGCAGGGCACAGGGAGGCGGCACAGGCAGGCGGCACAGGCAGGCACTGCGGCCTGACTCACCAGGAAGCGCTGGGCACGCACACCTCTGCCAGGCAGGCAGCCTTCCTGTCCCGGTGACTGGGGCCTTTGGCCGGGCCCACAGGGTCGACAGCAGGAAACGGAGCCGGCTGGGCTGGAGCCCTGAGGAGGCGAGGAGGCTTTGTGTGGCAGGAGTGCAGGCAGCACAGGGACATGGCGTCCGGCTGCCAGGGGCAGAGAGGCCGCCCCTGAGCCTCTCGCAGACAAAGGCTGAGGAAGTGCCAGGGTGGGGCCGTCCCTGGGGGCACGGACCCCGCAGAGCGCCGAGAGGGTGAGGGAGCTGCCTCCAAGGCCCTGTGAGCAGCCCTTCCTGCTTGGCGGCCGGCCTCTGCGGGCAGCACGGGTGGCCGGAGGGAGGGGGCCCAGGCTGGGGTGCAGGGGAGTGAGAGGGAGGGCAGGTGGGAGGGGTGGCAGGTCCAGGCTGCTGCTGGTGAGAGCGGGTAGCTGTGTCAGAGGGGAGATGGGGTTTGATTTGCAGGAGGCGGCCAGCAGGTTCTGCCTGCCGGTGGACAGGGCAGAGGCAGGAGCCTGGGAGGGGGCTGTGGCAGTGAGCTGGGGAGAGAAGGGGTGGCTGGGCTGGGTGGCTGGAGGCTGATGGAGGCAGGGGTGGCGATGTTTTGGAGCCTGAGTGGATGAGAGAGTAAAAGGCATGGTGATGCTGAAACCAGTTTGACTCAGTGGTAGAGCGTCGGTCTGCGGACTGAAAGGTCCCGGGTTTGATTCCGGTCAGGGGCATGTATGTTGGGTAGGGGGTGTGCAAGAGGCAGCTGGTCGATGTTTCTTTCTCATCGACATTTCTAGCTCTCTATCTCTCTCCCTTCTTCTCTGTAAAAAATCAATAAAATATATTTAAAAAAAAAACACGGTGATGCCAAGGCTTTTTCCCGGAACAGGAGAGGGTCCATCATCGAGACGCAGAGGCCGGTGGGTCATGGGGGCACACGGTGGCGCTCGGGGCAGGGGAGAGCAGGCGGGGAGGTGCTCTCAGCTCAGGATGGAGCTGGGCGGGGGGCTGTCTCCTCCCGCCAGCCCCCTCTGCCCTCAGTGGCATCATCAACAGCTCCTCGCTGGCAGGTGAGCTGCAGCGGCTCAACCTGGGCAGCCTCCTGCCCCCCAAGCAGATCCGGCTGCTGGAGGCCACGTTCCTGTCCAACGAGGTGGTGAGTCCGTGAGGCGCCAGCGCCGGGCCGGGCCGGGAGGGGCAGGAAGGAAGCGGGCGGACGGGGCACCGGGAACCTGGCAGGGCTCCCCGGGGGCAGGGCTCATGGGTTCCTGCCGACCTTGACCTGACTCGCCCCTGCCCCCAGACCAGCGTGAAGGAGCTGATGAGCCGAGCCCTGGACCTGGAGTCGCAGCGCTGGGCCC
This sequence comes from Pipistrellus kuhlii, assembly GCF_014108245.1. NCBI lineage: Eukaryota > Metazoa > Chordata > Mammalia > Chiroptera > Vespertilionidae > Pipistrellus > Pipistrellus kuhlii. The sequence continues at coordinate 733,786 of NW_023425603.1, forward strand.
GGGATGTGGCCCCCCAGAGGCTGAACGGCCACTGCCACAGCGAGCTGGCCATCGACATCATCCAGGTGGCACAGCCCGCCCGCGCCCGCAGCCCGCCGTCCATCCCTGACAGCACACGTGCCGCCTCCGAGCCCGCCCCGTTCTCAGCGTGCCCCCCCCCGCCCCCCCAGCCCTGGTCCAGCTGGGCCCCTGCTCAGCTTACCCGCTCCCTGCAGATCATCTCCCAGGGCGAGGCCAAGGCCGAGAGCATCACGCTGGACCTGGGCAAGCAGATCAAGAGCATGCTGCTGGCGGAGCTGGCTGCGTTTCTGAGGAGGTGGGTGTGTGCAGGCATGCCCAGAGGGCCCGCAGCCTCCGCCCTGTGCTCGGCTGGGGTCCAGGCTAGATTGGTGCCCCTAAGGTGTCTGTCCTTCTGGGCAGGAGCCCTCTCCCCCTGCCCTGGGCCCCGAGGCCCCCATCCTACTGGCACAGCTCCCAGCAGAGCACCCTCAGCTGCAAGGGGGTGCCCCTGAAGGACCGAGACCCTGGGCTCCCCTTCAGTGACAGCCTAGTCTCCACCCCCAACTCCTGGCTGCCTCCCTCCCACTTTTTTTTTTTTTTTTTTTTTTTTTTTGGTTCCCAAGTTTTATTCAAGAACTCATACAAAATTTGCCAGATAAATGAGCTTTAATCCTCATCTTCCTCCTCCTCTTCATCCTGGTTTATCTGGAAGTAACACAATTTGTAACTCTTTGCTGTTAGCAACTACGCGCAACCAGTCCTATAGGTTATTCTTCCCCAGATATTTTTTGGTGAGATATTTCAAATACCTTTTGGAAAAAGGCACCTCAAACATTATTAGTGATCTTACTCTTGCTTCTTTCAATGGTTACAACCCCTCCACCGAGATTCTTAGCTTTTCCGTTCACTTTGATTCTCTCCTGAAGAAACTGCTCAAAGTTGGCAGCATCCATGATTCCATCTTCTGCGGGGTGGGTGCATCCAGCAGAAACTTCAGAACCTGCTTCTTTTTTTTTTTACCCCTTTGCCACGAGCTTTTTCACGGGAGCCATGGCAGCCGTGGAGGCAGAAACCTCCCCACTTCTGAGGACCCCTCCGTTTACCCATGGCCCCCTCCAGTCTCCCAGAGCTCGGTGGCCCCCTGCCCGGGAGCTGGGCAGGACCTTGGGGTGCGGGGCCCAGCCGCCGCCCTAAGCCGAGGGGCCACCCTGGGAGAGGCGCTGCTCCTGTCCGGTGTTTGTGCTGGTCCCGCCAGCGCCCCTTCCTGTCTCATCAGCTACCAGCGGGCCTTTGATGACTTTCTGGAGAGGTGCAAACAGCTGAGAAATTACAGGGCCAATGTCATGGCCAACATCAACAATTGCCTGACCTTCTGGTGAGAGGGTGAGGGCGGCGAGGCCGGGAGGCCGGGCGGGGTGGGAGCAGAGCACCAGCCTGCCTGCTGGAGGGAAGGGCTGCTGGGAGGCAGAGGAGAGTGCGGAGGGGGGGTGAGGTGAGGGGGGCGGGGGGAGCGAGGCCACAGCGGCTTAAGCACAGCCGCGGAGTGAGCGAGGAAGGCTGTGGACGTGAGCGGCCTGCCCCGCGGGAACGCTCGTGGGGGCTCGCCTCGGGCACAGGTCCGCGGTGATTGTGTCCTTGGAACATCGGGCAGTGATTCTGCCCATTGAGCAGCTCCCGCACCTCAGTCAGGAAGAGGATGTGGGGCGGGGGCGTGCAGGGATGAGCAGACTGGGCCTGCCCGGGGGTTATAATGGGGTGACTTGGACTGCGGGTTCCAGAGGGAGGAGGCGGTTAGGAAGACTGGCCTCGGGCTCACGGGCTCTGGTTTGGGCCGTGGGCCAGCAGGGCCGGGTGACCTCCCGCCCCGTCCTCCAGGATCTCCATAGAGAAGTGGCAGGCGCCTCCGGACCCCCTGCGCCCCCTGAATGAACTCAAGAGCCACGGCTTTGACACCCTGCTCCAGGGCCTGTTCTCGGACCTGAAGGTAGCTTGCCCGCCCGGGGCCACCGGGGGGTGGCCCGCCAGGGGGTGGGCGAGTGGCAGGGGCCAGGCTGCCACGTGGGAGGCACGGTGTGGGGCTGGGTGTGGAGAGGCTGGTGAGCCCTCGCCCTCGCCCTCATCTCCACCATGTTGGCTGGGGCTCGGCCTCAGAGGGGCCTCCCAGGGCTGGGAGGACACAGGAAAACTTCAGCGGCCCCCCTAGTCCCCAAGTTTGCACACTCCCCCCAGTCCCCCCGCCCCGCCTGTCCCCACCTGTCCCCATGCCGAACTCCAGCGGTGATGCTCAGAGCCTCTGGCAGCCGCCGCCATGCCATGTCCGCCGGCCAAGAAGCCCCCAGAAAGGCCTTGTTCCTTAGCAGAGGGCTCGGGTCCCCAGAGAGGAGCAGGAGGGGCCCCTGCCCACCCGCCGTGTTCCCAGCGACAGGGCGGGAGGCCATGGGTGGCCAGCTGGCGGTGAGGCCGCACTGTGACCCGGGTGACTTGGCACCAGTCAGGCGCGAGCCTTGTTTACACAGGAATTTATTTATTTAGGTCGGAGAGGGGGGTGGGGGGGAAAGCCTCCGCAGGCAGACTGCGCTGCAGGAGCCCCAGCGGGCATCCTGGGGGAGGGTACACACACCCCCTTCCACTCCCTACCGGTGACCTGAGTCCCACCCTGGGTCCCGCCAACTCTCGGGTCCCCTGGCCCCCGGGCCACCCTGCGTGTCAGTGTGCGTGTGAGCGTGTGTGCGTGTGAGCGTGTGAGCGGCTGGCAGCCTTCCCTGCAGGGCGGGCAGACATCCTGCCTTCCTCCCGGCACAGCCGCTGTTCAAGAGGCTCACGCAGACCCGCTGGGCGGCCGTGGCGCAGACTCTGGAGGAAGTCGTGTCCGTCGTGGAGGCCCGGCTGCCCGAGTTCTCGAGTTCTCGGAACTGCCGGAGTGTTTCCAGGAGCTGCGCTCCCGCGGGGCGGGGGGTGGGAGCTGGTCCGGCGGCCACGCAGCCGGCACGCAGCTAATAGGCCTGCGCGCCACGTGGCACGCCCACAGGCATGCACGCACTCCTTGGCCCTGACGTCCGTGCTCCCTGAACTCCGGCCCGGGGCTGCCGGCTCTGCAGGGAGAGCGTGGCTCCTTGGGGAGGGCTCATGGCCCTGCCTCTGCCCCTGGTCCACGTGCACCTGGTGAAGGAGTACATCGTGCGGCTCAGCAAGCGGCGCCTGGTCCTCAAGACCGCGGAGCAGCAGCAGCAACTGGCCGGGCAGGTCCTGGCCAACGCCAACCTCATCGAGCGCTTCTGCACTCAGCACGTAAGCACTGACCCCCCAAATACCCCTTCCATCCCCTCACATACCCCCCCCAATGGGCTGCCCTTGCCCCCTGGGCCTCTCCAAGCTCAGTGCTCTGGCCTGGCCCCCGCTGGGCCCGGGGCACTTCTGGAGCCGGGCAGCTCCCTCCAACCAGGCCTGTGCCCGCAGGGCTCCCCGGCCACCTGGCTGCAGCCCGCCCTCTCGACGCTCGCCGAGATCATCCGCCTGCAGGACCCCAGTGCCATCAAGATCGAGGTGGCCACTTACGCCACCCTGTACCCTGACTTCAGGTGAGACAGGCGGTGTCACAGGACCTGGGCAGTCAGTATGGCCCTGCCAGTCCCGGCTGCAGCCAAGCCCCTCTGGGGCGGGCCCTCCAGTACCGGCCACGCAACGCAGTCCTGGCTGTGGACTTCGCTGAGGCCGGGACTGGGCCGGCTCCCGGGCGAGGTCTTACAGTGGCTCATCCCTACCAGGCTGACGCTTTCCTTTTTGTCGTTAAACATATATTTGTACTGACTTCAGAGAGGAAGGGGGAGAGAGAGAGAGAGACGCACACAGAAGCATTACTGATGGGAGAGAATCACTGAGCAGCTGCCTCCTGCATGCCCCCTCCTGGGGATCAAGCCCACAACCTGGACACATGCCCCTGTTCCAGAGTGGAGGCTGTCTGAGGATCTTATGAGCAAGGAAATGGGATTTTGGGCTGAGTCCTCCGACATGGAAGAGGAAGTTTGAAGGGGCCCTGAGTTGGATTGCTGTCTCAGTCTAGTGCAGCCCCTGGCTCACCCACTGCACTCATCCACCTAGCCACCCGCCTACCCACACATGCACCCATTTATTCACCTACCCACCCATCCAAGCAGCATCTCCCCATCTCATCTAACTGCCCAGCAGGCTATCTCGCTGTCTACTCACCCATCATCCACATCTAGCCATCTAGCCATCCAGTCATCTACATATCCACCACCTATCCATTCATGCATCCATCCATCATCCATCCAACTCTGCATCTCTCCATTCACTTACCCACCCATCCACCCCTCAGCCATCCACCCACTCACTCATCCATCCTTCCATCTATCCATCCATCTATCCATTCACTTACCCATCCACTCCTCACCCACTCACTCACTCATCCATCCATCCTTACATCCATCCATCCATCCATCCATCCACTCACTCATCCATCCTTCCATCTATCCATCCATCCATCCATTCACTTACCCACCCATCCACCCCTCAGCCATCCATCCACTCACTCATTCATCCTTCCTTCCATCCATCCATCCATCCATTCATCCTTCCTTCCATCCATCCATTCACTTACCCATCCATCCACTCACTCATTCATCCTTTCTTCCTTCCTTCCATCCATCCATCCATCCATCCATCAATCCATCTATCCATTCATTCATCCATTTATCCACTCACTCTTTCATCCATACATTCACCCACCTATTCATCCATCCTTCCATCCACCCACCATCCCTCCCACAGTTACCAGTGGTCCTAGGTGCCAGGCTCTGCGCTAGGTACCAGGATGCAATGATGTGCAAGACGGAGCAGGCCTCAGCCCTCCCTCAGGTGGCTTACAGCCCGCTGAGGGCTCACAGCAGAGGAACACGCATGCAAGTTGTACAGATGATGTGACCGGCAGGAGGTGCTGACTGAAGGGTGGGAAAGCCTCTTTGGGGAGGTGACATTGTAGCTGAGGCTTAAAGCTGAAAGCTGTCACCTCGGAGCGGTGGAGGAGACTCCAGCAGGGACAGCCGGTGAAAGGCCTGAGGAGGCAGGAGCTGGGTGCCCATGGGGGCCTGGCGGCCATGCTGTTGGGCTCAGTGGGAGGAAGAGGCGGAGCTGCTTGGCGCTGTGGCTCAGGCTGGGAGGCTGGAGAGGGGAGGGTGTGAGCAGGGGCGTAGGTGACCTGCTGGACTGATGGGACTTCCTCCTGCCAGCAAAGACCACCTGAGCGCCATCCTGGCCATCAAGGGGAACCTGTCAGTGAGGTCAAGGCCATCCGGAGCATCCTGGACATCCACACGGGGGTCTACGAGTCGCCCAAGTCACTGTTTTCACTTATAAAGGTTGGTTAGCTTTTCCTGTGGACGGACCTGCTGGTGAGCCCGTGAGCTTCGGACACACCCCACTTGGAGCTAGTCACCCCACTTTGTTTCCAGCCCTCCCCTGCCTCAGGCCTGCTGCTGCTGCTGCTGCCCGTCCCTGGCCCTGGGGCAGACCCAGGGTAGTTGGACCGGACGGTTCCTTACCAGCTGGAGGCCACTCCTGAGAAGTGGCCATTGATCGTCATGCACTAAAGGGGGCAGGTGGCCAGGGGTCAGCGGCCTGGGTCACCTCCTCTCCGGGGCCTCCCCGTCCGCCTCAGAGCTGCCCTCGTGGCCGGGGCTGAGTGCCTGGGGCCGGGGCCGAGCCTTACCTGCCTGCCCCTTCCCCAGGGCTGCGCCCAGCTGCTCACAGGTCTGGAATGGAAGCAGCTGGGAGGGGAGGAGGGAAGGAGCTCTTACCGGCCTGGAAAGGGGTGGGCAGTCACTGACAGGCTGGGCAGAGCCCGCATCAGAGCCCCTCCAGGCTGCCCCCACCCCCACCCCCCACCCCTGCAGCTCATACCGACCCCCCTCTGCTGGCATTGTCCGCAGACACCCCCTGCCCAGAAGGGGCCTCCTGGGTCTTCTAGGGTTCAGCCTGCCCCCCAGCAGGCCCAGCCCAGGGGTGCCTTCCTGGGTCCGCCACCTGGAAGTCCGGCTGAGTCCGGGCTGGGAGAGCTTGACCTCTGACCCCTCTGCACCTATGCTAGTTCCTCACTGCTGCTATAACGAATTTCCACAAACTGAGCTTAAGACGAGACTAGCTTCTCAGTTCTGGGGAGTCAGAGTTCTAGTGTGGGTCTGGCGGGCCGAAGGCGCGGGCCGGTCCCGGGCCCTGCTGCAGCTCCAGGGGAGGGTTCCCAGCCTCCTGCAGTGCTCAGAGGCCGCCTTCCCTGAGGGCGCTCCAGGCTGGAGCCTTGCACCCAGGGTGCTTCCCTCCTGCCTCCCGCTTCCGCTCGCTGGGAGCCGGCGGTTACCTGTGGCCCATCCGCTCTCTCCGAAGGCCAGCCGGTTGGCAACCTGATTTCACACACCACCCCCCGTCCCCCCCAGCCTCACGTGGTCCCAGGTTCCAGAGGTTAGGGCGTGGGCATCTTTGGGGGCCCACAGTTTTGCCCACTGCGGCCTCCGTTCATCCCCTGCCCTGGAGAACACCTGGTCCTGCCCAGGAAGACAGGTTCAGTCCCCTCCCCCCGGCTCTGCCCGCCCCACAGCCCTCGGCAGACTCGGGTGAGGGATGGCCTGTGGGCACCGTCCGGGCACTTGGCCAGGAGCCAGCGTGAACGCGGGGCGCGGAGCCTGTACGTGTGGGATTGCTGCGGATGTTGTGGATGTCTGGGTAGCACAGCCTCTGTATTGCCGGGTGTCCTCTGTACGGTCTGTCGATCACATAAAGCTCACTTCGGAAGCGCCTGCAGTGATTTCTTTGGGGTCCGGGCAGCCCGTGCTCCGGCTCCGTGTCGGCCCGCAGTGTCCTTCCCCTCTCCTGAGGAGGATGGGGGGATGGCCGGGGGGGGGGTTAGGACGCCGGACAGTCACTTCCCCTCCGCGCACGGGGCTCAGGGGGAGCACGGGGCTCAGGGGGAGCACGGGGCTCAGGGGGAGCACGAGGCTCAGAGGGAGCACGGGGCTCAGGGGGAGCACGGGGCTCAGGGGGAGCACAGGGCTCAGGGGGAGCACGGGGCTCAGGGGGAGCACGAGGCTCAGAGGGAGCACGAGGCTCAGGGGGAGCACGGGGCTCGGGGAGCACGGGGCTCAGAGGGAGCACGGGGCTCAGGGAGAGCACGGGGCTCAGGGGGAGCACAGGGCTCAGAGGGAGCACGAGGCTCAGAGGGAACACGGGGCTCGGGGAGCAGGGGGCTCAGGGGGAGCACGGGGCTCGGGGAACACGGGGCTCAGAGGGAGCACGGGGCTCAGAGGGAACACGGGGCTCAGGGGGAGCACGGGGCTCAGAGGGAGCACGGGGCTCAGGGGGAGCACGAGGCTCAGATGGAGCACAGGGCTCAGGGGGAGCACGAGGCTCAGGGGGAGCACGGGGCTCAGAGGGGGGGACGGGGCTCAGGGGGAGCACGGGGCTCAGGGGGAGCACGGGGCTCAGGGGAGCACGAGGCTCAGGGGGAGCACGGGGCTCAGGGGGAGCACGGGGCTCAGAGGGAGCACGGGGCTCAGAGGGAGCACCCCCGGGGCTCAGGGGGAGCACGGGGCTCAGGGGGAGCACGGGGCTCAGGGGGAGCACGGGGCTCGGGGGGAGCACGGGGCTCAGGGGGAGCACGGGGCTCGGGGGGGGGACGGCCTCCTGTCCCCTGGCCGACCTGAGGAGCAGCGCCCTGGACAAGCCCCGCTCGCCGGGAGCGCGTGAGCCTGCGCAGCGGAGCCAGCGGACACCCGGGCTTCGCAGCCAAGAAGTGAGGCTCACTGGGGAGCTGGTGGTGCCTCGCCCTGGGGCGCGGTGCTCATGCTGGGGGACCATGGGGATGGGTGGCCTCGAGGGCCACAGAGGTGTTGGGGCCCATGTCGCCGGGCATCACATGTTCTGACTTCCCGGGAGGCAGTTGGTGGGTCATCGTGGAACAGAAGCAAAACTGAGGCTGATGTCCTAAACGCTGCCTCTGTCACCGGCCCGAGGCTGGGCCACGAAGTCCAGAGCCTCCTGGCCCTGGGGGCGTGACGATTAAGCAAGAGAGGGGTCGGGCGCGTCAGGGAGGCCCGTGGGATCCAAGGAAGAAACATCAGAAGAGCGGGCAGGTGAAGAGCTCTCCCACCGGGCCAGGACCCGGGCGAGGAAGGGGTGCCTGGCATCCGTTCCACAGAGAGGGGGCGAGGGCACCACCTTTGGGGTCTGGGACCAGCTGGGACGCCCCGGCTCAGGGTCAGAGGGAGCTGGAGGGGAGGGCGGCCTTTCCGGTGAGTTCCACCTGTGGGGCCCGCAGGATGGGACAGAGCCCACAGCGCAGCAGGGATGGGGGAGAGCCAGCAGCACCAGAAGACCCTCACGGGGGCTCCGAGGTGCGGGCCCGTCCATGTGGCGCCTGTGCGTGGTCCTGGGCTGTCAGGGCCCCTGGGGCTGCGGTCCCTGCCCTCGGTCTTCCCACAGAGTGGGGACAGGAAGGGGGCGGCACACTGACCCTATGGTACCTCTGGGCACAGATGGGGAGAGCCAGGACCAGGGGGACATTTTGTTTTTGAAATGAAACAGCCACATTTTTGTTAAAGTTTTTTTTCTGTTTTTTTCTTAATGTAAGATTTTTATATTTAGAATTGGGCAGCTGGGATCATTTTTGTTGGCAGCCTCCAAAGCATCACAGTCAGGGGCCAGTCGAACATACGCCTGCTTCTCGCCATCAGGCCTGATCAGGGCGTTGGCCTTGGTCACATAACAAAAGTATTTTTATTGATGTCAGACAGGAAGAGAGAGGGAGAGGGGGTGAGAAAGATAGAAACATCAATGATGAGAGTCACCGATTGGCTGCGTCCTGCACGCCCCACCCTGGGGATCAAGCCTGCAACCCAGGCCTGTGCCCTGACCGGGAATTGAACCGTTGACCTCCTGGTTCTTAGGGCAACGCTCACCCACTGAGCCACGCCGGCCAGGCCTGAGCCACGTAGTAAACCTGGCAAGCTCAGTGGCAGCCTTACAAACCCGGAGACCCTCAGCACCACACAGGACGGCCTGGACTAAACTTCCCGACTGCACGCGGGCTGTGGCAGGTGGTCATGTCCTCGGCCAGCGTCTCTGGACAAAGGTCAGTGTGTCCCTCCCCGGAGTGTGGCCTCTGAGATAGCCTTAGGAATGTCCCAGTCTCCCTCCCTCGCCGCCTCCCCCAGAGCAGGGATCACGGACGCCTCAGGCCCTTGTTCCCAGAATACACCTCCACGTGCTGGGCGGTTCGCGGATGGAAAACATGTTGTCTCACTCCCTGCTGTACTTCTTACCCCACCCCAGAGGGTCCCTGTGCCGCCTCCCACCTCCCTCATCTCGCCTCGGACGTCAGTGACCCTCCTGATGGGACACAGCTGCAGAGCCTTCTCCGGAGCATCTGCTCAGCCCGCTGAGAGGCTGCTTCCTGGCAGTTGTCAGTTTGGCTCAGATAAACGCACAAAAGTTCTTACAGTTTCTTACGTCGACATGTTGTTGTTAATCCCCACCCAAGGATATTTTCCATTGATTTTTTAAAATATATTTTATTGATTTTTTAGAGAGGAAAGCAGAGAGATAGAGAGCCAGAAACGTCGATGAGAGAGAAACATCAACCAGCCACCTCCTGCACATCCCCTACCGGGGATGTGCCCGCAGCCAACGTACATGCCCTTGACCGGAATCGAACCCAGGCAGGACCTTTTAGTCTGCAGACCGACACTCTGCCACTGAGCCAAACCGGTTTCAGCGAATTTTTTTTTTTTTTTTTTTTTTTTGAGTGGAAGGGGAGGGAGAGAGAAACACCGAGATGAGAGAGACAGCGATGGGTTGCCTTCCTGCACGAGCTGTGATCAGGGCCGAGAACCTGCAGCCGAGGCAGGTGCCTTGACTGAAATCGAACCCCAGACCCTTCAGTCCTTGGGCTGACGCTCAGCCAAACCAGCCAGGGCTGCCTCAACCTTTTATTAGTTATTTATTGTTAAATATTTTTATTGATTTCAGAGAGGAAGGGAGAGGGGGAGAGAGAGAGAAACATCAATGATGAGAAAGAATCATTGGTCAGCTGCCTCCTGCTCACCCACTCTGGGGATCAGGCCCACACCCCGGGCATGTGCCCGGATGGGAATCGAACCTGAGACTTCCTGGTTCATAGGTCGATGCTCAATCCCTGAGCCACGCTGGCCGGCCTGCCTCATTTTAATCGGGGACAAATGTGTAGGGTCTCTGAGGCTGAATTTAAACCCGAAGCGCCAGCTCCCCAGCCTTGCTGCCCCGGGGCCTGGGGGGCTGGGGGCCTGGAGCACTGGGGCGCCCACTCCGGGGCCCACCCACCGCGCTGTGGTTCCTGCTGCTCCTGCCACGGAGTGGGCTGGGGGAAGGGCTGAGGTCCCACCCTCGTCACCGGAGTGGGCCACCCCAGGTTCCCCGCAGGAAGCCAGCTCAGAGGAGGCCTGAGTCATGGGCGCGGGGAGGGGAGAGCCTGGGGGCTCTGGGCCCAACCCTGGCGGCGCCCTCCTGCAAGGCGGGGAGGGGGAGGGGGGACGCGCACAGTGCACGTGGGACTAGGAGGGGCGAGGGGAAGGCGGCCCAGCCCTCCTGCAGGCAGGCAGACCTTCCTGGAGCTCCCGCCCCACAGGGAGTGAGTGGAGGAACGTTGGGTCCCAGTGTGGGGTGAGGGGGGGGGGAGGCGGCGGAGTTCAGGGGGCGGCGTGGCCTGGAGTGCTCGTGTTACGTCAGACTTCGTGATCCCCAAGGACCACCAGGGAGCCGAGTCCGATGCAATAAACAAAAGAGCCTGTTCCATGCTAGCATGGGCTCCTCCCCTCCCACCCCGGCAGCATGGCGGAAGAGAGCGAATTTCACCCAGCCCAGGGGTTTTACTCCGGTCGGTGGTGATGTCACTGCCTCGGCTAACCTGATTGGTTGGGTGAGAGCTAGGGTTCAATTACAGAATGGAGGGTAACTCCGCCCGCCCTCTCATGGCAGGGGAGGGGCCCGCCCGGAGGGAGCGGTGCAGGGAGGACACCACCTGGGCGGAGGCCAGGGGACTGGGAAGGACTCCTGTTTTAGGGGCGGCAATGGGGGGGCGGGGAGGGAGAGGGAGTGCTCAGGCGGGGGGGGGAGGGGAGAGGGAGTGCTCAGGCGGGGGGGGCGGGGAGGGGAGAGGGAGTGCTCAGGGCGGGGGGGGGGGCGGGGAGGGGAGAGGGGTGCTCAGGCGGGGGGGGGGCGGGGGAGAGGGAGAGGGATGCTCAGGCGGGGGAGGGTCGGGGGGGAAGGGGAGAGGAGTTCAGGCGAGGGGGGGCGGGGGGAGGGGAGAGGGAGTGCTCAGGCGGGGGGGGGAGGGGAGAGGGAGTGGCTCAGGCGGGGGGGCGGGGGGGAGGGGAGAGGGAGTGCTTCAGGCGGGGGGTGGGAGGGAGAGGGTGCGGCAGGCGGGGGGAGGAGGGAGGGGAGAGGGAGTGCTCAGGGCGGGGGGGGGCGGGGGATGGGGCGGCGGAGGGGAGAGGGAGTGATCAGGCCTGGGGGGGGGGAGGGAGAGGGAGTGCTCAGGCGGGGGGAGGGGAGAGGGAGTGCTCAGGCGGGGGGGGGGGGGAGAGGGAGTGCTCAGGCGGGGGGGAGGGGAGAGGGAGTGCTCAGGCGGGGGGGGGGGGGGAGGGGAGAGGGAGTGCTCATGCGGGGGGCGGGGAGGGAGAGGGAGTGCTCAGGCGGGGGGGGGGGAGGGAGAGGGAGTGCTCAGGCGGGGGGGGGGCTGGGGGGGGAGGCAGGGAGCGAGCAGAGCCCACAGAAGCGGGCAGGGCTCCCGGGCCTTGGTTGGGGTTCACGTCAGCTGTAAAGGAGGAAGCACGGGAGGGGTTCGAAGAGGCAATCGGGGCTGATAAGACGTGTGGTCCTTGGAAAGACCCTCCTGGCCCGGCCAGCGAGGCTCAGTGATTGAGCATTGACCTTTGAACCAGGACGTCAGGGTTCGATCCCTCTCAGGGCTGCAGGTTCGATCCCCAGTAGGGGGCGTGCAGAAGGCAGCCCGTCCTTGATTCTCTCATCACTGATGTTTCTCTCTCTCTCTCTCTCTCTCTCTCTCTCTCTCTCTCTCTCTCTCTCTCTCTCTCTCTCCCCCTGCCCCCTTCCTCTCTGAAATCAATAAAAATAGATTTTAAAAAGAAAAGGAAGCACAATGGTTGGCGTCCAGGGAAGGGTGCGTGGAGGATGGGGGAGGGGAGGATGGGGACGGGAGGACGGGGCGGGAGGGGGGTCGGGCAGCCATTGAGTGGTTCCTTTGGGTGGGGGGGCACTGCCGGGGGGAGTGGGTGAAGCCAGCACAACACCTCGAACGCACTCACAGCCTCTGAACCTGTTGTCCTCCAGGTATCGCTGAGCTACCACCGAGAACATCGCCAGAGGCACATTGTCCGCCTGTGCGCTCAGCCGCATAGACATAGGCCCGGCGGGCACAGCGGTGGGCACAGCGGTGTCTCAGGCTGGCGCTCAGCCGCACGGACACAGGCCCCGCGGGCACAGCGGTGTCTCAGGCTGGCGCTCAGCCGCACAGACACAGAGGCCCCGCCGGGCCACAGCGGTGGGCACACAGCGGTGCTCAGCCGCACAGAACACGGAGCCCGGCGGGCACAGCGGCGGGCACAGCGGTGGGCACAGCGGTGTCTCAGCCGCACAGACACGGAGCCCGGCGGGCACAGCGGCGGGCACAGCGGCGGGCACAGCGGTGTCTCAGCCGCACAGACACAGGCCCCGCGGGCACAGCGGCGGGCACAGCGGCGGGCACAGCGGTGTCTTCAGGCTGGCGCTCAGCCGCACAGGACACAGGACCCGCGGGCACAGCGGTGTCTCAGCCGCACAGACACAGGCCCGGCGGGGCACAGCGGTGTCTTCAGGCTGGCGCTCAGCCGCAAGACACAGAGCCCGGCGGGCACAGCGGCGGGCACAGCGGTGTCTCAGGCTGGCGCTCAGCCGCACAGACACAGAGCCCGGCGGGCACAGCGGCGGGCACAGCGGTTTGTCTCAGGCTGGCGCTCAGCCGCACGGACACGGAGCCCGGCGGGCACAGCGGTGGGCACAGCGGTTGTCTCAGGCTGGCGCTCAGCCGCACAGACACAGGCCCGGCGGGCACAGCGGTGGGCACAGCGGTGTCTCAGGCTGGCGCTCAGCCGCACGGGACACGGAGCCCGGCGGGCACAGCGGTGGGCACAGCGGTGTCTCAGGCTGGCGCTCAGCCGCACAGACACGGGCCCGGCGGGCACAGCGGTGGGCACAGCGGTTGTCTCAGGCTGGCGCTCAGCCGCACAGACACAGAGCCCGGCGGGCACAGCGGTGTCTCAGGCTGGCGCTCAGCCGCACGGACACAGGCCCCGCGGGCACAGCGGTGGGCACAGCAGTGTCTCAGGCTGGCGCTCAGCCGCACGGACACAGGCCCGGCGGGCACAGCGGGTGTCTCAGGCTGGCGCTCAGCCGCACAGACACAGGCCCCGCGGGCACAGCGGTGTCTCAGGCTGGCGCTCAGCCGCACGGACACAGGCCCGCGGGCACAGCGGTGGGCACAGCGGTGTCTCAGGCTGGCGCTCAGCCGCACAGACACAGGCCCCGCGGGCACAGCGGTGTCTCAGGCTGGCGCTCAGCCGCACAGACACAGGCCCGGCGGGCACAGCGGCGGGCACAGCGGTGTCTCAGGCTGGCGCTCAGCCGCACAGACACAGGCCCCGCGGGCACAGCGGTGTCTCAGGCTGGCGCTCAGCCGCACAGACACAGGCCCGGCGGGCACAGCGGCGGGGCACAGCGGTGTCTCAGGCTGGCGCTCAGCCGCACAGACACAGGCCCCGCGGGCACAGCGGTGGGCACAGCGGTGTCTCAGGCTGGCGCTCAGCCGCACGGACACAGGCCCGCGGGCACAGCGGTGTCTCAGGCTGGCGCTCAGCCGCACGGACACAGGCCCGGCGGGCACAGCGGTGGGCACAGCGGTTGTCTCAGGCTGGCGCTCAGCCGCACGGACACAGGCCCGGCGGGCACAGCGGTGTCTCAGGCTGGCGCTCAGCCGCACGGACACAGGCCCGGCGGGCACAGCGGTGTCTCAGGCTGGCGCTCAGCCGCACAGACACAGGCCCCGCGGGCACAGCGGCGGGCACAGCGGTTGTCTCAGCCGCACGGACACGGGCCCCGCGGGCACAGCGGTGTCTCAGGCTGGCGCTCAGCCGCACGCGGGGGCACAGCCTGAGGTGCCGGCGGGCGGGCGAGGCTCCCAGCCCGCCGGGCCAGCTGTGTGCGGAGGCTCCCGCCGCGGCCTCGCTGCCCGGCGCCGCCCGCCGCCTGGCAGGCACACCCTGGGGCGGGCAGCGGTGCCCACCTGCGACCATCCTCTCCTCGGAGACTCAGGAGCAAAGCACAAGAGGCCCAGTAAAGGCGAAGGGAAAGCGGCTCCATACCGCCACCTGCTGCCCGGAGCCAGCGTGCCGGCCTCCGGGGAGGGGTGGGGCGGTCAGAGGGCAGGCCAGGCCATGGCCTCAGGAATGCCCCCCCGCGTCTCCCTCAGAGAATTCCCGCTCGGAACAGACACTCCCCACTGCTCAGGACGCGGGCTCGCAGGGACTTTCCGACATCCGCTGCCGGCCGCGGGCTCCGTGGTTGAGGGCCGACCCATGAACCCGGAGGTCAGGGTTCAAGTCCCCGTCAGGGCACAGGCCGGAGCTGCGGGCTCCATCCCATTGGGGGGTGGGGGGTGCAGGAGGCAGCCGATCGGTGATTCTCCCCATCACTAATGTCCCGCCCTCTCTCCCCCTCTCCCTCTCTCTCTCCCCCCCTCTCCCTTCCCTGCTGACATCAGTTTTAAAGAGTCAGCAGCCCGGCGCCTGTGTCCTTGTACCAGGATGTTGGGGCATCGCCCAGGCACCTGTGGGAGGGGAGGGAGGCGCCAGGTCTGCGGTTGGCAGAGGGCCTGCCCCGGGGCTGGTGGGGGAGAGGGTGCTAGGATAGGTGGGAGGGTGCTGGGGTGGGTGAGAGTGCTGGTGGGGGAGAGGGTGCTAGGATAGGTGGGAGGGTGCTGGGGTGGGTGAGAGTGCTGGTGGGGGAGAGGGTGCTAGGATAGGTGGGAGGGTGCTGGGGTGGGTGAGAGGTGCTGGGTGGGAGGTTGCTGGGTGGGGGCAAGGGTGCTGGGGGGGAGGGTGCTGGGTGGGAGGTTGCTGGGGTGGGTGAGAGGGTGCTGGTGGAGGAGGGGGTGCTAGGGTGGGTGGGAGGGTGCTGGGTTGGGGAGAGGGTGCTGGGTGTGGGGGAGAGGTGCTGGGTGGGAGGATGCTGGGTGGGGGGGAGAGGTGCTGGGTGGGGGAGATGGTGCTGGGAGGGGAGGATGCTGGGTGTGGGGGAGGGTGCTGGGTGGGGGAGATGGTGCTGGGAGGGGAGGGTGTTGGGGGGGCAGGCAGGGGTTCTGAGGGGCCACGTGGGAACATGCGGTGGAGATGGTATGGTCACGGCCTGCGCCTCGGTTCAGGAGCCTGTGCCCATGTGAAGGTTCACCAAACTGCATGCCAGACGCGTGTACTTCTGCTCGGCTCCACTCAGAGCGGCGGCTCCTGCTCTGTCCCCGGGGGCGGGGCAGCCTGAGCAGCCAGGGCCGGCGGGCGGAGGCGCCTGCCTTCCTCCGGACGACCGACGCTCTATCCACTGAGCCAAACGGCTGCGGCTAAAAGCCTTATTTGATCCCAGGACGTGTCCGAGAGCCGGTGACCCCCGCAGGCCAGGCCGAGCGCACCCCCACCCGGCGCACGGCCCCGGCCTCTGACGTATATAAAAGGGGCTGCCTGCTGACATACCCCTGTGCCCGCTGTCCACACCACCCACCCGGACCCCTGGTCACCTGACTGTGGGGATGAGGGGTCCAGACTGCCCAGCCCTCCCTGTGCGCTCTGGTGCCGGTGCAGCCCGGGTCCCCCAGAGGCCACCAGCTCCCACAGCCGGGGCGGGCGGCCAGCCTCAGGGCCCGACCGCCAAGGTGTGGCCACCTCCGGGGGCTCCGTGGCCCGGACTGCGCAGGACGGTGGGGGGACAGCCTCACGGTGAGCGTCCCGGACACTATGGGGCGACAGGAGCCACGGCCACAGAGAAAGCTCTGGGAGGGGCCCTCCCCAGGGGAGCCTCGGAGAGCCGGCCCCGGGACCGGCCACCTAGGCTTTGCCACAGTCCTGTCTGCACACCGGCCCGGAGGCGCCACCACCAGCCGCTCCTCTGCCCTGAGCCGCTCTGCCCCCTGGTGGGGGGACGGGTGTCTGCCCCGGCACAGTCCTTCCCCGCCCCGCCTCCTGCAGCCGTGAGTCAGGAGCGGGGACCCCAGGAGCCGCGGGGCAGAGGCGGACTTCCTGCCCGAACCCTGGCTGAGCAACCGGAAGCCTGTGACCAGCTCCTTTCTTACGTGCACACACAGCGTCAACAGCCCTGGGAGAGGGGACAGGTGACCTGCTGTGGCCAGAGGGAAAGCTCGGGGGGTGCGGGACGGAGCAGAGAGCTCACCCGTGTTAGTGCGAGGCGGGAGGGCTGGCGCAGAGCGGGCCTTCAGCCCCAGCAGGTGCCGGAGGGAGGAAGGAGAGTTTGCCCGTTCCCCCCACCCGGACAGAGCGGCTCCGCCCTGGAGGGGCTCCCCCCCCCCCCCCCCGCCCCGTGCCTGGGCACTGGCTCTTCCAGCGGGGTCTGCAGAGGGCGAGATCTGTTGTAGACAGCGAGTCCTCTTCCTCCAGCCGCAGTCAAAGCCACGGACACACGGAAAACCCCTCAGATGAGAGCCGGGGCCCAGCAGGTCTGGCTCAGGGCCCAGCGGTGGGAGGGAGTGGGGGGCGGCGCCCTCCCCTGGGCACACGGGGCCTCCCTGAAGGAGGGCAGAGACCAGAGCAGGGCCAGGCGGAGTCACGGGGCCAGGCAGGTGGGGGTGACGCCTCAGGTCCTGGCTCCGGGGCTGGCCAGGCCTCGCAGGGTCTCTGTGCTCCGGGACCCGAGACCCCGGCCCCTCCTCCACCACCCACTGGGCCTGGCGCCCCGGTGCCCTGCGCAGCACAGAGCTGGGGGCATCAGGTATGGCCATGGCCGGGCACAGCCAGCACCCAGGAGCCTGGGCTCCCTACGTCCCCTCGGGGGCCGGGATTGGGCGGGGGTGGGGGGGCGTTTGCTTGGCCTGAGTGAGCCCAGCTGTGTGGCCTGAGATGAGAGGGGCAGCCAGCGGGACCGCTGACTCCTGGGGAGAAGCAGGGGCCTCATCTCTCACAGTGCGGGACAGGCTGGCACCTCCCTCCTGCCCACAGGCCCAGGACCCCAGCAACTTCATTCTGGGGGTCCCTGTGCTGCCCCGTCCACCTGAACCTGCAGCCATCCCACAGCGCCCCCCCTCCTCTGCCAGGTGGTCTGCTCTGCCTCCGCCTGACTGCAGACCCAGGGCCTGTCCAGGAGGCTCTCCCGCAGGTGCCCGCTCTGGAGGGGCCCACAGGGTGCCTGCCTGACACCCTCCCAGTGATGTGGGCACCTCTGGATTTTTTTCCTTCTTGTTCTTTTTTAAATGTATTTTTATTGATTTCAGAGAGGAATGGAGAGGGAGAGGAACAGACAGAAACATCAATCATCAGGAAAATCCAAGATGGCTGCGTCCAGGTAAACACCTAGCTGCAGCCGCTCACAACAATTTCAATAAATTATAACTAAAATATAAAATGGACATTACCCAGAACTACAGGAAAGTTGACTGATTGGAAATTCTACAACGAGAAGCAAGGAGAAAACCAGAAGGAAGCGCGGAGGAGCTGTAAAAGCCCAAGGTAAGGAGACACGCGGCGCGCAGAGAGGACGGAGCCGGAGAGGAGGGAGGCCGATTGCCTGGCTGGCGTTCCCTAGCGGGAAGGAGATAAAACTTCGACTGTGCTGGGCCCCAGTTCTGACTGCTCTGAACCCCAGTTCTACGCCAGACCCCGGGGACCCAGGCTCACACAGCGGGAGCTGGGCTGTAAGGCGGAACCCCAGGGAAGCGGAGAAAGGAGGTCCCGGTGGTCGCACACTGCGCGCAGAGAAGGGACCGTCAGCTGTGCCGCGGGATTGCCCTGGCCAGAAGGAGACAGGGGCTCCAGACTGCTCTGAACGCCACCTCCAACACCACTTCCAACTGAACTGAACCCCAATATCGGGCTCATTAGGGGAGAGCATAGACTGTTTGGCAGCAGGCGAAAATCGAGGGCACCTTTCTCTCAGAGGCGCTTTGCAGCAAGTACTGAAGAACCCTGAGACGCAGGAGCTGCTTAGGGCGGGGCTGAAGGAAGCCAGGGCTGTAGGCTCCACCCTGAAACCCCGTCCCATCTGTAACTGCGAAATGTAACAACGAAATAGATCACAAACGAAAGAAATGGAGGACAAAAAGCGTCTGGATATAGAGTTCAAATCTACGCTTATAAGGTTTTTCAATAATTTCCTAGAAAAGATGGATAAGACCTATGAGGATATAAAAAGAGATAAACTAGAATTAATAAGGAATCAACAAGAAATGATAAGGGATCAACAAGAAATAAAGAATACATTGTCTGAAATAAAAAATATTATACAGAGTCCTAAAAACAGAATGGAAGATCGGAAGAATCAAGTCAAAGATTTGGAACATAAAGAGCCAGAAGACACTCCTCCGCAGAAGCAAGAAGGCAAGAGAATCCAGAAAATTGAACATAATGTAAGAAACTTCTGGGACAACTTCAAGCGAACCAATATCAGAATTATGGGGGTCCCAGAAGATAAGAGAGAGCAAGATATGGAAAACAGAGAAGGAGGCGCGGAGGAGCTGGAAAAGCCCAAGTTACGGAGACGCAGCGCGCGGAGAGGACGGCGCCAGAGAGGAGGGAGGCGGAGTGCCTGGCGGGCGTTCCCTAGCGGAAAGGAGATAAAACTCCGACTGTGCTGGGCCCCACTTCTGACTGCTCTGAACCCCAGTTCTAGGCCGGACCCCGGGGACTCAGGCTCAGCCATAGGGAGCCGGGCTGTAAGGCGGAACCCTGGGGAGAGGCGAAAGGAGGTCCCGGTGGTGCGCACACTGCGCGCAGAGAAGGGACCGTCGGCTGTGCCATGGGATTGCCCTGACGGGAAGGGGACTGGGGCTCCAGACTGCTGTGAACGCCACCTCCAACTCCACTTCCAATGGAACTGAACCCCAATACCGGGCCCATTGTGGGAGAGCATAGACTGTTTGGCAGCAGGCGAAAATCGAGGGCACCTTTCTCTCAGAGGTGCCGGCAGCGAGCACTGAAGGACCCGCATAGGGCGGGGCTGACAGAAGCCAAGGCTGTAGGCTCCACCCTGAAACCCCGCCCCATCTGTAACTGCGAAATGCGACAACAAAATAGATCACAAATGAAAGAAATGGAGGACAAAAAGCGTCTGGATATAGAGTTCAAATCTACACTTATAAAGTTTTTCAAGAATTTCCTAGAAAAGATGGATAAGACCTATGAGGATATGAAAAGAGATCAACTAGAATTAATAAGGAGTCATCAAGAAATGATAAGGGATCAACAAGAAATAAAGAATACATTGTCTGAAATAAAAAATATTTTACAGAGTCCTAAAAACAGAAGGGAAGATCGCAAGAATCAAGTAAAAGATTTGGAACATAAAGAGCCAGAGGACACTCCTCCACAGAAGCAAGAAGGCAAGAGAATCCAGAAAATTGAAGATAATGTAAGAAACCTCTGGGACAACTTCAAGCGAACCAACATCAGAATTATGGGAGTCCCAGAAGATGAGAGAGAGCAAGATATCGAAAACATACTGAAAGAAATAGTGACAGAAAACTTCCCCCACATAGTGAAAGAATTAGACTTACAAGTCCAGGAAGCACACAGAACTCCAAACAAAAGGAATCCAAAGAGGACCACACCGAGACACATCATTATTAAAATTCTAAGAGCAAAAGACAAAGAGAGAATATTAAAAGAAGCAAGAGCAAAGAAGGTAGTAACCTATAAAGGAGCACCTATACGATTGTCAGCTGACTTCTCAACAGAAACCATGCAGGCCAGAAGGGAATGGCAAGAAATATTCAAGGTGATGAATAGCAAGAACCTACAGCCAAAAATAATCTACCCAGCAAAGCTATCACTCAGAATCGAAGGCCAGATAAAGAGCTTCACTAATAAAAAAAAGCTAAAGGAGTTCATCACCACCAAACCAGAATTATATGAATTGCTGAAGGGGGTTCTTTCAGAAGAGAAAGTAAACAAAGATAAAAATTATGAACAACAAATACGTAACTATCAACAAGTGAATCTAAAAACCAAGGAAATTAAAAAAATCTGATGAACAATATTAACTGTTGAATATAGAATCAGAGGTATGGAAGGGGAGTGAACTGACGATTCTTGGGGAAAAGGGGAGGGGGGGGCATGGGAATAGACTGAACATAAACTGCACCTATGGATGAGGACAATGGGGGTTGAGGAAAGGGCAGAGGGGGGGGGGGGACCTGGTGGAGGAGAGCAATGGAGGGGGGGCGGGGAGGAACATTTGTATTATGAACAATAAAAATTTATTAAAAAAAAAAAAAAAAAAAAAACCCACCACGGGCATAGAACAAAATACACAACCCAGGAAAATGTGCATCTCATATTCTCTATGTGTATTGAAAAAACAACTGTGGCCTGAGGCCAATGATAGGAAGGTTCTTTGAGCTTTTTCTCAAATGTTTCCAGTTTAGAAACATATTTGGAAGTGTAAATGTGGAAAGGGGAAACCCCCTTCTAGCCCAAGGGATTTGGTTTCCCTCCTGAGTAATTTCTGGCTCTGACACTCTGGTAAGATCATACCATAGCAGACAGAGCCTACCAGGATGTCAGAGCTGGAGATTTCCCTGGAGGGAAACCAATGGGGGGAAAAAAAGAAAAAGAAAAAGAAAAAGAAGAAGAAAAAGAAAAAGAAAAAGAAAAACAAGCCTCAAAAATGCAAATTCCAGCCGAAACCGGTTTGGCTCAGTGGATAGAGCGTCAGCACATCCCCAGTAGGGAGTGTGCAGGAGGCAGCTGATCGATGATTCTCTCTCATTGATGTTTCTAACTCTCTGTCCCTCTCTCTTTTTCTCTGTAAAAAATCAATAAAATATATTTTTTTAAAAATGCAAAAATAAATAAATAAATAAATAAATAAATAAATAAATAAATAAAAGCAGCAAGAGCAAAGAAGGTAGTTACCTATAAAGGAGCACCTATACGATTGTCAGCTGACTTCTCAACAGAAACTATGCAGGCCAGATGGGAATGGCAAGAAATATTCAAGGTGATGAATAGTAAGAACCTACAGCCAAAGACAATCTATCCAGCAAAGCTATCACTCAGAATCGAAGGTCAGATAAAGAACTTCACTAATAAAAAAAAGCTAAAGGAGTTCATCAACACCAAACCAGAATTATATGAATTGCTGAAGGGGGTTCTTTCGGAAGAGAAAGTAAATAAAGATAAAAATTATGAACAACAAATACATAACTATCAACAAGTGAATCTAAAACCAAGGAAATTAAAAAAAATCTGATGAACAATATTAACTGTTGAATATAATAGAATCAGAGGTATGGAAGGGGAGTGAACTGACGATTCTTGGGGAAAAGGGGAGAGGGGGGCATGGGAAGAGACTGAACATAAACTGTGCACCTATGGATGAGGACAATGGGGGGTGGGGAAAGGGCAGAGGGTGGGGTGGGAACCTGGTGGAGGAGAGCAATGGTGGTGGTGGTGGTGGTGGGGGAAAGGAACATTTGTAATAATACGAACAATAAAAACATTTAAAAAAACAAAACAAACAAAAACATCAATCATGAGAGAATAGTTGATTGGCTGCCTCCTTCACCCCCCACCCCCTAGGGATTGAGCCCCAACCTGTGTCTGTGGTGCAGGAGGGCCCCTCCTCTCTCCTCTTCCCACAGGTGGTAGCTCCCCTGAACTGGGAATGGGTCTGGAATCTGCCGCCCTCTTAGCATTTAGGGTTGGCGGTGTCTTGGGACATCCAAGCTGGAACAGGTCTGGAGGCTCCCAGGGAGGCCTTGGCTAGAGGTGCTCCCAGCCTCGGGGAAGATTGCAGGGAAAGCTGTGGGTGTGCACCAGCTGGTCTGGGGCTGGGGGAGGGGAGATAGCAGATGGGGTGCACTCATTGGTGAGCCCCATGAAGCACCTAGTCCTCAGAGGGATGGGTGTAGCTAGTGTGGAGGCTGAGGGAGGGAAGTTCAAAGAGGAAGGTCACTGGGTGGATACCCAGAGGTGCCATGGGGCTGAGGAGCTGTGGGAGGCAGGCAGACCAGTTGGCAAGTCCCTGCCAAGACCCAGGGACAGGGGTGTCGGGGTCCTGGGATGAGAACAGTCAGCTAAGAGGGCGGCAGATTCCAGACCCATTTCCAGTTCAGGGGAGCTACCACCTGTGGGAAGCGGAGAGAGGAGGGGCCCCCCTGTATCACAGGCTTTGGGCTTCTGTGATGGACAGCTGGTGCCTTGGGTAAGCAGGGAGCCCAGAGGAGGCAGGGGGAGAGGGAGAAGCCTGCAGCCCGGGCAGGGGGTCCGAGGCAGCCGACCTCAGGCCTGAAGCTCAGGAGTGGTCAGTGCTAGGGGAGCAGGTGGTCAGCCCTGCAGAGGGGGCGGGGTGAGGGGGGACTGCCTGCACGGTGCAACCCGGGAGCCAGCACCCAGGAAGCTTTCAGTGAGTGTCTGTGGAGGAGATGGGGAGTGGCCCAGGGGCTGGCCAGTGGGAGCCCTGGAGAGCTGTCCCAGGCGGGAGAGAGTCAGGGACAGAGGCTGAGAGCTCCCAGGGGGGGCCTGGCAAGAGTCAAACGCTGCAGCAGCCCAAGGCCAGGGGAGGCGGCCTGCAGGGCCTGCGCTCAGTTTGGGTCCAGCACGGGGAGGGCAGTGCGCTGAGTGCGGCTCCCACAGGAGCTGGGTCACGGGAAAGAACGGGAAGGAGGGCGAGGAGGCACCTGCCAGCAGAGGCTGGTGAGGAAGGAAGGGTCATGCAGGTGGCAGCTGGACAGCCTGCCATGAGAGTGGGTCAGGGGGATCTCAGGTGCCTCCCTCCCTCCTCTGCCTCTTCCCAGTGGAGTAGCCTGGAAAATCCAAAGGATGGTCTGGAGCTGAGCTCCTGCTGTGCTATAAACCCCAAATCAAAATGGATTAAACTCACATGAGCTCACAACACACCCAGGACTGGCACGGCTGCTGCCTGGTGAACAGGAAGCCTCCTTCCTCATCCTCTGACCACCTGGCTCTGGGAGGTCTGCATTCCAGGGCCCAGGAGCCTGGGGGCCGACTCGGGGAGCACGGAGCCCCGACATCGCTGCCAGTGATGCGCAGAGAAAAAAACGAGGACTCAATTCTACGCCAACTCACTTTATTAAAAACTCAATTCTACTCCAACTCACTTTATTACAAGCCATCCTGGATCTGCCCTACACGCTGCTCAGTACAATCTCCAACACTCGGAAGAAAAGCCTGTTGGTGCTAAGCACATGAGCTCCAAAGGAAAACCTCCTTCCAGAACCCCGTCACCAGGCCGACCCCATCCCAGGAAGAGCACCTCAGGAACAACAGGACCCGAACGTGCAGGCACCCGGTCACCGACATACAGCAGGTGCGACTCCCCATGGCAAAGATTGACGCCAATTGATGTAAATACAGGCTGTCCCCCAAAACACTATAAAGAGGTTAGGCTGCTGCTGGACAATGTGTCCCCGCTGCATGCAAATACAGGCTGTCCCCCAAAACAGGTACAGAGGTCAGATGGAAAAGGACACTCACAGGATGTAAATATAAGGTGTCCCCCAAAAAGAGTATACCAAGGTTAGACACATGTTGGAAATTGCACCCCACTGAGTGGAAATATAGTGTCCCCCCAAAATGTACACACGTTAACAACCGCTAAAGCACTTAATTGTCACTCCTTTTCTTGTTTAACCGACTTGAAGAAATGGGTGAAGACAGACTAAGATTTGGATGAAGAACATTTCTCCATGAGGCTTTCTACCGGGACACACACAAGTTAAAGTTTAGGGACCCACGCGCAGCAGGCGAGGAATCCAGGGCAGCTGCTGGAAGAGATGCGCACAAACCCCGAACCAAAGGAGCGATTCTTGATGTTTGGACTCCATGGTCCTGGTAGTCTGGTCCAGGCGCTGCTGCTAAGGAAGCAATGGAACTGCAAACACCGAGAATCGCTGTGTTCGTGTTTCTGCTCATCCTCTGTCCACAGCGGCCCTGGATGCCTGCACTGTGGCCCGGGCGGGACCAGACCCTTCACCCTGTATGTGTCTCCAAAAGAAAGTCCAGAGGACACATCTTCTTTGTTCAAAGCTTAGTCTGGTGTCACCCATCCTGTCAAATCCGTTAACCTGAAAAGGAGTGAAAATGGAGGTATCAGCTGTTAAACTGTGTGTACATTTGGGGGGACACGCTGGGTGCATATAGTATTTGGGGGACACCCTATAGTACCATACATTTGGGGAACAGCCTGTACTATATACATTTGGGGGGACACCTTAAAGCACAGTGGCTGAGGGACAGGCGTGTGCTGCCATGGTGGGAGCGTGACCCTGGGGCTGGCACAGCGCTGTCACTAACAGATGGATGGAAGCAGCATTCCGAAGGCGATCCCGGCCCCTCAGGTGGTCAGAAGGCAGGTCGGGGTTCGTAAGGTTCAGGAGCTGCGGGGCCAGGAGATGAGTCACCACAGCCACACTCCAGCCTCAGACACTGTCTGCCGGGCCCACGCTGCTGTGGGGCTGCTGCCTGCTCTCTGCCGCCTGTTGTTCTCAGGACCCATGTCCTCAGGGGCCGTTGGCGGGGAGCCATGTCGGGATCCCTGTATGATCTAGTGGCAGGGAGACCCTCTCTGTGCTCCTGCCCTGGACCAGTCCCCTCAGAGAGGCTGAGGTCCGCTGGGAAGAGGCCACGGGGCCACTTGTCCTGAGTGTCGGGGCTGGCGGTGGTCCTGGCAGCCGGGGCTGCGCAGTGCTGGGCTGGAGCTGCCGCCTCCTGTGGCCATGGCGGGCTGTGGCAGAGGGCAGCAGAGGAGCCAGCCTCTCTTCCTTTGGGGGAGCCAGTGAGAAGGACCTCCTGTCCAGGGGTCAGCAGTGGGGCCCAGGCCCTGAAGGAGCTGAAGGAGGAGAGGCAGGGGGTGGCTGGCTGGTTCTCTGCCCCCCAAGGCCTCAGAACCTCCGGCTGCAGGGAGACTCCTGTTTGCAGGCCTCTGGCCCGCGGGCCCCAAGCAGCCTAGCGGAGGCCAGGCTGAAGAACCTGTTCAGGGAAGCGCCCGCGGGCCGCTGTGTGGGCGGTCGGGCAGCCGCGTGGCGTCTGGCTCTGCCCAGAAACAGGCTCTGGGAGGCGGGCTGCCTCAGGTGCACTGGGTGGGCCTCGGCCTCAGCAGGTCTCAAGCTGGGCTTTACAGGCTGCCCCCCTCCAGCAGGTTCCCTGAGGGGCTGGCAGTCCTCCTGCGGGCACAGAGCTGGAGGCGTCCTCCCTCCTCTCCTGGCAGCTGAGGCCTGCTGGCCTCCGGTGGGCAGTGGTAGGGAGAGCGTGGTGGTTCTGACCAGGCACCTTGGAAGGTTATCAGGCAACTGGGAGTTTCCTAGAGAGAAGAGAACAGGACAGAGAGGTGGGAGTGAGGACAGGAGGGTCCTCGGAGAGCCCTCCCCCCCAGGGCGGCCCCTGCCCAGGCCACATGGCCAGCCCCAAAGTTCCCGCTCCTGCTGGGCCTGCTCACAGCCCAGTGTGGCCCCAGCACACACAGTGCCTTGGCCAGGCTGCCAGGGCTGGGGCTGGGTCAGCAGAGGCATGTGTGCAGTCCAGGCTGCGTCCCCGAGGGGCGGGGGGCTCCCGTCAGTATTAGGTGCCCAGGGCCTGGGGCAGAGAAGGATGGTGAGAAATGGGCTGCCACATCCCATGCCAAGGTGGGCGACCACACCGAGGCCTAGAGCAGAGGCAGCAGGGCACACGGAGCCCGGGACAAAAGCGGACCTGTGCCTCACGGCCATGGTCTGAGCGGGAGGCCCTGGCCGCAGACCTGAGCCAAGGCCCCGGGAAGCCAGCTCTCGCTCTAAATCTGGCTCACAGCACGGGCCCTGAGCAGCTGGGAGAACGTGAAGGACCAACTCACGAGGCTCCACCAAATGTTGGCACAAGGCCAGCACATGACGTCCTGGGCACAGCTGCTGTGTGAAGCTGTGTCCTCAGATCCCTGACCTAAAAGCATCCTGACACATGTCCGCTCAGGACCACCGAGACCTGTGGGCCGGGCCCTCACGGGCCAGGACGGCACCCTGAGGACTTGACAATCAAGTCGGTGGCCACCCCAACAGTCGTTGGCTTAAGAAGTCCTCATCTCCGCATGGTGCCTTTACTGCACAAGGAGCTCACCTTGTGTTTTGTGCTTTTCTGCAATCTGTGCATTTAGTCGTGAACAATACTCTTATCAAAGGCAAACAGAACCCTAATTTTAAGAAACCATGAAGGAAAAACCCCTAAAAGGCCTCCAGCTACCTTGCACTGGGACAAGATGTGTTCTCCAAACCCAAGTGGCAAATGCACTCGGCTGGAGGTCCAGGAGCAGGAAGGACAAGGCTGTTTTGCACAGCGTCCGGCTCCAGGCAGCCCGGGGGCTGTGGGCCCGGAGCCCTCACAATGTCTGGATTGCAGGCCCTCTCCTCACTCTGCCAGGACCTGCCCCCTGCCCCTCAGCTCCTCAAGGTGTACACCCCACAATGAGGTCGGAAGCACCTTGTGTTACCACTTGAAATCAGGCATCCAGTGTGTGAACTCACCATGGGGAGAGCGAGGCGGAGATGGACAGACAGCAGCCAAGCCAGAGAAACTTTGCGTTTCCCAGTGCGCCTACGGGAGCCTGGCGGAGGCAGGAGCAGGCCATGGCAGCCCAGGAAGCGGGGCCAGTGCCGGAGTCCAAGTAGACAACAAAGAAGTTAGTGAGGCACACCAATGGCGGCTTCTTGGCTTTGATGTGGCCTTGTTGTCATGGCGATAGGTTTCCATTTGCTACGGGATCTTTTTTTTTTTTTTTTTTTTTTTTTTTCCATAAGTACTGATTTTCTTTGGGCTTGCTTGTTTGCTGTTTTGTTGTTGTTGATTTTGTCTTTTTTTTAATTTTCAGAAATAAAGGGTATATGGTCAAGACAGGGATAAAGGTGAAGGATAATAAATCTTTGGGGTTGGAAAAAAGGGAGAGGCTAGTTAGGGGTTTGGGGGAGGCAATTTAACAGTTGCAGCAACATAGAAGGTTAGACAAAGTCGAGCTGGCCCTGGGAGGCTGGTCTTTGACTTTGTCCTTCTTCCTGCTCCAAAAGGCACTCTTTTGTTGCCTGGTTGCTAAATTGTTAAGTCAAGGGAGGAAAGATAAAAAACACAGAAAATAGCAAATGAATGAATTGAATAATGACCAATGACGCTACGTTTGCTAAATGTACTTGGAAAATCAGAATCCTGTCTGGCCCAGGAGAGATGCCACATTCCCCACGGCCCACCCCGAACCAGGACTCCGTGAGTCACTTGTGCTCTGACTCCACTGAGCCCGCGGAGTGGCGCCTGGAGCCGGTGCTCTGCGGAGCTCCAGAGGAGAACTCTGTGTTGCTGGAGGAGACGACGCGTCAGACCGCTTTCCCATGTCACCGGGTGACGTTATTAAGCAAGGTGTTTATCGATTTAGGGCTCGGCTTTTCTCACTCCTCCATGTTTTGGTCCAATGTGTTTTTATTGATTGTCAGAAAGGGAAGGAGGGAGAGGGAGATAGAAACATCAATGATGAGAAAGATGGATCGACTGTCTTCTGCACGCCCCATACTGGGGATGGAGCCCGCATCCCGGGCCTGCGCCCTGACCGAGAATCAGAAGGTGTTCTCCTGGTTCACGGGACGATGCTCAACCAGCACAGCCTCGCCAGCTGGGCTTACTCATCCATTTTAGAGACAGGCTCCCTGACAACTTGGCTCACACACAACCAACTCCTGCTCCTCCGCAAAGACCTTGGGACACTTAGGGCATGTGTCTGGCCTGCTGCATGCAGTGATGTAGTCCACCCGAACTACTCAGTCATAATACTTCTTTTTAAAAAGTCCTCACGGGAGGGTATAGTTTTCATTGATCTTTAGAGAGAGAGTGGAAGGAAGGACATAGGAGAAGGGAGGGAGAGAGAGAGGGAAACATGGATGTGAGAGAGATACATCCACTGGTTGCCTCTCTCACAAACCCCAAAGGGGTTGTGGATAAATCCTGCAACCGAGGTATGTGCGCCTGGACTGGAAAGCAAAGTTGTGTCCCTTTGGTCCTGTGATGCTATCAGCACTGAGCCAAACTGGCAGGGCTCACTCAGGATTCTTTTTATTTTTTTACAATTTTATTTTAAAAATATATTTTCCTGCCGAAACCGGTTTGGCTCAGTGGTAGAGCGTCGGTCTGCGGACTGAAAGGTCCCCGGTTCGATTCCAGTCAAGGGCATGTACCTTGGTTGCGGGCACATTCCCAGTGGGGGTTGTGCAGAAGGCGGCTGATCGGTGACTCTCTCTCATCGATGTTTCTAACTCTCTATCCCTCTCTCTTCTTCTCTATATATATAAAAAAAATCAATAAAATATATTTTTTAAAAAGAAAAGAAAACAGAAAATGTCTACCTCTATTTCATACCCAAACACCCTCAAAATCAAGGATCATTGCAGTTTAGATCCCGACACATCCTCTCCTCTAGGTTTGCCCTTCACAACCTTCAAATCATAGTCTCATGAGAGCAGGCTTCCTCTAGGTCTGACTTCCTCAACTCGTCATGTACATGGATGAATAGAAGGGATTTCTCCCAGTTCTCCCTGAGGATTCAAGTGCAGGGCTGCACCCCTGTTATTTCTGCCCCCACAGCACCACCTGCTGGCCACAGCTCACACCAAAGGAGAAGGGACCCACTATTCAGTGCTGGTGCCCCAAGATGGTGTAGCATCTTCAGGGACCAAAGCAGCTTGAGGATTCAAGTGCAGGCCCTGCTCACAGAGTTTAAGAGCTCGGGCCCGTAATCTGTCAGGCCCGGTTCGGAACCCAGCTCCAACACTTGTCCTCTGGGCCAGTGCTTACCCTTGTCAAGCCTCACCTTCCCGGCTCTGAACAGGGGACAGGAAGCGTGCCCAGCTCACCCTGCAGTTAGACTCAAGGAGACGGATTAGGCGGGTCACCTACAGAAAGGCCGCTGAGCCCAGAAAGCACCATCACACGGCTGCTATTACTAACATCAACCACAGACCTGCTCACTCATGGATCCAACCACAGCTGGATCTGTCAAGCAGTTCTTTCTCAGAAAGTGTTGCTAACTCAATTAGGCTGATTATAGCTCACTAATCAACTTAGCCAATCCCAGGAGTTGACGTGATACATGTCAAAGAGTTTGAAGGGCCAGTATGAAAACCTGAGGATACAGAACCCTCTAGATTAGGGGTGTCGAACTCAATCAGAGAAGGGGCCAAAATCTAAAATCCAGCCTAAATCGCGGGCCGAATGGTTTACTGAACAGTCATAAACTGTCATTGAGATGGAAACGCAGCGGAGTGCAGTGATGACAACGCGGTGCGGGCCACATTGCAAGGCCTGGCGGGACGGATTTGGCCCGCGGGCCTTGTGTTTGACACATGTGCTCTAGATAAAACAATGTCAATAAGTCAATAAGCTTCATGATCATTTACCTGCACGTGAGCGTTTCACCTAATTCGCCTTCTGAGAGGCTGGGAATGCAAGCACCAGTCCCCAGACAGTGGGTCCGGGAGCGAACACTTCATGGCTGCATCTCGAGCCACACAGCAGGACCTGAAGTGGTGATGGCCCCCCTGGAACGGCTGGTGTGCCAGTCACGCTCACAGGGTGGCTTGTCCCAGGCCCTGGGTCCTGTCGGGTCCTGTAACGCCAGCCCCTGGGAGCGCATGAGTCTCAGGCCTGGCCCCGTCTTCAGAAAGTCCTAGTGTCCTTCAGCAAATTGCACTTTCCCAGGGCGCACGTTTGGTGGGTTTACAGGTGAACTAGAGGCCCGGTGCAGAAAATTCGTGCACTGGGGGCGGGGTGTCCCCCAGCCCAGCCTGCACCCTCTCCAATCTGAAGATGTTTGACTGCCTAGCGGGATCAGGCCTAAATGGGCCGTTGGACATCCCTCTCACAATCCAGGATTGCTAGCTCCCAACTGCTTGTCTGCCTTCCTTCCCGATTGCCCTCAACTGCTTCTGCCTGCCAGCCTGATCACCCCCTAACCACTCCCCTGTGAGCCGGATTGATGCCCACCGCTCACAACTGCTTTCCCCTGCAGGCTTAGGTCCCCCCACTCCCAATTGCCCTTTCCTCCATTTTCCCCCCAACTTCCCTCCTCTGCTGGCCTGGTCACGCCTAACTGCTCTCTCCTACAGTCTTCAATGCCCCCAACTGCCCTCCCTTGCAGACCTGGTCCCTCCCAACTGCCCTCCCCTGCTGGCCATCTTGTTGTGGCCATCTTGTGTCCACATGAGGTCAGTCATCTTTGTCCACAATGGGACAGCAATATTGAATGTTGGCGTGACGGTCAATTTTCATATTATTCATTTATTAGATGAGCGGATTAGATAGGATGGAGGCCTGGTGAATGGGTGGGGGCTGGCTAGTTTGCCCTGAAGGGTGCCTGGGATCAGGGTGGTGGTTCCCTTGAGGTATGAGGTGGCCTGGGCCAGGGGCCTTTTGTGGTTTGCATGCAGGCCACGCCCCCTATCAACCCAAGAGGAGGTCCTGGTATCTGCTATTTATTTATCCTCTATAATTGAAACTTTGTAGCCTTGAGCAAAGCCAAGCCTCCTGCTCACTCTGTGGCTGCAACCATTTTTGCTGGGATTTATGCATCTTCTATAATTGAAACTGTAGGCATTGGCAGAAGCCAAGGCAGACCATGGCAGGCAGAAAGCTTGTTTTTCTCCATTGCTGAAGAAACCCAAGCCTTCTGCTCTCTCTGTGGCTGCAGCCACCTTGGTTGGGTTAATTTGCATACTCAGTCCTGATAGGATGGTGGGCATGGCTTGTTGGTGTGGCAGAGATACATCAGTTTGCATATCACTCTTTAATTAGAATAACCAATAAAATGATCTTTCCAAGTGAATTTGAAAACTAAACCACATTTAAGTCGGTTGTAAGATGAACACCCCCTGCCAGCACCACCACCAGCACCACCACCACCACACCTCACTTCTCTGAAATCAGGATGCAGTCGGGGCACTCTCACAGTCACTGTCAGCAAGCTGGCAATGCTGACAAAACCGTCACTGCCACCGCCCATTCATTTTCTTTTTATGAGCACGAAATGGGGCAGCTCACAGCTGCCAGCCTCTTAGGTCCCAGGAAACGCAAGCAGCACATGCAGGTAGAAAACCCCTGGCACCTCTGGGTCATGCCCACCACAGTTGTAAATGCGCGCCCCCTGGTGGGAGGACTCAGGGCCGGGTCAGGGGGAGAGGAGAACCCCACCTGCTTTTAGAGGCCCGGGAAGAGCAGTGCCCGAGCCTTGCTGAAGACCCGGCAGATGTCCATGACGTGTTACATGCGTGGGATCTCCCTACAGAAATGGCTAATCTGAGGCCTGGCACAGACCAGGAAGCCCACAAACATACTCTCCTGAGCTTGTCTCTGCGGTAACTGTCGGGAGATCCGCTCTGGATACTCGAGGACCCACCACAGTGTCCGTGATGGGGAGGCTTCTCATGCTGAAGGTACTAAATGGCTCTGGGACGAAACCACCACAACAGAGATGGGGGTTCTCATTCTCTATTTGGGTGTCCACACACGTAAGGGGCCCGACGTGGGTGGGTGTGTGTGGAGCACCCCTTTCAGCCTCCAAGCATAAGTGTGCACACCCAGCTGGCTTCTCGATGCTTCAGCCCTGCCCACAAGGGAGGCCTGCCATCCTTCCCTTCACTACCCTCCTGCAGCCAGGCCAGCGCCTCCTACCTTTTGGCAGGGGCTCACTGCCGGTGTCTCTGTCTTTCAGCCACCCCAAGCCGGCTGGGGTGGCCTCCAGGGACCCGGGAGCGCTCTCTGCGGGTGACTTGGCTTGTATGTACTCTTGAGCCGTGTCTCTGGCATTGGAAGAATCTGAGGAATGCTCTTAGTGGACTCCTGCGCGTTCTCCTATTAGAAACAGAGGTTCAGGACATGCCAACCCTCGCTGCCCCTTCAACCGGGAAAGTGGCCGTTAACTGGGGCTTCAGCACCAGGTTCCCAAGACTGTGTGTCACCAGCACTATGATCATCGCATGTGGCCTCAGGGCATGGGACACTTGCAGTTCATGTGCACAGACCCAGGGAGGGGAGAAGTGTTCCCGGTGGCAGAAACCACACTAGCCTCTCTCTCGGGAACCAGAACTTCACATGCAGCCTGCACTCTGGGTCCCTGGGAGGCACCGGAACAGGTGCCGTGCTCATCTAGCTGTGCTGGCAATTGTGCATCCAAGAGCCATTTCAATAAGAGCAGGACCTCCTCATTTCCGGCAAGTGCTCATAGTATGTGAGACAGGCTGGCAGACTTTGCCCCTTCTGGCACTGAGGAATTGGGGTGAGGGGGCAGGAGGGCAGGCCCAGTGGGCCATTTGGATGAAAAGGAGTGAACACTGGCCAGCGTGCCTCAGGGGTTAGAGCACTGGCCCGAGCACCCAAGGGTCAGGGGTTTGATTCTGGGTCCAGGGCATGGACCTGGGTTACAGATTTATCCCTGGGCCCAGTGGGGGGGGTGTGGGCTGGCAACCACTCAATGTGTCTCTCTCATATTGAGGTCTCTCTCTCTCTCTTTCCCACCCCCAGGTGATGTTTAAAAAAACTTAAAATAGCCCTAGCCTGTTGGGCTCAGTGGATAGAGTGATGGTCTCTGGACTGAAGGGTCCTGGGTTCCATTCTGGTCAAGGTTCACATGCCCGGGTTTTGGGCTTAATTCCCCATGTGGGACGTGCAGGAGGCAGCCAATTTATGATTCGCTCTCATCATTGATGTTTCTCTCTCTCCCTTCCTCTCTGAAAACAATAAAAATGTTTTTCCAAATATCTAGACTAGAGGCTCAGTGCACCAATTGGTGCATGGGTGGGGTTTGGCCGGCCCAACCCGATACCGGGCCCCATCTGGCCTGGCCTGCCTGGAGGAGGGACCGAAGGCCGTTGGCTGGCTGTCCCGTTCCCTGGTCAAACTCACGGTGAGGGCACAAGTTGCATATTAGCCTGTTATTATAGAGAATAAATAAAATGAAATAAAAATAAATAAATGGAAGCAGTGAACTTAAAGGGTAATCATTGCAGCTAACTTCAAATGGCATTCTCATGTCACAAGAAGAACCGCATCTGGTTCAATTCTGGCTCTACAGTGGAGCAGCACTGTGCTTCCTCAGCTCCCTCCCTTTCCCCACTGATGTCTTGATGTGCTCTCCACTGCAGGGCCGGGTGGAGGCTGGGAAATGCTGAGCTTCTGGGATGTCCACAGGAGGCCTTGAGGGATTCACGGTGATTTGACCTCAAGGCTGGGCTGGGGCAGGACAACCTGAAGGCCCAGCTCTTGGAGCTCAGGCCTGGGCCATGGGGAAGGCCTGCTGGATTGAGCCTGGCAGTCTTAGGGACCAAGCTGGCCCCCCGCTGGGCTCCTGCTCTGCAGAAGGGTACGTGATTGTGAGCCACCCTGAGGCCCAGAGACTCCAGAGAAATGTAGGGAAGCCCAAGAGGGAAGCCTGAAGGCCATAGGTGTCCGGCCCATGCTTCCTTCCCCAAACAGAAATACGGCATTCCAGGTCCTGAAACCTGGAGACACAGCCTGATAGTCCCACTTCAGTGGCTCTAAACCACAAAATCCAGGCCCCTCCCACAGGCTCATGGCCAGCTGCATTCCCATCCCTCCGAGGATGCCCGGAGGGCGGGACAGAAAGAAACTCCATTCTTTCAGAGCTGGAAGGGACGTTTGCACAGGGGACCTGCCACGGAAGGGAAGGTGGAGGCCCACCAAACAGGCCCTTGCTCCACTTGGGTTTCCCCACTCCTGACAGAGCAGCTCTCTGTTCTGAGTTTAAGTTACCGCCGCTGAGAACAACTCACAGCTCGGCAGCAGGTTCCTGGGCATCTTTAGCTTCTGACATTAAGTCCTCGTCCTCCTCCTCCGCATTTCCTGTAGGCACTGGCTTCAGTGAGCCTCTGTAATCAGCGGAGAAAGAGAAAACTATTTGATTTATTTTTATTTATTTTTTCAAAATATATTTTATTGATTTTTTACAGAGAGGAAGAGAAGGATAGTGAGTTAGAGACATCGATGAGAGAATCATCCATCAGCCTCGTCTTGCACACCCACTACTGGAGATGTCTCTGCAACCGAGGTACATGCCCTTGACAGTAATCAAACCAGGGACCTTTCAGTCCACAGGCCCAGGCTCTATCCACTGAGCCAAATTGGATTCAGCAGCATTTTGATGTTAAATAAAATGTGTATATTGACTAATAATGACCACAGGCTGGGACCTGGCCCAGAATGGCCGGCATTTCCCTGGGACTCAGACATCACGGAGCTCATGACTTTCATGCTCGCCACGTGGGAATACAGGATGGAAGCAAGTGGTGTGGGCCCACCGACCTGGCCCCTGCTCCAGGTGGCTCTCTGTTCTGAGTTTAAGTTATGGCCGCTGAGAACAACTCACATCTCGGCAGCAGGTTCCTTGGCCTCTTTTGCTTCTGACACTAAGTCGTCGTTGTCCTCCTCCTCCGCATTTCCCGTAGGCACCATCTTCAATGAGCCTCTGTAATCAGCGGAGAAAGAGAAAACCATCTAGTTTTACATAAAATGTGTAAACTGACTTATCGGCCCGGGCTGGGACCTGGCCCACAAAGGCC
Source organism: Pipistrellus kuhlii (assembly GCF_014108245.1). Lineage (NCBI taxonomy): Eukaryota > Metazoa > Chordata > Mammalia > Chiroptera > Vespertilionidae > Pipistrellus > Pipistrellus kuhlii. The sequence continues at coordinate 768,686 of NW_023425603.1, forward strand.
GGCATTTCCCTGGGACTTAGACATCACGGAGCTCATGACCATCATACTCGCAACATGGGAATACGGGGATGGAAGCAAGTGGCGTGGGCCCACCGACCTGGCCTCTGCTCCAGGTGGCTTTCTCCACTCGTGACAGGGCAGCTCTCTGTTCTGAGTTTAAGTTACCGCCGCTGAGAACAACTCACAGCTCGGCAGCAGATTCCCGGGCATCTTTAGCTTCTGACATTAAGTCCTCGTCCTCCTCCTCCGCATTTCCTGTAGGCACTGGCTTCAGTGAGCCTCTGTAATCAGCGGAGAAAGAGAAAACTATTTGATTTATTTTTATTTATTTTTTCAAAATATATTTTATTTATTTTTTACAGAGAGGAAGAGAGGGATAGAGAGTTAGAGACATCGATGAGAGAATCATCCATCAGCCTCGTCTTGCACACCAACTACTGGAGATGTGCCTGCAACCAAGGTACTTGCTCTTAACCGGAATCGAACCAGGGACCTTTCAGTCCACAGGCCCAGGCTCTATCCACTGAGCCAAAAACGGTTTCAGCAACATTTTGATGTTAAATAAAATGTGTATATTGACTAATGAGCACAGGCTGGGACCTGACCCACAATGGCCGGCATTTCCCTGGGACTTAGACATCACGGAGCTCATGACTGTCATGCTTGCCACGTGAAAATATGGAGATAAAAGCAAGTGGCGTGGGCCCACCGAACTGGCCCCTGCTCCAGGTGGCTTTCCCCACAGGTGAGACAGCACCTTTCTGTTCCGTGTCTATGTTACCGCCACTCAGAACAACTCACATCTCGGCAGCAGGTTCCTTGGGCTCTTTTGCTTCTGTCATAAAGTAGTCGTCCTCCTCCTTCTCCGCATTTCCCGTAGGCACCATCTTCAATGAGCCTCTGTAATCAGCGGAGAAAGAGAAAACCATCTAGTTTTACATAAAATGTGTAAATTGACTTATCGGCTCGGGCTGGGACCTGGCCCAGAATGGCCGGCTTTTCCCTGGGACTCAGACATCACGGAGCTCATGACTGTCATGCTCGCCATGTGAAAATACGGAGAAAAAGCAAGTGGCGTGGGCCCACCGACCTGGCCCCTGCTCCAGGTGGCTTAACTCACTCGTGACAGAGCACCTATCTGTTCCATGTCTACATTACTGCCGCTCAGAACAACTCACATCCCGGACCGTCATGCTCGCCACGTGTGGATATGGAGATGGAACCATGTGGCATGGGCCTGGGAACCTAACAAGCGAGGAGACCTGCTAAAGCCCCAAGGATCAGGCTGGACCTCATCTCAAGAGAGCAAGGCCCGAACCATGTGAAACTCAGGATCACACATCCGTGGGCTTTGAGAGCTCACACCCTGGTTTCCTTGCTGGAATATGAGTCCCCCGGACTGAGGCAGCAGCTCAGGCTCCTTTGGCCAAAAGGCTGCTCAGGTCCCTCCTAATCAGGGGCTTTTCCGAGAGCTCCCCATAAAGTAGGCAGAGTGAAAAGTGATGACTCACAAACTGCTGGGCCTAGGCCCACCGAACCCGCTGGGTTCCCGGCGCCCTTAGCTCAGCATCTGCTCTTCCAGTCTGTGTTCTTCTCCTCCCACAGTCGTGCTCCTCAGCCTTATGCTAGAGCAATTCCCTGTCTGCTTTGACTGACCCCCACCACTAAGCACACAATCTCACGGAGCACAGGCCCCGCAACCCTCCCTGGACTGGGAGGACTCCCCTCGGAGCAGCTCAGGAAGCCAGCCAACTCCCTGGCCTCCTGCAGATCCTGTCTAATGCAAACAATCACCACATCATCCCCTGGGAACCAAAGCCCGATGCTTCCAGTTGGCACCTGCCCAACCTCCGCTGGTCATTTGTACCCACTGCATTACAGAGAGCCATCTCAGGCCACAGTCATTTCTGCCCCAAACTACAATGTGGCTTTCCAGGTAAGCCATCCTGTGTGGGTGGCGAGCCAACTGGAGCTGAGCAGAAGAATCCGGGAGAACAGTGAAGCAGCACCCTGACCCTGGGGTGCTGGGACAGGACCCTGTGGTCACTGTGACCTTGTCCCTGTCCCTCAGGGCCAGCCATACCCCACCACAAGGAAGGACAGTCCAGCATCACTAGGACCCAGGGGTGAAGGCCACCCTGGGCCCACCAGATGCCTCTTGGGTTACTTGACTTCCAACCACAAGGTTTCCAGCACCAAGCCTCTCCCTCTTGCCTCATTTCAGGCAGCTCCCTCGGCCTCTAGACCAGCCTCCCATAAACACTCCTAGTGAATCCGACTCCTTAGCGAGGCATGGATGCCTTCCACCTCTCAGTGCCCCCTGCTCCGGCTTTCCCTCCTGCCACTGCGTGCGCCTTCCCTGCACCCAGATCTCCCCTGCTCCATCTTCTCAACCCCCCCCCCCCACGTCCCGCCCCACTGGCTGGCCCTGGATCCATCCAGGTCAGCAGCAGAACCCCGATGCTCACCACCACGCTTCCTTCTACACCTCCATGGAGCTCCTCACCATCTGTCTGCTGTGCACACACTGCTCACATCCCATCACCCCTGCTGGTGCGTGGCCACCGGGTCACAGGTCCTGTGCCCCTCGCAGTGTCTATGCCACAGTCAGGTCCTTGTCATGTCAGCAGAGGGAGGACAATCACAGCGCACCCACAACCCCCCCTCCAGATCATTCGGGGGAAGTCAGACACAGAAAGGGCTCATCCCGCGATCCTGGATCTCTCCCCTAGGTGCCTCTCTTCACCTCTCATATTTTTTAAACAGAGCTTAACTCAAAAGCAGAGGAAGAAGAGGCTGGCAGTGGGCCATGTCTTAGAAGCCAGCAAAATGCAACCACCCCTCCTTGCAGAAATCTAGACCACTCCTGGGAACGGAGAGGGGAGGGCTCTGGGAAGATGGTCTGTCCCCTTGCCCTGCCCGGGGGACGCCAGTACACCAGGGGGCTCTCTTTCCTGAATGTGGAGGCTGGGCGTGCAGCGGGAATCCCGGAGCCCTGGGGACTGGCGTCGGTCACTCCACCCCCTTACTTATTCTGAGGCCAGGTCCCCGCATGCTCTTCCAGGAGAGTCTTGCTCAGCTGTTTCAGTGTGTTAGTTTGATTCTGGGCCTGCCTTCTTTCCTCCTCCAACTCCTTAGTCAAGAGGGTGAGCGACTGAAACAGAGATCAACAATGTGACCTCCACCAAGGCCCCTGTGGCTCCACTGCTGGGAAACTGCTCCCAGAGAAGAAAGGTGCACAAGAGGGCCTTTTCGGTAGGAGCCACACCCGTCGGCAGGACCAACACAGCCAATGACATGGGGAGGACAAGTGCACAGGCCAATCGGGCGGCCACTGCTCATGTGTGGCCGCTGAGCACTGAAACGCAGCCAGTCTGAGCTGAGAGGCACCTAAGTGCAAAATGTACAGCAGGTTCTGGGGACTTCACAGCCATTTTCAAAAGAAACGTAAACAATCTTATTAATAAGCTGCCCGGCAGGTGTGGGTCAGTGGATGGAGTGGCCTCCCAGGCACCAGAAGTTCACTGGTGAGATGCCTATTCAAGCAACACGCCCAGGAGGGAGCGGTCAATCCCTAGGAGGAAGCCATCACAGATTCTCTCTCATCACTGATGTTTCCATCCCTCTTGCCCTCTCCTTTCCTCTCTCTGACATCAATAAAACAAATGACGGGCTGGATAGGAATTTCGGGCTGAGGTCGGAGGGGCAGGAAAGCCCAAGCTCTGGCTTCAATCAAACGGAGTCCAGACCCACTGCTTCAGAAGTCTGAGGACAGGCCCCGCAGCTCACAAAGGCATCGTGAGAATTCAATGCAATGACACGGGAGAACAAAGCTCAGCCCAGAGGACAGAGAAAACGGCACTTGTCTATTTGCATGCACCACCCAGACCCTGCAAAAGCAAAGGTCAGGCCCTAACCAGTTTAGTGCAGTGGATAGTGCATCGGACCTCGGACTAAAGGGCTCTGGGTTCCTTTCCCAAGGGCATATGCCCAGTGGGTGGGGAGAATCTCCCGCTGGGGTGGTGTAGAGGGCAGCTGAATGATGCTTCTCTGTCATCATTGATGTTTCTATCTCTTTCTTCCTCTCCCTTGTTCTCTCTCAAGTCAATAAAAATGTGGTTAAAAAAAGAAAACAGCAAAGGTCCGGTGAAAGGTCTTTTCTGACACATCCCCACCAGCCAGGGTGCTTGTGGCCGTTAAACGCCTCTGGCTGCCTCCCGGCCTCTGGGTGACATTCACACACAGTGTTTGGGCACAGACGCCAATGAGGACCTATGCAGAACTGGCTGAGCCCCCGACTGTCAGCGCAGGGCTCAGGCCCGGTGTCCTGAGGCCCACCAGCCCCAGTTCTCACCTCGCACTGGGCACTGAGCTTTGGCAGATTGATTTCCTTAGACCATTGCTCCACCCTCATCTTGTAGTACTCGTTCTGGAAGATCTGAAAATTCTCCTGCTCATTCTCTAAGGAGGCCTGCAGATCCTCGATCTTGGTGAGAAGCTCCCCCTGCTCCGCCTGCAGCTGCTCGGTCCAGGAGGTCAGTCTGTGGGTCGAGAGCCACAGGTCCCAGGGCTGAGGAGCACTCAGAGCCTCCATCCCAGGAGTGCGCCTCCATCACACCCACCGCGTCTCTGGGCCTCAGGGTGTCCCCTGTAAATGAGGGCTGAGCACAGTCAGCGCTTCTCCAACTGTGTCCACTGGGATTCTATGTGGCCACCCAGTTGCCCCCTGTGGACTGGGGACACAGGACAGGCAGGCTCAGACACTTCAACAGAGCAGCCTGTGACAGCCCTTCCCATGGAAGGCTTTGCAGAGCCGCCTCCTTGGAAAACGGTTCTTGCACTAAAACACTTTTGGAAAACTTGGAATCAGAACATCTTTGCTCTGAAACTCTGTCTTTGCCAGCTCTTCACCCCAGGCCAAGTCCCTTTCTGATTTCAACTCCTGACACAAATAAACTGTGAGATTCTGGAGCATTATGTAAAGCCACTGACATCCGCATCATCATCATCGCCATCATTGTCATAATTACCCGACTGGCTTTCTGGGGAAAAGGGTTATACCTGAAATCTCAATGCCCAGAGGCTCACAGACTCAATATGAACACAGAGGGCCCCTGTTAGGTCCACACAACTTTGTTATTTAATTTAAGTTAGTTATTTAATATTTTAAAATGTCAAGTTTCACATCAACTCTCAGCTATCGCCCTTCTCGGAAAGTGGGAGAAAGCATAAAGCAAAGGCCCTGGCAGGTGTGGCTCCGCAGAGACAGCGTCAACCTATGTACGGAACCGCCTCGGGTTGGATTCCCAGTTAGGGCCATGCACCTGGCGGTGGGATTGCTCTGTGGCATAGAGGGGTGTGTGCTGTAGGCAGCCAGGAGAAGTGTCTCTTGCCCGCTCCCGCCCTTCCTTTCACTCTCTCTGAAGGGCAGTGCAAAAATTATCCTGAGATGAGGATTAACTTTTGGTAAAAAGCAGAAACAAAAGGATGATCGGCAGCGTGGGCCTGCCTCTAGCTGAGCCTTCAGGGGTTTGCTTGTCCAGGTGTGTAAACATTCGGAATACAAACAAAGTACATTTCTAATGGTGGTGTGCCTCGTGATTTTTTTCATGAAACAAGTGTGCCTTTGCCCAAAAAAGGTTGAAAAACACTGCTCTAGCTGACAGCTTTCAGAGGGTGTGCATTCTCCAGGAGGCCTGGCCTCTGGCTGACACTCCTCCCCCACCTGCTGGACCTGCCTGCCCCCGCAGGCACCTGAGTTTGTAGCCCCATATCTAGTCCACAAGGCTGCGCACAGGAAGGCTTCCTGTGGTCACGCCTCTGGGATGAGATAAGACCTGGATTTGAATCCTGACTGGCCACTACCCCCAGGATTGACCAGAACATCTTAGTTACTCTCTCAGAGCCCGTTTCCTCATCTTTATGGGGGGAAAAGGATAATAGCACAGACAATTCTCACGATTCACAGGATAATGTACTACGAAGCCACTGTGAGCACTGAGTCAGTGTAACTGCAACTGTCCCAACTGTTCCTGGAGTCTCTGGCCACATTTTTGTCGACCATTCAAGACCTAAAGACGCTTTGGTCACTATGCTCACAGCCAACAGCACCATACCTCGGGCCTGAAGGACCCTCAGGTGCCACTCGGATATTTTCCCCAAGGCCCAGCGCAGCTTGCACTTGGGGACACTAGACAGCCCTCAGCACTCCATTCGGGGCCATTTCACACAGCGACATCGCCACCGAAAAGCACGAAAATAGAGCCCACGGTCCTCAATGGAGCGCGGAAGGGACGCTCGTTTGCAGTGTGAGAGCTGAAACAGGCAGGAGTCAGAGGCCTGCTCAACCGCAGCTGCAAATGTGCACAGTCAGGCGACTCCCGTGTCTCCCCTTCTGACAGGCCCCTGAGAGGCCATGGGGACCGATGTGGGGGCGACAATGCATGTCAGCCAGGAGGTGAATTCACCCACAGGGAACGCGAGAATGATGCGGAGCGAGCACACGTCCTTCCCGGGATCGCAGGTGTGAGAGGATGAAGGTGCTTGTGCCCAACACCGACATCACCATTGTCATGTGGGATGGGCGGCTTTCCAACCCTGGACCATGCTCCATCCCAGCTGTCACTAGTCCTTCCATCCCAGCCACCAGCTGGAGGCCCTTCCCCCGAGACCATCAGCTGTGACCCTAACGGGAAAGGCTGGGGGTGCGGGGGGCATCACTGGAGCTGAGCTCAGGGGGCGCTCAGAGAACTGGTGGAATGAAACC